>NC_081410.1:179644545-179997238 GCF_030272615.1 Cryptomeria japonica | reverse complement strand
TAGTTCAGAAGGTGATGATGTGGAAGTTTCTTAAGTGCAGCTCATGTTGGATATTCGACATTAGCATATTTTCTATTCTATAAATAGAATATTTCCTAGAGTTGTGAGGTTATCACCAAGAGCGGTTTTATGTGTGAGATAGTATAAGTTATGTGAGACAAGTTTCCTTTCTCTTGCACCATGTAAGGAAAGTTTCAGTTTGCATCTTGTAAGGAATGTTTCTCTTAGGTCGTATCATGTGAGGAAAGTTTCTCTTGTCTTGCATGTTAATGTTTCATCAAAAGAGCTATATATGTAAGATTATTGTAGCAACTAAGATGAGATTTTTCAAGGAAAGATTGCTCTTAAAGCTTAATAGAAGATTCAACATTTACAAGTTTTTCCCCACATTGGGGTTTCCTGGGTATATAAGTGTTATTTGTGTTATTTTGATTTTGTGATTGTTTTAGTGTGAATTTGCTTCTGTTGTTCATTATTGTTAATTAATCCAGTGTATTAATTTACAAATACAATAGATAAACATTATTCTTGTTTCGTTTTTGTGATATTTGTTGAGCAATTAATCTGTTGCTGGGTTATAGAAATTAACATAAATTTTCACTTATGGTAAGAAAAAATGATCTAATTTCCAATAACATGGTAAATGGTTGTTTACACATCAATACAACTCTCAATATGATACATACAAATAATTTTCAAATTAAAATGCATATATTTTGCGAGCATTTAGCCAGGAGGAGGATTGGTAGAACAAATAAACATTTCCAAGCAGGCCTAGAATTTGATGATCAACTTTGTCTATCATTAGAATTTTTAATGACAGTTTTGTCATTGCAATGTCTTTCATTTGATGTTTTAAGAAAAAAATTGATTGTCAAAGAGATTCAGAGAAAAATCATATTAGAAAGGTGTATGTTCTGTAAGCAAATGAAAGCACAATTATTGACATATGAAAAGAATTAAATTTTGATGAAATAGAGTATTAAATAAATTATTTACTCTCACAAAGAACTTAACAAATAATGGTAATTGTAAAAAAATTAATTTTAGTTGTCTACAATTTAGTTTGCAAAAGTATGATAATTAAAGTGAACTACTGACATGCATCAAAAAATTACAATTGAAACATAAATTTTATTGATAAATAAAAAGAATTAACACATGATTAAAAAGAGTTAGAACATGATTATATGAACTACAAAGTATATACCTTGACCTATGAGCAATATTGAAGCTACACTAAAATCAGCCACACAATTTTCATGCTTGTGCTATGCTAGTGGACGACACAAGCATGAAAATTTTTCCCATTCTTCATCAGCCATTGTAGTTGGCTTATTTTCTTTCCATTCAAGCGCAAGTGAAAGGTCTTTCTTTATAAGCAAGGACTCCATCTGCACCTTCCATAACCCAAAATTCTGACCAGAGAATTTCTCTATCTCCACTTCTTCCATGATTCCAAAATTTCACCACCGAAATCTTAGCAGCGATCTAACCTCACTCCGATACCAATTGTTAGGAATGAATGCACATTTGAAGTGTAGAAATTAAACAAAGAATTCACAGACAAGGATAAAAAGAAACATGCAATTTTATCATGGTTCGGTAGATTGCCTACATCCACACTCAAAGCAAGGGAATCAATTTATTGATGACCAATTCTAGTTTTACATACATAGCTGCAAGCAACTTCAGAACACCCAGAAAAGATATTCAACCTGCTCTTTAAAAGAGCTTTACAAACAGAAGTTGAAGGGCCAAAGGATTTGGTAGCAAGAAGAAAGAGTTCGTTGGAATTCACTTCCAACAATTGTTAGGAATGAATGCAAATTTGAAGTGCAGAAATTAAATAGAGAATTCACGGACAGGGACAAAAAGAAACACGTAATTTTATCGTGGTTCAACAGATTGCCTACATCCACACTCAAATCAGGGGAATCAATTTATTGATGACCAATTCTGGTTTTACATACACAGCTGCAAGCAGCTTCAGAACACCCAGAAAAGATATTCAACCAGCTCTTTAAAAGAGATTTACAAATAGAAGTTGAAGGGCCAAAGGATTTGGCGACAAGAAGAAGGAGTCTGTTGGACTTCACTTCCAACAATCTCCCACTTGAAGGCCAACAAACTACTGCACAAGTAGATTCCCCCACTCAGTCCTGCTATCATATGTTGGAAAGGCTGAGAGAAGCTCGACAAAACTCAAACTTATCCCATTTAACAACTTTGGTGAGCATGTCAACTAGGTTCTCCTCGGTGTGAATTTTGTCTACATGAAACTTTCCCTCTTCGACCATGTAACAAACATAATGACTACATACATCAATGTGTTTTAACCGAGGCTAAGATGTCTGATGCTTAGTCATAAAGATGGCACTATGATTATCACAAAACAAGGCAAAATCTAATTGCTTTAAACCCAATTTGCTAAACAAGAGTTGCAATCATACCATCTACTTGGCTTCCTCAGAAAGAGCTATGTATTTACCCCCTGCAGTTGATTGAGAAACTGTATGATGTAATTTAGAAGCCCAATTGATCGTTGCCCCAGCAAATGTGAAAGCATAACCTGAACTAGACTTCTGTTTGTCTAAATCCCCAACAAAATCATAATTAGTAAAGCCTTGCAAGTGTGCCTTTCCCTTCCCAAAACATAAACAAAAATATGAAGTACCCTTGAGATACCGTAAAATATACTTGACCACCTTCCAATGTGGTTCTCCTGGATTAGACATAAATCTGCTCACCACTCCCACAACATGAGCAATATCTAGACGAGTAGACACCATAGCGTACATAAGACTCCCAACTGCAGATTTGTATGAAATATTGTCCATAAACTCCTTATGTTCTTGTATTTTTGGACACAATTGAGAAGACAACTAAAAATGAGAGGTTAAGGGAACGCATATAGACTTAGCATCCGCCATACCAAATTTATCCAATACTTTTTTAATGTAGTCTTGTTGAGATAGTTTGAGTCCTCTCTTTTTCCTATCCCGAAGAATGGTCATCCCAAGGATTTTCTTCGTTGCCCCTAAATCTTTCATGGAAAACTCATTAGCTAAGTGAGATTTAAGCTCACAAACAATTTTCATGCTTGTGTCGGCCACTAGAATATCATCCACATAAAGAAGAAGTATAACAAATTCACCATTGGGAAGCTTTTTAAAATAGATACAAGGATCAGACTCACACTGAGTAAACTTGTGATCAATCATAAACTTGTCAAATTTGAGATACCACTGTCTTGGGGCTTTCTTAAGCCCATACAAACTTTGTTTCAATCTGCAATAGAGATGTTCCTGACCCTTTTTGATAAATTCTTCAGGATGATGCATAAACAATTCCTCATTAAGGTCGCCATGGAGAAATATCGTCTTCACATCCAATTTTTCAAGCTCAAGATCTCAGGCTTCAACCAATCCCAATACGGCTCGGATGGTAGTCATTTTGACTACTAGTGAAAAAAATTCTTTAAAATCGAGGTCTTGCTTCTGAGCGTACCCCTTCACATCTAGTCTTGCTCGAAACCGTTTTTGACCACCAGCTTCATCCTTCAATTTATAAACCCACTTATTACATAATTTCTTTCTGTCAGGCAGAAGTGGCACCAAATCCCATGTCTAGTTCCGCAATAATGCATCCATTCCTTTGCACATTGCAACGTGCCATTTATCACAATCGACAGTTTTACAAGCTTCTTTATAATTGGCAGGCTCTGTTTGATCATAGATTAGCAAGGTGGGCTTTGCTTCTTCACAAAATAATAATTCATAATTAGAGAAGTTAGAAGGAGGTCTCCTCTGCCTAGTCGATCTTCTCAATTTATTCTCTGAGTGAGTAGTGAACTCATCTACGCTAGCATTATCCTGAGCATTCTATGGGATCATATCTCCTATAACTGAAGTTCAAGTTGAGTGAACACCAAAGTCCTCTCGATCATTTTTTAGATTAAAATTACTAACAGTAGTATGCCGAGTTGTTGTTCATGAATTTGAGTGCGTGGAGGAGACACGATTTTCTACACAAGGACCACGTGAGTGGTCTTCCACGAGACTGGTTACCACATGTGAACATCACCCAGGCTGTGAGCCCATAGGGGGGGCGTTAAGGGGCAGACATGAGTTATCTGAGGATTTGAAACCATGTAGAGGTCCCTCAAACTGTGTAGACAACGATATAGGCAATGTGAGGACGTCTTCAGTAGTTTGTGTGCTAACCCATGGTGGCTCTGAGGGAGGACATGCTCTGTGTTCCTGACCCCCTGTTCCACGGTGTGTTGTTAGATTTCGACCCCGTGTTTCACAATGTTCTGTTCTGAATTTAAGCTGAGAGAAGTCATTATAAAATCTCTCTTCTTCATCATTCTCGGTCTCGTCAGAGGACTGGGAATTGAATTCAACCGTGATGGATAACATAGGGACTCCCACTTGATGAGAGATTTGGGGCAGAACACTGATAGTGTGATTTGATGAAGAATAATTTTTAAAAATAGACAGAGGAGCATACTCTATATGTGATTTATCCTTAATTTGCAGCACTGGGGAAAACATTTCATTGAAGATAACATCCCTACTACAAAATTTTTTCTTATTGATCGGATCCCACAACCTGAAACCAAATTGCTCTTCACCATACCCAACGAAAATACACTTCTACGACTTGGGATCCAATTTGGTTCTTTTCTCTTTGGGTATATGCGAGAAGGCTTCACATCCAAACACGTGAAGATGCAAGTAGGAAATCCTCTTCCCTTGCCATTCCTCTTCCGGAATACCAAAATCCAACCTGGATGAAGGACTTCGGTTGATCAAGTATAATGTTGTGTTGCAAGCCTCTACCCAAAATTCCTTACCTAGACCTGCATTTGATAACATACATCATGCCTTTTCAAGGATTGTCCTGTTCATCCTCTTGGCTACACCATTTTCTTGAGGAGTGAAAGGAACAACCTTAATCCTTCTAATCCTATTATCAACACAAAATCCATCAAATTCTTGTGAACAAAATTCTCCACCGTTATCTATTTGTAGACACTTAATTTTATGCCCAATCTGATTTTCAACTAAAGTCTTAAAAAATTTAAATTTTGAAAAAACTTTAAATTTCTTATAGAGCATATAAATCCATACTTTCCTTGTACAATCATCAAGAAAGTGTTGGCATTTGGCATTATAACAAACAAGGAGAGATTGTTGGCATTTCAATAAGGATATTGAGAAGGTTGTTAATGATTATGGATATAACTGATTAAGTTGTTTACTGTCTTAATATTATTATTTTGTCATTGATGTTAAGAAATTGATTTTCTAATTCAGTATGATGTTGCCATATCTTGAGAAGTATGATTTGATGAGTATAAAGATGTCGGTAAAAGACATAGAAAGAATATGATGGATAAGGGGAGAAATAAGTTATTCAATGGGCAACTATTACCGAGTTAGACAATGATGAGATCATGATGTTTAGATTGTTTTGATATTCTACATATGTTATTGATTGTAAGATTAATACTATACTATGTTACTGAGCAAAGAACCTAGTCGGTAAAACCCTAAGGAACCTAGTCGGTAAACCCTAAGCTTATCGCTATCGGTTAATGAAGTTTAGTATTTATCGAGTTGCAACCGAGTAATAACAGAATGCATTAAATGATTAAAAGCATTATTTAATGAAGGAAGCTGATGAGATGGCTATGATTAAATGATTGGTATGCCGTGAATGAAGTTTGTTAAAGAATCTATGGCAAAGGAAAATCGGCAGGAAGATCTACAGCTTAGATTGAACCGCAATACCCTAGCACAAGTTCCAAGAAATGTATGCAAGTTCCAAGGCAGGGTAAAACATTTTCAGATTGAAGGATACATTGAACCTGGTCAAAGTTTGAAGATCTGATGGCTATGATTGATCATGGGAAATGTGATCAAGGAGATTAAGCGGTTGGTGAATTGTTTATAAATAGGGAACTGTTGATAAACAATGTATGCGGGCAAGTGTATGCACAGGGATGCTACATAGTGATTACCGAGCACAAAAGCTTGAAGACCTGTTTGAATAACAGAGTAAAGAGCCCAGCAGATGGACAAGATTAGTTCTATGTCTATATTGTATTAAGCAAATAAGAATCTACTTTAGCATTTTAGATGTGAAGTTGCAGATAGATTTTTATTACTGTTATTTAGTGAAGTGATAGAAAATCTCTTAACCGAGTGGACTTAACAGTCTTATTTGTAAAATCCTCTAGCAAGGTGACATTCTGATTGAGTGTTTGAAATCCTTTAACAAGGTCACTTCTAACAAGGTGAAGATCCTAACAGATCTGAGGGAAATCCCTTAACCGGGTCACATCTAGCAATGTGTTTGTAATCTTTAACATAATTTGCTTTTAACCGAGCATACTTTAGAAGAGTATATTTCTTACTGGGTCTGAAATCCCATAGTGGTTTTTCCCTATTTGGGTTTCCACGTTAAATCTGGTGTTATAAGTGTTATGATGTTTATATGCTTTTGAGTTTGCATGTTTGCCAGTTTTGGTTATATTACTGAAGTATATGTTACCAAGGTTGAATCTGATGTTTTTATGGAAGATTAAGTTTGTATGATTCACCCCCCCCCCCCTCTCATCTTATTAGCTTGGTATTTGTACTTATCTTTAAGTATTAGAAATATCAATTGGTATCAAAGATTTAGACTCTGGAAGAAAAAGTTTAAAGGTACTTGAGGCAAAGATCCAAAGATGTATAAGAGGGATGCACCGAAGTTGAACAAGTCAAGTTTCTCTACATGGCAGAAAAGGATGAAGCTGCACCTATCAGGAGTTGGAGAATATGTTGTATATTATCTGGAGAATGTTTTCATTACACCGAGCACCTATCCATTGACAAAGGAAGAAATAAAGGCAAAGCAAGAACATATCCAAGCAATGATTGAAATAACATCTGCTTTGACTGATTCGGAGTTTAATGATCTAGAAGGCTGCAATGATGCTAAGGCAATGTGGGACAAGCTCATATCAGTGTATGGAGGAGATGAACATGTTCAAAGAGCAAAAGTGGATAGTCTAAGAGGACAACTTGAATCTATGAGGATGAATGAAGGTGAGAACATAACCCAGTATAGTACAAGGCTAAAGGAGATTGTCAATCAAATCAAAGGAGCAGGTGGAACTATTGAAGAAGAGGATATAACAAGTAAGTTGTTAAGAACCCTTCTATCGGCTTATGCAATCTGAGTCTCTGCAATCAATGAATTAAGGTTTGTACCTAATATGTCAGCTTCTTTAGATGCTACTACTGGTAAGCTACATGCATTTGAGTTAAGTAACTTTGATAACAGTGGGTCATCGGTAAATAAAGTTGAATCTGCATTTAGTTCTTGTCATATTGGTGAATCTGATGATTACAATGATAGAATGAGTAAGTACACTGAAGGGGATCACAATGGAGTAAGTGAAATATTTCGCAAGAACATGGAGGAAGTACAAAAACTGTATGAGGAAATCAGAAAGCAAGAAGAGTTTGAAGCACTATTAGCCAGAAGGTTACCGAGAGGCAAAGGTAAGTATAAAGGAAAACTACCTTTGAAATGTTTCAATTGTGATAAGATAGGACATATGGCTTCTAACTGTCCTAACAAAGATTCTACTGAAAAGAGAGATTACCGAGATGATAGACAGAAAGATAATCATTACAGAGGACACCGAGACTTCAGAAGAAGAGATAGAAAGTCATACTTAATAGCCGATGAGGAATCCAATGATGATAAATCAAATGAAACTGATACAGAGGAAGTAGTTTATGTGGCTATCAAAGATGGATCAGATGAAGAAAGGTATGAAGAAAAAGTCCTAATATCTCACATAAATACTAATGATTCTTGCATCATAGATAGTGGATGCTCACATCACATGACAGGTGATAAACACAAGTTTGTTATGTTAGAAGACTATGATGGAGGCTATGTAAGATTTGGTAATGATGCACCATGTCCGGTAAGAGGTAAAGGATCCATAACACTTCTTGACAATGCAAGATGCAATGATGTTTATTGGGTTGAAGGTTTGAAATACAATTTGTTGAGTGTAGCACAGCTAAACAATACAGAATACTGAATAGAATTTTATAAAGGAATTGTCAAAGTTCATGACAAGCATGCAAAGTTAGCTGCTATCGGGACACAAAAAAAAGGTAACACATTTCACCTTGACTCAACTCGGAATAAATGTCTGTATGCAAAGATAGATGATACCTGGTTATGGCATAAAAGGTTTTGTCATGTAAATTTTGATAATCTGATCAAAATAAGCAAGAAGCATCGAGTAAGAGGTCTATCGAGTCTTGAAAAACCTGAGAATGCTATGTGTCGAGGATGCCAGATGGGTAAAATGACAAGATCAAGCTTTACAAGTAAGTCTTACACCTCTAAGGGAATTTTAGATCTTGTGCACACTGATCTTTGTGGTCCTATGAAAGTTCAAAGTTATTATGGTGATAAATATTTCATATTATTTGTGGATGATTATTCAAGGATGATGTCAATTATGTTTTTAAAAGAAAAATCAGAAGCTTTTCAAATGTTTAAATGGTACAAGGCAAGAGTTGAAAATGAAACAGGAAGACAACTGAAATGTCTTAGATCAGATAGAGGAGGAGAGTTCACATCTGATGAGTTCAACTTATTCTGCAATGATCATGGTATAAAAAGACAAGTCTCAACAAAATGGAATTGCTGAGAGAAGAAACATATCTATTGTGGATTATGCTAGAACCCTGATGATTGAAAAGAAAGTGCCACAAATATTTTGGAGAGAAGCAATAAGCACAACAGTTTACACCCTGAACTGAGTACAACTGAAGAAAGGTACTTTGAAGACACCATATGAAATCTGGTATGACAAGAAACCTAATGTAAGTTATTTTAAAATCTTTGGAAGTAGATGAAATGTACACAAGGATAATAGAAATGGCAAGTTTGATTAGAAAAGTGAAGAAGGAACATGTCTTGGTTATTCTTCTAGAAGTAAAGCATTTAAATGTCTGATCAAATCATCTAACAAAATAGTAGAAAGTGCAAATGTGAAAATTGATGAATTTGCAGAAAGAAATGATGAAGGAAATTCCAAGGAACCAGAAGATTATGATGAATTTGTCTATGTTCAACCGACAAGTCCTACCAAGAAAACTGTAGAAGGAAATGAAGAGAATATCCAGTTACCGAGTGATGAAGAAGATCATACAGAGCCTACCGAGCCTGTATTAGCCAAATATGTTAGAAGATATCATGCACCAAGTCAGATTATAGGAGATAAGGATGATCCAGTGATGACAAGGAACAAATTGAGATAGAACACATGTCTGATATCTTAATTTGAACCGAGAATAGTGAAAGAGGCATTTAACAGTGAAGATTGGATAAATGCTATGACAAAAGAGATTGATCAAATCAAGAAGAATGACACATGGACACTAATCCCAAAACTGAAGGACAAAAATGTAATCGGTACAAAATGGATTTTCATAAACAAGTTGAATGAAAAAGGTGAGGTCATTCGAAATAAAGCTAGACTAGTTTGCAAAGGTTATGCCCAAGAAGAAGGAATTGATTATGGTGAGACTTTTGCACCTGTAGCAAGACTTGAAGGAGTAAGAACATTGTTGGCATATGCTGCTTACAAGAATTTCAAGGTATATCAAATGGATGTCAAATCTACATTTTTGAATGGTATATTAGAAGAAGAAGTTTTTATTGAACAACCTGAAGGATTTGCTGAAGACAATAATAAAGATCAGGTATGTAAATTGAATAAAGCTTTATATGGCCTGAAACAAGCACCTAGAGCATGGTATGAAAGATTGCACTCTTATTTAATCAAGCTTGGTTTTATAAGAACAAGTGAAAACAACAATATTTACATGAAGAATGATGAAAATGGAATACTGATCTCAACCATATTTGTTGATGATATTATATTTTGTGGGAATGACTCTCTATGTAAGAACTTTGGAAATGAAATGAGCAAAGAATTTGAGATGTCATTAATCGGTGAGATAAATTATTTTATAGGTTTACAGATACTGCAAATGAAAGATGAGATTTTCATTACTCAATCCAAGTACATAAAGGAAATCTTGAAGAAATTTGGAATGGAGGATTCAAAACCAGTAAGTACCCCTATGACTACCAACTATAAACTATCAAAGAATGATGAATCTGCATCTGTTGATGAGACACTTTACCGATCCATGATTGGAAAGTTGCAATATGTTGTTCAAAGTAGGCCAGACATAACACATGCAATAGGTATAGTTGCAAGATGAATGATATGGCCCTACTATTCTATTGGGGATGGGAAGCAACGGCCCGACCTCTAAGTTGGGGAGGTAGATTATGGTGTTGGCATGTTACGTATAGAATCGAGACTAGTCTAGCCCTCCGGCTAGTGCACAAACATCTAGAACAAGAGCAGATGGGCATATTCTCGGGTTCATCACCGATTTCTATTCCCACCCGCCCTATAATTCTTAGTTAAGGTTCCCTCCCTCCATCTACATGCAATAGGTATAGTTGCAAGATTCTCTGCAGATCCTAAGGAAACACACATGACATCAATCAAGAGAATTTTCAGATACTTAAAAGGTACTGAGGATTATGGCTTAGTATATCAGAAAAGAAATGATTTTGATTTAAAAGTTTATACTGATGCTGATTGAGCAGGCAACATTGATGATAGAAAAAGCACAAGTGGAGGAGCTTTCTTTTTAGGAGAAAGACTAGTGTGTTGGCTTAGCAAGAAACAAGGATGTGTTTCACAGTCAACAACAGAAGCTGAATACGTTGTTGCAGCATTGAATTGTACCAACATAGCATGGATCAAACAACTGTTGGAAGGTATAAATGAGAAAGTTACCAAGCTAGTAACTATATTCTGTGACAATACTAGTGCCATTAACATTTCAAAGAATCCTGTTATGCACTCTAAGATAAAGCACATCTCTATCAAATATCATTATCTTAGAGAAGAAGCTCAAGAGAAGAAAGTGGTGTTGGAGTATGTTAGCACAAAGGAACAAATAACAGATATCTTCACCAAGCCACTACCAAGGGACACTTTTGAGTATCTCAGAAGTAAGTTAGGGGTCCTACCCCTATCTTCTACTCATTGATCGAGTTTGGTGAAAGCATCAATTCAATGACTCTACAGAATATCTTTTAGGAGTTGATGTTGATTTACACACTTTAGGATGTTTTCTAAAGGTGTGCAAGAAACAATACAGAAAACAATACAGGGAATAGGAATTGAAGACATAAAATGCTCTGACTGAGACTAAGTTGACACATAATAGCAGGAAATCACTTCATACAGGAAGAAATTATTTTTTAGTTCTTTACTTTTTGGCATTGTTGTCAAAGGGGGAGAAGACAAAAGAGAAGAGGAGAAGACTAATGTATGGGGGAGAATTCTGATGACAGGGGGAGAGCATTTCGGCATTTCAGAATCTCATAGCAATCCGAATCAATTAGGTAAAATCAGTTGGTTTTGCCATCAATGCCAAAGGGGGAGATTTTTGGCATTTGGCATTATAACAGACAAGGAGAGATTGTTGGCATTTCAATAAGGATATTGAGAAGGTTGTTGATGATTATGGATATAACTGATTAAGGATGTTTACTGTCTTAATATTATTATTTTGTCATTGATGTCAAGAAATTGATTTTCTAATTCAGTATGATGTTGCCATATCTTGAGAAGTATTATTTGATGAGTATAAAGATGTCGGTAAAAGACATAGAAATAATATGATAGATAAGGGGAGAAATAAGTTATTCAATGGGCAACTATTACCGAGTTAGACAATGATGAGATCATGATGTTTAGATTTTTTTGATATCCTACATATGTTATTGATTGTAAGGTTAATACTATACTACGTTACCGAGCAAAGAACCTAGTCTGTAAAACCCTAAGGAACCTAGTCAGTAAACCCTAAGGTTATCGCTATCGGTTAATGAAGGTAGAATGTCTACCGAGTGAAGTTTAGTATTTACCGAGTTGCAACCGAGTAATAACAGAATGCATTAAATGATTAAAAGCATTATTTAATGAAGGAAGCTGATCAGCTGGCTATGATTAAATGATTGGTATATCGTGAATGAAGTTTATTAAAGAATAACATATTCCAAGAAATGTATGCAAGTTCCAAGGCGGGGTAAAACATTTTCAGATCGAAGGATACATTGAACCTGGTCAAAGTTTGAAGATCTGATGGCTATGATTGATCATGGGAAATGTGATCAACGAGATTAAGCGGTTGGTGAATTGTTTATAAATAGGGAACTATTGATAAACAATGTATGCGGGCAAGTGTATGCACATGGATGCTACATAGTGATTACCGAGCATAGAAGCTTGAAGACCTGTTTGAATAACAGAGTATAGAGCCCAGCAGATGGACAAGATTAGTTCTATGTCTATATTGTATTGAGCAAATAAGAATCTGCTTTAGCATTTTAGATGTAAAGTTGCAGATAGATTTTTATATTTAGTGAAGTGATAGAAAATCTCTTAACCAAGTGGACTTAACAGTCTTATTTGTAAAACCCTCTAGCAAGGTGACATTCTGATTGAGTGTTTGAAATCCTTTAACAAGGTCACTTCTAAAAAGGTGAAGATCCTAACAGATCTGAGGGAAATCCCTTAACCGGGTCACATCTAGCAATGTGTTTGTAATCTTTAACAGGATTTGCTTTTAATCGAGAATACTCTAGAAGAGTATATTTCTTAGTGGGTCCGAAATCCCATAGTGGTTTTTCCCTATTTGGGTTTCCATGTTAAATCTGGTGCTATAAGTGTTATGATGTTTATATGCTTTTGAGTTTGCATGTTTACCAGTTTTGGTTATATTACTGAAGTATATGTTACTGAGGTTGAATTTGATGTTTTTATGGAAGATTAAGTTTGTATGATTCATCCCCCCCCTCTCATCTTATTAGCTTGGTATCTGTACTTATCTTTAATTATCAGAACTGTCGGAAAGGTGACAAAATAGTTAGCTCCTCCAATGGAGGTTACCTCGGTAGGCCCAAAAACAACCAAATGTACTAGATTCAATGATGTTGTCTTCGTATCACACCCACCTTTCAAAAGATAACTCATTTTTGTTTGCCATAGAGACAATGTTCGCAAAAGGCTAAATCTACAAGTTTGAGACCCGAAAGCTAATTCCTTGTGTCCATAACATGGAGCCCTTTCTTGCTAATATGTCCAAGTCTTTGATGCCAAAGATCCGCATTGCTGTCCTCAACGACCATTGCAACTCCCACTTCACCATGAGTCTTAAATATATAGAGACTACCCAATTTATTGCCATTGGCAATCAACATGGTACCATGTGTTACCTTCCAAGTATCCAAAAGAAAATTTACATTAAGACCTTGATCGAAGAGCTATCCAACAGATATCAAATTTTGTTTCAATTGTGGGACATGCCAAACATATTTGAGCAGCCATGTTTTACCACCTTCTAATGGTAGATACACATCACCCTTGCGTGTAATTTTGCAAGCTTTGTTATCTCCTAAGAAAAAATTTCCAAAGTGACCTTCTTTGTAGCTTATGAACACTTCAAGGCATGAGGTAGCATGATGGGAGGCACCAAAATCAAGTACCCATGAATCTGGAGTAGTGTCGGTTGTTGAAAGGATTAGTACACTATCATCCTTGTAGTAGACAGTATTCGCTTTTTTGTCTCGCACCTTCTCTTGTGCCCTTTTGTAGTTTCTGCAATCCTTCTTTACATGACTAGATTTTCCATAAAACCAACAATCACCATTTATGTTTATAGACTCCGATCTCCTTGCTGATTTCGATCGCCTATAATAATTATTTATGCCTCACCGGATGAAGGTTCTTCATTTTTTCTTCTCAAATCCTCACTAAGAAGATTAGCTACTACATCATTAAAAACTAACTTATTTTTACCAAATATCAATGTGCTAACG
Organism: Cryptomeria japonica; assembly: GCF_030272615.1. Classification (NCBI taxonomy): domain Eukaryota; kingdom Viridiplantae; phylum Streptophyta; class Pinopsida; order Cupressales; family Cupressaceae; genus Cryptomeria; species Cryptomeria japonica. The sequence continues at coordinate 179,983,234 of NC_081410.1, read as the reverse complement.
ACTGTTACAACACCATCCTAGCTGCTTGGTAAAGAACATAACAAAAGAACAACCTTGCTCTCATCATCTTGTGTCATCCCCACCAAAGTTGCTTGATTGATCAATGTATTAAATTCATTGATGTGATTTTCCATTGCGCAACCTTCCTTCATCTTAAGCTTGTACAACCGCTTCATGATAAACACTTTATTTGTAGCTGACGCCATTTCATATATGGTTGTTAATTTATCTCATACATCTTTCATTGTTGCTTCACCCTTGACGTTGAAGAGAACATTGTTGGACAGTGAGAGAAAAATTGTCACTCTTGCCTTCTTGTCTAATTTTTCCCATTCTTCATCAGCCATCATGGTTGTCTTCTTTGCTTTCCCTTCAAGCGCAAGTGAAGGGTCTTGCTTTATCAACAAGGACTCCATCTGCACCTTCCATAACTTGAAGTTCTGACCAGAGAACCTCTCTATCTTCGCTTCTTCCATGGCTTCGTAATTTCACCACCGAAATCTTAACAGTGATCTAACCTCGTTTTGATACCAATTGTTAGGAATGAATGTGAATTTGAAGTGTAGAAATTAAACAAAGAATTCACAAACAGGGACAAAAAGAAACATGCAATTTTATCGTGGTTCGGTAGATTGCCTACATCCACACTCAAAGTAGGGGAATCAATTTATTAATGACCAATTCTGGTTTTACATACACGGCTACAAGAAGCTTCAGAACACCCAGAAAAGATATTCAACCAAATCTTTAAAAGAGCTTTACAACAGAAGTTAAAGGGCCAAAGGATTTGGCGGCAAGAAGAAGGAGTCAGTTGGACTTCAATTCCAACAAGATGGTGTAGTTCCAACTAGCCTGGTAGACATGCATTCAAAATGCAGAAGCAATGACAAGGCAAGTGAAATGTTTCAAAGAATGCCTCAAAGAAATGTGGTCACATGGAATACCATGATTATAGGATACACAAAATGGATTTGTTGAAAAGCCTTTATAAACTTTCAAGTAAATGCAATTGGCAGATATGAGGTCAAATTCTACAACCTTTGCCAACATCCTTCTTGCCTGTGCAAAAATAGGAGATTTGCAATAGGGTATTGACATCCACCAAAGCATAAAGGATAGAAAAATATTATCGGATGTTGTAGTTGCTAATATACAATAGGAATACTTGATAACCAAACTGTGGGATGTTTCAACTATGTATTTTATAGGTTTTAAGGAGCTCAACAAAGAACACACTCATCTATAAAGTAACTATTAGGCTATTGGTATTAAACTTTGCAAAGATTAGCTAAGTTGGCTTGAAAATTTTGAGTTTAAGACACTTTCAATCATGCTCCATGCTCCTCCAACTGAAAATGACAGGCTGAAAACAATCTGAAGTATGCCAAGACCCCAACTCAAGTGCCAACTAGAAGTGTATTTTTCAGGTTTCTTGATACAAATCCACATAAAACATGGGCAGGTTTCTCTATAATTAACTGGTTAAAGCAACCAACAAGCTTTAAATTATGCTCTAATTAACATATGTGCCTAATTGCAGATCTTTTGCACTCCAAAATATGTCTATTTGTTAGGGAAAAGGATCTATGAGATTGGCATGCCTTGCACATAGCATTGACTAGGATACAAAGTGAAAGACATTATGAATTTCTAGTACATGATATTACAAACTAAGTTGACTCGTGATGAGTATTTTTCAGAAACCCCATTAAGGTAGCAATATAAAAGCTATATTCTTTTTTTTTTCATTTTTCTACAAATATTTTAATAAATTTAAAGATTATTTTATTTTACTTTTTTAAAAAATCACATTAATTAATATTTTTACTTTTAATGTCAATTTTTAATTTTTGTTTTTCTTATTTTTTAATGATGAATAAGGTAATTTTATATTTTAAAAAATGATATACAATTTAAAAATATATATATTTTCTTCATTTTATTTATGAATAATATTTTGTTACTTTAAAAAAATAAGTTTTTATTGTTTTTAAGAATGAAACTATTTGAGCTTTAATATATGTATATTTCATTTATATATATATATATATATATATATATATATATATATATATATATGATGAAAAAAAAATTAATTATATTGTAATAATATTACAATCATAGTATATAAAATAATTTAATAATAGTATTCAAATTCAATAATACTATAATATAATTACAATATAAGATAATAAAATAATAATATCGATTTATATTTTATTAAAATTTGTAAAAAATATTAATTATATAATTCTTTTCTTAATTTAAAATTTTTATTATATAAAAAATATTTATTAATTCAAAAGTTATTCGATTTTACTTTCAAAAAATCATCACATGGATTAACATTTTTAATAATCATGTCAATTTTACAAAATATTTGCTTTGTTGCCCTTAGACACTATTTTGTTAGTTTGTTGTATAGTTCTTAGTTCATGAGTAGCATAATTATTTTGAATAGGGAAGTTGCAAAAAAAAATGCTCTTCACTAAAAAAACTCTTACTAAATTGCCCGCATGTAAGATCTATGCCCCAAACTTTGAGGCTTGAACAAGTTCAAGTTTGGACTTTGTTACCTCCTACACACTCAATTGCAAACAATATAGAAACATTTTAGGCCATTTGTTGTAGCTCTCAAGAGATGTATACAAAATAATGCAACCAAAATTTTAAGCTTTGGAATAGTAACTCATAATTAAATTTAAGTTCAAATATCATTAGAATTAACATTAATAATAATATAATATTAAAAAATACAATAATATGAATAATTGTAACAATATGTATGTGTTTGTTTGAATGTATGCATATGTAAATTCAATTCTGCATTTTCCACTTATACTGAATTAACATTTTCAAAATACTATGGACGTAATCATTGCACACCACATTGAGATGCAAGTGCTAGTTTCTATCAAAACTAGTCATAAAAGTCTGTTTCCTCATTTATTTGACAAACATATAATAGTCAATTAATCAAACCATTTTATTTTTAACTGTTAACTTAAAAATTATAAATTAATCATTTATAGTTGAAATCAGAAAAAGAATAAATTAAGTCAAAAAAAGTGGAATAGCAGATATGGAATACAAAGAAAAGCTATACCTAGTATGAACGAGAAAAACCTAAGAAATAGCATATGCTAGGTAATTTATGCCGTTTTCGAAGAACAGGGGTTGGGGCTGGCCTTGTACGCATGCGCTCATATGGTTACGGTCTTTGGAGTCCAAATCGGGGTTAAAGTAGAGCCACGCGGAAGTGTGTTTTAACGCAAACAAACTCGAAAATATCTTTGAATTTTTCCAGCGTGCCCTGACCGTTCCCTGAGGACTCGTTCGTGGGGAAAAAGGAAAGAAAAAAACTTGTTCCTTCCGCTGAGAGCAGAGGAGTAGCAGTAATGGTGGTCAGCTGATCCTTCCATCAAATCCAGCCCATTCTGCTTCAGAAAGATTCATGCATTCCAGCCTTTACATTCATGGCTTCCTCCTCATCGTCTGCATGTCCTTAATTATACGATGCATTCATCAGCCATCGAGGCCCTGATGTCAAGGATACCCTTGCTAAACAACTGTATGAACTTCTTCAGGAAAGAGGGTGCCGGGCTTTTCTAGACCGTGAAGAGATAAAAGGAGGAGATTCTATTCCTTTTGCCATTCGCAATGCCATTTGCTCATCTCTTGTGCAAATTGCCATTTTTTCCAAAGGATATGCAGAGTCCTCTTGGTGTTTAGATGAGCTTCATCTCATGTTACAGCAAACTGATGCCCTGTTTATTCCTTTCTTCTACGATGTCCAGCCGTGGGAGCTACGCCACATCAAGGACGAGAAATCACAGTATGGTGTGGCATTTTCTGATTATAGAAGTAAAGGCAGATATCTTGATAAGTTGGATGAATGGAAAAACGCCCTCAAATCTGCTGCTGACGTATCTGGTTATGAACTTAGCCATTCCTCACATCAATAGTAAGATTACTTTCATTTGCTTTGTATCGATTATGATTCCTCGTGTTTTCCCCTTTTCACCAGTTTATGACATTCATATTACTTTGGTAGGATGGCTTTCTAAATAGATTTTTCGTTTTGGATTTCAGCAATTTGTGTGAAAATATTGTGTCTCGTGTGCTACAATTGGTACAAGAAAGGAGAAATAGTAAGCCGTTAAATGTTGCTAAATATCCGGTTGGACTTGCTGATCTCATCCAAGATTTTGAAAGTTGTTGTACAGGCAAGGTCATGATAGCAGGGATCTATGGACTTGGGGGATCTGGAAAGACCACCCTGGCAAAAGAATTGTTTAACAGGAAGCGTTCAGACTACCATGCAGCATCTTTTCTCTCTGATGTGAGAGAATCACATGCCAATCGTGATTTGCAGTGCTTGCAAAGTCAACTCTTGAAAGATCTTTTTCCTAAAGATTCAGAGATTAGCAGTGTGCACCATGGCATCGGAGAGCTGAAGGATCGTCTAGGAAGAGCAAGGCATTTGCATTTTCTTATAGTCCTGGATGATATTGATCATCAAGACCAATTAGATGCCCTGTTACCTGAAGGAATGCTGAGCTCTAGTAGCCTGGTAATAATTACAACCCGTGACCAAAGTATTTTAATGGGTGCAGATATCCGTTATAAGATGAAGGAACTGAATAGGGATCGTGCTAAAGAACTCTTCTGTAGCCATGCTTTCCGCATAGGGGATCCACCCATTGCATATGAGAAATTGGTTGAAAGCTTCGTGGAATTCTGTGGAGGTTTACCCCTCTCACTTAAAATTTTGGGCGCCCATCTTTATGGCAGGGATGAGTATTATTGGCAGTTACAATTGGAAAAGGTTAAGAAAATCCAGCCTAAGGATATAATGCAAAGACTTAAAATAAGCTTTGATGGTCTAGACCAAGAGGAGAAGCACATATTTATAGATATTGCATGTTTATTCAATAAGAAAAAAAAATCTAATTTAAAAAGTAAAGCTATATTAGTCTGGAATCTGTCTGGTTGGAGCGCTAAACATGCAGTTCAAACCCTGCAAGACAAGTGCCTAATTGAAGTGAGTTGGTTCAAATTTGAAATGCATGATCACCTCCGCGATTTGGGAAGACAAATGGCAGATGAGTTGGGGCCTCCTCGGCTATGGAGACCGCACATTCTTAGAGCTATATACTTGTTTGGCAAAGATGGTTTTTCACTACTGAGAACTAATTCTTTTTCGAGTGTAATTGTGAATGCCAGGCCAGTTTCGAGTTGAGAAAGCTGGAGGTATTCTACTCTCCTTCGTTGCAAAAGCTTCCAGATTTGATGGGAATGTTCAGGCATTTGGAAGAATTAGATATCAGCAGATCCTTAGAGAAGACAGATATAACACCCTTAGTGCAATCACTTAAACAACTTGATAAATCTTAGATCACTGACATTGTCTTTTGGGAAGGAAGTCTTCTTCAAGGGGAATTTGGATCTGAGCAGAGGTAGAGATTCTCTTTCAAGCAGTCGCATGAATAGCCTTGAAACCATACAACTTTCCTTCGCTAATATATCTAAGTTGCTAATTTGTAGAGAGATCTGTCCCCGACTTCGATCATTGACAGTTCAGTTTATGGAGAATCTAAAAGAAATGCACTTAAATCAGCTAGAGAGACTGGAAGCTCTTACAGTGCGGAAATGTCCCAAATTTGAAACAATATCAGGGTTATCTTCTCTAACAGGGCTGCCGTCTCTTAAAGTGCTATATTGTCCCAAATGGGAAACAATACCAGGGTTATCTTCTCTGAAAGGGCTTCAGTCTCTTAGAGTGGAGGATTGTCCCAAATTTGAAACAATCTCAGGGTTATCTTCTCTAACAGGGCTTCAAGTGTTTAAAGCACAGAAGTGTGAAGGGTTGAAATCGTTGCCAACCATTGCACAACAACGTCATCTGGAGAGATTCACAATTTTGGATTGTCATAAGTTGCAGAGTGTAGAAGGGTTTGAAGAGTTGCAAGGATTGAAAAGTCTGATAATTGAAGTTCCTGACAATGGATATGCATGGGTACGGAATTGCTTTTATGGATTGAGGGTAATACTACTTTTTCTAAACGCAAACAATTGATCGACTGGAAAGCAAGTTTTTTAATTGTTAAAAGTGAATTATGTGATTTTTCTGGACAGGGAAAACAATATTACTACTTCGAAGTTGGTTATGAAAATTATGTATTTTACTTATATTTATATCAGTTTTTTTATGTTTTGTTTTATATTTTAAATGTTGCAGAGGCTTCCATCAGAGTATACCATTTTAATAGGGAAGCCAGTGGATACAGCATTTGTCTAGATTGGATGGAAATTTATTTTCTCAGGTGATTGGTGCTCAAGGAGTTGAAGAGATGAATGGCGGACAAAATACGCTGGACATAAAGAAGCTCATCAGGTGCAATTACTATATATGCTTTTCTTGGAACATTTAAATATCTTGCTACTTACATGAAAGATGAATGAGTATTCTCAACATGTGGTGATGAACGAATGATTGTAGTTTTACTCCCCCACCATGATAGTGAGGGAATTATAATAAATAGAATCAACATAACGAAGGGATTGAAGGCCACAGTCAATGGAGGGGAAGAAGGGAAAGCTTTAATTTTGATGCAAATAATCATTGATCAATTGTATAGAGAAAATAAAAGAATTGAGAATTTTAAAAGTAGGTTTTCATGTAGTTGTTTAGCTTATTTTGACTAGTAGTCATTATTCATTTTAATTAAAATTATTTTTTTAAATTAATTTTTAATATTATTAATAATAATTTATCTAATTAAAATTTGAAAAAGAAAATATGGGTAAATGTTGGAGTGTGATATTTTTTGACAATATGCGAGTGTAGAATTGTACATCATCTTTTTTTAATGTTGTCATACTATTGGTCAACTAAAAATATAAATTTCATCCTACCAATACCAATAAACTAATGTTATTCAAGCATTTAATATTGTTGAAATTTGATTCAATAAATCAAATGTATTTAAACTAGAAATTGCACCGTGGTGTGCAATGGGTACGCCGAACAGGTGAAAGTTCATTTAGAAAAAAATGTGGTCTTTTTTGTATAAAAATGTGTTGTACATGATGTTAATTGGTAGACCATTTATGAAATGATGTGGTTTGTGCAACAAATGTCTTGATGGAGAAGTGATAGCTATAAATTAGCATGCATCCACTTACATGGATTTGAACACAACTGAAAGAAAACCTTTGAATGAAGAATATAATTAAGGTCCATTACCTATAGGCTCATATTATGTTTTCTATATCTAGAGAGAGAATGATAGGAATAGAAAGAGAGAGAGATGGGTGGATGAATGTGTGTGTGTGTGTGTGTGTGTGTGTGTGTGTGTGTGTGTGTGTGTGTGTGTGTGTGTGAGAGAGAGAGAGAGAGAGAGAGAGAGAGAGGTGGGAATATGGGGATAAAGATATAGAGACACACTGAGATGTAGATATAGAGGTATAGGAAGAGGGAGAAGGAAAAATAGAGAGTTATTTCTTTTATGAAATGTAATATGTTATCTTGCTAAATCAATGACGCATCCTACTCAAAAAGAGATATAAGATGATTTAATTCATTCTAGCCATCTAAGTCAGGGTGGGTCACACAAAGATTAATCTTGCAGATATATGCTTATGTGTTATCCTTCCCATACCACGAGATTCACCTAATATCTCTCATATTTAATTATAAATCTTTATATATAGATACATGAGAACATTTAATTGATCAAAAGGATTAACACTACTCACATGGTAGTATTATGGTGTAAGTCTCGGTGAGTAATTAGGTCATTATTTTAAGCATAGCTTTTGTTGATTTTCTATAGAAAACTCTTATAGAACTTCAAAATTTGTATACTAAATAGTGTCATTCAAATAAGATATTTTTTTTAAAGTGACAATTGTTGCTAATTTAGTTGAGGTGGTTTTCTTTCACATCTATAACTCAATGATTCTGTTTTAGCCTTTGGGTACAATTTAATCCATTTTCACCTTTATTGAAACTCTTCCAATTAAAAAGGGAATCTATTAGTGTGATAGAATTCAAATAAGTAGAAACTTAGGGATGAAATGGATTAAATTACACTAATTAAAGTACATATCTTGTAAATAAACAAGCAAACAATTATCATAGAATTCCCACAGTCAAGTTAGCATAAAAATTAACCATATAGAGAATGATTTATTAAGTTACTTAATATTTAGCAAAAAATAAAGTTGAGGATCACATCACCAATAAATAAATATTAACCAAAAGGTTAATTCAAAGTGGGCCCTTTCTCTACTGCTACACATTATGATCAATGTAGATCTTTCTTAAGACAACAATATCTTATTAGTGTTATTCAAGTTCATATGATGTTTGTCTTTGGTTGAATTCATTATAAAAATACATTTGTGACACAACACTAATGTGTCTTTTTTATAGCTCTATTTATAGGGAATGGGATGAAGAAAGTAGGTTTTCATGGCTCTTCATACTCTTCTACTAGTTAGCAATGAGCTCAGTTTGTCAAAATCGTAAACCAGGACAACAAACACCTTCTGCAAAGGATTATTCAAAGAATCTACAGGTTTGGAAATGGCATTGTATTTTTCTGTTTGTTTTTTCAAGAAATACAAAGTATCTATGGCTATAGGTCTTGTCCTATATTATCAGCATTTTTGTGATGCCTGCAGTTGGTTTTTAGAGTCCACTTAATCTGTGTTCATGTTTTGCTACCAGCTATTAATGTGGTATTATCTTAACTCATCTTTGCTTCAGTTAGCAGTTCAATCGATTAGATGCCTGGTAAAGTTGTGAGAAGCTACCAAAAAATAAAAGAGATTGCAGAAAAGAAGCTTAAACTTCAGAATTTTAATGCTACTTGGAAGCTTGCAGTTAATGGACAAATGCATGTGGTAAATCACCCAGCTATTTGGACTGTTGTCATGATGATATGGAGCAGTTATGTGACATTGCCAACTCTAGAAAAAACCAGTATTTTTATGGGCTTCAAAACCGTGTGCATGAGTAGCCGTAGAAAATTAGGAGAACTATGTAAATGGCACACCCACAATTACAGAGTTGCAGATATCTGGAATGACTGCTTCATACATTTATAAATAATTCCTTTGTCACTAACTTGGCACCAAGGTAACCGGTTGCTAGTATACCATGTTTTACTTTGTTAGATTTGACAATGTTTAAGAAACTGTGAGAAGAATTTATTGAGAGGTCAGAAAGCAGATATGCGTCTGCAGGAGGAAAAGTACATAGGTGTCGGTTGCGTGAAGATGAAGATATGGCGCATTTAATAAGTGCAATCCATCAAAATGAATTCAGCGAATTATGATGATAGAAAACGATGAAACTGGGGCAAGAAAACGTGATAATAAAATATTGGCCAAAAAATCAACGACGATTATCGTTTGGATCGTCTTGCATTTGCTCTCGTTGGCTGTACGCCCTTGATTGCCGCGTAATTAATTAAAAAATCATGAAACATATATAACTCTAATATCGCTTCAATCATATTCACATTTAATAGAATATATAGCAATATTTTTCAACTTGATTGTCATTATATAATGTATTGAATGTGATTAGATTTGTCTACATTTGTCAACATTGTTAAAATAAATGTGTAAATTCTATTAGGTCTATCTACTCATATACTTGTTTGCATTGAATAAGATGAGATTTTTCTAGATTCATGTCTTCATTGCATCCAAGAAGATAAGATTTATGCATATCTTCTTAGATTTTTTTTTATTGCACATGACCTTTTTTTAATTCTTTTATAATATTGATCAATTAAAATATATTTTTTTCTATAAATTAATGTCTTGTTACGAAAATAAGACAATAGAAAAATAATTTTTTATTTTTTTTAAAAAACATTAAAATATGTACAAATATTAGAACTATAGAATTGCACATAACTTTTTTAATTCTCTCATATTATTGATCAACTAAAAAAGTAATTATATCCCATAGATACATTAATAATTCCCTTCAAGAAATACTAGTAATTGCATGGACATATGAAATAATTTACTTTGACCATCTACTTTTGAAAAGATTTTGTTATCTTTGTTTTATTCAAGACTTTTATAATATTTCAGGTATGGAATTCTCTTCTTTATTCAATTTAAAAAATAGTCTTTCAATATTTTCTTTTATCACTTTTGAATGGTATTTTAAAAATTGACCATCACATACATTTCTTTTCTTTTGTGTCTTTAATCTTTAATTGCATAGAGAGAATTGTAAAATAAATTTGGTATTTGTATGTTTATTTTGTTTCTTTAATCTTTAAATAGGATAAATGTAAAATAAATTTGATATTGTTGTGTGCATACACACATACAAAACATCACATTATATGCATTAATTAAATATAGTTGAATATTGAAATATAGAATAATAAATGCATGCTATTTTAGGAAAGTAAATAAGATGATAAGAATTTGAAATTAAGTATTTCAAACAATCATTTATCTTGTAATCAAATGTTTTATTTTCAATGCATATAATCAAGTTTTTGAGTTTGGGATCATGAATCTATCTTTGCACCTACAAACTTGTTCTATTAACTAACAAAATTTTAATAACAATAGACTTGAAAATTTTAAATTATCTTAATACATGTTCCACTAGGTCCCCTATAAAACAAAGAGGAATGATCAAATACAACACTCTTTAGTGAGACAAATAATATTGGAAATTCTCATGTGATTTTAGATTCCATTTGATCCACAAATTAAAGTATGAGTATGTGAATAAAATGGGAATTAAATCAAAATTAGGAAACATGTTATTGTGAGGATTTGGTTATTACTGAGAGGGGGGATGAATCAGTAATAACAATAAACTGCAATCTTTCATTTTTATAACTAGTACTGGTAGCAGATCAAACAGTCTCCAAATTAGATTTATCAAATCATTACCAGTAGCAGCTTAAGTGTTCATCATTAAGCAAATATAGTAAAGGCATCAAATAAATAACTCAACAATCCATCCACAACATGAAAACAAAGATTTTTCACGTGGAAACCCAAATGGGAAAAACCACGGTGGGAATTGGTACCCACAAAAATTGCACTCTTTCGGAATGTGCCCTGTTAGGAGCTTAGCCCAGTTAGGAGCTTTACAACAATACCCGGTTAAGAAAAGACCATGTTAGGAGTCACTCAATCAAGGGATTTACAACTTAGCCCTGTTAGGAGCTTTACTCTATTAGGAGTAACCTTGCTAGAGGACTTAAACCCAAATTAATGAGCCACCCGGTGAAGGGATTTACAAGATCGAGCCTCTTAGAATCTACCCAGTTAAGGGATTTTAGTACTGCTACAACTGTTAGGAAACAACAGGTAAATGATGTGGTCTTATCACTTCTCTGCTTGCTTGTTCAAATCCTTGTCAGCTCCAATTTGCTTCTCTCATGCAGACATCTCAATCTGGTTCGGCACACACACACTTCTCTGATCACCGACACAATAAACCTTCTAAAACTTGACCTAAATAACCTTTACAATTAGGTCAGTTACATAACCCTAACTTACAATGAATGTGCATTATAGATCATATCAGATCATTACAAATCATTACAATTCATCATACAGATCATTACAACACATTTCAAGACAATTACAGTCGTTGAATGATCATAACACATCACCGCACATCAACATGACAAGTTGTCAAACCCCTATCTCATTTCGCTAAGCACTTCGATGTTTTCCAAGAAATTCACTCCTTGATCACGTTCAAACAACATGTTATCCATTCACATGGATTCTGCCACATCACCACTAAGTTAAGAACATGAAAAGAATCACCACCAAACCTAAAAACATCACTGGTCAAAGATCTTGTTACCGGTTCTCAAACCCTACACTGAATATACAACAGTCAATTACAAACATGACTTCCAATTCTCCAAACATGATGCGATTCCTGTCATGGACTCATTATGATGTCATAAGCATTCATTCCAAACCGCAACATCTAACTCAACACGGATGTCTACCGTAACCGTCTGCTCCTCTGTTCCCGCTTACCGACACCGTCAACTTAGCAATTTTGCTTTCCAATTCAATCCATTACCAGTTAGGGTAAACCAATAGACTTAGATGACATATCAAACATAAGCAAACATGAATAAACATGGACAAACATGGTTGCCATCAATGACAACACAAATAACTGATCATATCATAATTATATCATCACCAACAGTCCATCAATATATCATCCTTTACCAGTACACCATCATCTCCATCAGTTATCCCAACATGACAACATTCTCCCCCTTTGGCATTAATGGCAACACCAAAAACTTCAACACCAAAAGCTTCAACTGATGACAAATACCAGGAACCTATGACATGATGAGCTCTTCACAATTCTTCTCCTAGTTTAACTTTTCTTCTCCTTTGCTCTTTATTGTTCTTCTCCCTGTCATTTCTTCTCTCCTTAACTGTTTAATTTCTTCTCCCCCTTTGAAAGCAATACCAAAGGTGCAAAGGCATCTTATGTCTTCAATTTTGTCGATTCATCTCATCTTAGTTGCTCCCCCTGAGGAGTAGCCCTCTTCTCATCAATTCACAGTGAAAGATATTCAATGAGTCCACTGGATTGATCCTTCCACGTCTCCTTAATTGAACTTGGGTAGGGGTATAACCCCTAACTTGCCTCTAAGATTTTCAAAGGTAGCCTTAGGCAATGGTTTGGTGAATATATCTGCCAATTGCTCTTTACTTGACACATGCTCCATTCTCACTTTCTTCTTCTGCACTCTTTCTCTCAGAAAGTGATACTTCAATTCAATATGTTTTGTCCTAGCATGTAATATCGAATTCTTAGACATGTTTATAGCACTTGTATTATCACAATATATAGTCACCAGTTCAGTCATATACTACTTGAATCCTTCCAAGACATGTCTCATCCAAATATCTTTTCTATAATTCGTGGATGTAGCCACATACTCTACTTTTGTTGTAGACTGAGATATACAAATCTGTTTCTTACTGGTCCAACATACCAATCTACCACCTAGGAAGAAAGCTCCACCGATTGTGCTTTACCAGTCATCTACATTTTCTGCCCAATTTGCATCAGTGAAAACTTGCAAAGAAAAATTCCTTTTATATGGATACCATAATCCATTATCAACTGTTCATTTAAGGTATCTGAATATTCTCTTTATTTTTGTCATATGTGTCTCCTTAGGGCTCTTCTGAAATCTTGGTACTAGGGTGGCTGCAAGAAGTTGAGTCCCACTTTTGGGCAAAAAGTGGAAGTGTTTTCTCTGTTTTTCAAATTTTCTGTCGATTGATGTCAAAATTTGATGCACTTGGAGATTGAATCTCAAAAAACTTCAGTAATAGAAAATGTAGTGCTTAGAGTCTACTTTTCAAATATGTAATTTATTTTAATACCCACATGCTAGAAATCCCTTTTTAGTAGGCATGTTTAAAAACACTTTTTCAAAATGCTCGTTTCAGGACCATACCACACATGTGTACGACCACCCTTTTTTGATGCAAATAAATGAATTTTTGCAAATCCTTCTGGGAAATGATACCTAAGACACCAAATATTGATGAGAATATTCTTGCTTATTCTTTTATTGAATATATTTTTTTTTAATTAATTTTTAACTGACAATAAAGTATATTTTCAAAACATCGGGTGTACGACCACCATAATTTGATGAAAATTTCATATTTTTCAATTTTTTTTTTTAATATTCAAAAGAATTGTATGAAAATTGATGTCATATAATTTATTTTTCTAAAATCCTAAAAACAAAAAAGTTATTAAGTTTTAGTGAACCTTGGTATTTTAGGTTTAAGTTCCACTTTTGGTTAATAAATAATACAAAAATAGTAAAAGTAATCTTATCACTATGAAATTTACATTTATGAAATCAAGACGCTGAAAACTCTAATGAATTTGCGTTTCGTCAAAAAATTCAATCAGAAAGGCCCTCAAAAAATTAGGCCAAGGTAGAAATCTGATGTCGTTTTACCTTAGTCATTTTTTTGGAGGTCTAAGCATAGGCTTGGTGGGACCAAGCCTATCCCGAAGAAAAAAAAAAAAAGCTAAGGGTTGTTTCCCACCCCTAATTTTAACAAACGGGAACCCGTTTTTTAAATTCAAAAAGCGGGCACCTATTTCGCTTTAAATTCAAAAAACAATGAAAATGATGGAAAATGGTTTAAAATAAATAAATAAATACATTTAAAAAACAGGTGCCCATTTTTTTCAAATCGGGCGCTCGTTTAGCTTTGGGCACTCATTGCTAAACGGGCGCCCGTTTCTTAATGGCTCAGGCACCTGAAGCTAAACGGGTGCTCGATTTGTACAAATCGGGCACCTGTTTCTAGCGGGCTCTTTTCCCAACCCGCGGACTTCCGTAGGATTGGAACCCAACTTTGTGCGTTTACCCACTAACCCAACTACATGGGCAATATCTGGTCTACTATGAACAACATAATAAAGTTTCCTAATAATAGATCTATATTCTTTCTCATCCACTGAGGATGAATCATCTTCTTTTGACAATTTGCAACCGGTAACCATAGGTATTCCAACCGATTTATAGTCTTCCATTCCAGAGGTCTTTAACACTTCCTTCACATACTTTAAATGACTGATAAAATTCCACATTCTAGTTGTTGGACCTGCAACCCAATGATTTTTTTTATCTCACCTATCAGAGACATCTCAAACTTTTTGTTCGTCTCATCAACAAAAGTCATACACATATCATCATCTCCTCCAAATATGATGTCATCAACGGATACTTCTACAATCAACATTTTGTCTCCTTCAGTCCTCAAATAAATATTGTTGTCCTCACTGGTTCTTTGAAATCCTATCTTTAACATATGTGCATGAAGTCTTTCAAACCATGTCGTTGGTGCTTACTTTAATCCATATAATGCTTTATGCAGTTTGCATACCATATCTTTATCTTCTGATAATGCAAACCCATCCGATTGTTCAATATGCACCTCTTCTTCAAGAATACCATTCAGAATTGTTGACTTTACATCCATTTGGTATACTTGAAACCTTTAAAAGCTGCAAATGCAAGTAACGTTCTAATAGCTTCGAGCCTAGTAATCGGTGAAAAGTTCTCTCCATAATCTTCACCTTCTTCTTGTGCATACCCTTTTGCAAACTAGTCTTGCCTTGTTTCTAACAACTTCTCCTTCTTCATTCAACTTGTTTCTAAATACCCACTTTGTACCACACTTTTTTTTCATCAGGTTTAGGAACAAGAGACCAAGTGTTGTTTTTCTCAATCTAATCAAGCTCTTCATTCATTGCCTCTAACCAATCATCGTCCTTAAGAGCTTTTCTAATAGTCTTTAGTTCAACTATGGAAATTAGACAGGAGCATTCTCTGATTTTTGTTCTAGTCCGCACTCTAGCATTCTTGTCACCTATTATTTGGTCTTCGGAATGATTTAACCTAACATACCTAGGTATAACCAATTTCGGTCTAGTAGCATCTTCTTCTTGTTCAACTTCTTCATCTTCATCTTCATCTTCTTCATCTACTGGCTGAGCATCTTCATCTGTATTATTCTACCCAACATCATTCTGCACTTCCATTTCAATAATCACAAGTTTTTGTTCATTGTCTACTGGATCAGATTTGTTGGTATCATCAAGTTTTTCAGATAACTCATCAACTTTTACATTCACACTCTCCACAATCTTCTTTGTCCTTTTTTTGTAACACTTGAAAGATTTTCTTTTAGTAGAATAGCAAAGGAATGTTCCTTCATCACTCTTAGCATCAAATTTACCAGTATATTCATCTCTTTTTATAAAACATCTACTGCCAAAAACTTTGAAATAACTGATATTAGGAGTCTTACCATACCATAACTCATAGGGTGTCTTTTCATTACCTTTCTTCACCAGTTCTTGGTTCAATGTGTATACAACAATGTTGACTGCTTCTTTCCAAAACATCTTAGGTACATCTCCATGTATCAGTATAGTCATTTTTGCTTCAACAATGGTTTTGTTTCTCCTTTTTGCAATTGCATTCTATTGTGGTGTCCTAGGTGCAGACAATTGCCTCTTTATTTCATTTTCATCACAATATCTCACAAAATCGTCAAATATAAACTCTCCACCTCGGTCAGATCTCGGGCACTTAAGATTCTTATCGGTCTCCTTTTCCACTAAGGCATTGAATGCCTTGAACTTTCTGAAAGCTTCTGGCTTTTCCTTCAGAATAGTAACCCAAATCATCCTTGAAAACTCATCAATAAATAACATGAAATACTTATCACCATAAAAAAATTTAGTCCTCATAGGACCACATAAGTCTGTATGCACCAAATCTAGAATATGCTCAGAAGAAAAAGATTTACTCTTAAAAGAAGATGTAGTCATCTTACCCAACTGACATTCTTTACACAACACATTGTCTAGTTTAACAAGTAGTGGCATACCTCTCACCATACTAGATTTCATGACCTTAACCACAATATCAAAGTTCGCATGACAAAAGCTTCTATGCCATAACCAACTGTCTTCAACCTTAGCAACAAAACAATTGTTTACATTAGCATTCAGATGGAATAAGTTACCTTTAGTTTGTTTACCTATAGAAATTAATTCTCCTTTGCATCGTAAGATCCTACACACTCCAATTTTAAACTCAAGATGATAACCTTTGTCATTCAAATGACCAACACCTAGCAAATTGTGTTTCAAATCTTCAACCCAAAACACATCATCAGCATTACTATTACCATTCAAATAGATAGAACCTTTACCTTTTACCATACAGGGTGAATTTTTCCCAAATCTTACTACACCACCATCATTTTCTTCAAGAGAAATAAACTTGTTCTTATCACTGGTCATATGGTGTGAGCAACCACTGTCAATAATCCATTCATCACTGTTGTCAATGTGAGATACTAAAGCCTTTTTATTAGACAAATCTTCCTTAACAACAACAAAAATAATCTCCTCAGATTCTTTATCATTGAATCCTTCATCAACTACAACATAGCACCGTTTCTTTCTTTTTCCCTTATATTTCCTAAACTTTTCCTTTTGATCACTATTAGTACAGTTTGCAACTATATGTCCTATCTTGTTACAAGAGAAACATTTAAGAGGTAGTTTTCCTTTGTACTTACCAGTGCCTCTAGGAAGTCTTTTAGCTAATAGAGCTTCAAATTCCATCAGATTACCTTCATCATCCACATCATCTTTTCTACCGCCATGATGACTTGACCTGCATTCATGACTATGACAAACATCTTCCCTTTTTCTCACCGGTGCACTAGATACAAATGCTTTGAAAACAGATTTTGTCTTAGGTACACTGTTATCAAAACTATTTAACTCAAAATTAGTGAGCTTACCAATCAAAGAATCAACAATTACCTTATCCTTACTGATTGGTCTCAACTCTTAAATAGAAAACACTCTAATGGTGGGTATATGCACCAAGTTGTGGTACCAAAAGGGGGTCTTAAGATGCCACTTTTTTTCTAATATCAACAAAGTCTGAACTTCAACAACAAATTGAACCTAATTAGACTCCAAATTTGAAGATGCAACAAGAACAAGAGTCGGAGTGCTTTGAGTCTACTTTCTAAACCACTAATTTTTTTTGAAAATGGTGGAGATTAAGGGCTTCAAAAAGGGGGGCCACAAAAAGTGGTCCTATTTTTATGCAAAAAACATAACATAGCGTTTGTTGTGGCCCCCTAAAATGTTAACTTTTTTTCGGAATTTTTAAAATCACTTCAGTGAGAAATTAGCTAACACCTTGTAGTTTATGCCAGATTTTTCAACTAATTTTTTAATGAGTATATGATTTTTTACTAATTTTCGAAGTGGACACATCCTGAAAAACAGAAATTTGAGCATGCTCCCCCCTAAAATCATTGAAAACTAATAAAAAATCAAAACTTTTTTTTAAAAATTGTGTAGAATGGAGTCTAGTTTCTAAAAATGTAAGTTTTTCAAAATCTGATGAACGTGTAAAAATCTATACCCAAAATAGTGCATGTTGGTTTTTGACAAAAAACGGACACATTGACAAAAGAAACTATAGATGAAAGACTTAACGAAATCAAAATTTGAAATAAATTACATTGTTGGATAGCTAAGAGGGAGCTCATGTTTACCACGATATTTTTTTTAACTTCATTGAAACACGTGCAAACTCGACGGAGAGCACGACCAAAAATATGTCAAAATTTTCAATGTTCTGATAAAAACACATCTCTAGCCTGAAATGGTCATCCAAACCTTTGGGTTGGATGCCCAAGGAAAATCCAACCCATAGGTTTGGTGTTTCTCAAAGCGGGTCATTTGGTGCACACCAAATATGGCACTCGCCCTATTTGGCGTGCGCCAAATGTGATGAATGGGTTTTCCCATTTGGCGCATGCCAAATGTGGTCCATATTCCACATTTGGTGCACGCCAAATAGGGAGAGCGCCAAATGTGTACATACAAACCCCCATCTCACCTCTCCCTTCTTTCTCTCCTTTCCCTCGTAGTTCCATCTCTCTCTATGAACTAGATCTCATACTCTCTCTCTCCCCTTACCTCTTCTCGGGCTCTTCATTCTTATAGATACATACTCTTCTTTGTCCCTCCCCTCTGTAGCTCTCACAATTACCTTATTCCCCTATCCCTCGAGCTATCTCCCTCTCCATCCTTACACCCATCTAATTCCCTCTCTCACCTCTTTCCCTCATTTTCTTCCTCACTCCCTCCTCTCTCTAGGTCCTAAGGGGTCATAGGACACCATATGACCCCTTAGGACACAATATGACCCCTACCGACTTCTAAGGGGTCATAGGACACCATATGACATCTTAGGTTACCATAGGACCCATAACGACACCATATGTTGTCATAAGTGGTCATAAGACACCATATGACCCCTTAGGACACCATACAACCCCTAACGACACCATATGGTGTCTTAATGGGTCATAGGACCCCATATGACCCCTTAGGTATCATTAGGGGTCATATTATGTCCTAAGGGGTCATATGGTGTCCTATGACCCCTTAGGACACCATACGACCCCTTAGGTATCGTTAGGGGTCATATTATGTCCTAAGGGGTCATATGGTGTCCTATGACCCCTTAGGACACCATATGGCCCCTTAGTACACCATATGGTGTCAATATGGTTCGTATGGTGTCCTATGACCCCTTAGTACACCATATGACCCCCTACTACACCATATGGTGTCAGTATGATCCTATGGTGTTCAATGATCCCTTAGGACACCATATGACCCCTTAGGACACCATACAACCCATAATGACAACATAAGGTGTCCTAAGGGGTCATATGGTGTCTTAAGGGGTCATAACACACCATATGACCCATTAAGATACAATATGATCCCTAACGACACCTAAGGGGTCATATGGTGTCCTATGACCCCATAAGACACCATATGACCCCTTAGGAAACCATACGACCCATAAAGACACCATATTGTGTCCTAAGGGGTCATAGGACACCATATGACCCCTTAGGACACCATACAACCCATAACGACACCATATTGTGTCCTAAGGGGTCATAGGACACCATGTGACCCCTTAGAACACCATACAGTGTCGTTATTGGTCATATGGTGTCCTAAGGGGTCATATGGTGTCCTAGCGGGTCATATAGTGTCCTATGACCCCTTAGAACACCATATAACCCTTTACGTGTCGTTAGGGTTCACATTGTGTCCTAAGGGGTCATATGGTGTCCTATGACCCCTTAGGACACCATATGGTGTCATTATGGGTCGTATGGTGTCCTAAGTGGTCATTAGGTGTCTTATGATCCCATAGGACACCATATGACCCCTTAGGACACCATATGACCCATAATGACAACATAAGGTGTCCTAAGGGGCCATATTGTGTCTTAAGGGGTCATAACACACCATATGACCATTAAGACACAATATGATCTCTAACGATACCTAAGGGGTCATATGGTGTCCTAAGGGGTCATAGGACACCATATGACCCCTTAAGACACCATATGACCCATAATGACACCGTATTGTGTTCAAAGGGGTCATAGGTACCGTATGACCCCTTAGGACACCATATGATCCATAACGACACCATATTGTGTCCTAAGGGGTCATATGGTGTCCTAAGGGGTCATAGGACACCATATGACCCCTTAGGACACCATACAACCCATAACGACACCATATTGTGTGATAAGAGGTCATTGTGTGATAAGAGGTCATATGGTGTCCTAAAGGGTCATATGGTGTGCTAAGGGGTCATAGGATACCAGATGACCCCTTAGGACACCATGTGACCCCTTATAACACCATATAGTGTCGTTATGGGTCATATAGTGTCCTAAGGGGTCATATGTTGTCCTAACGGGTCATATAGTGTCCTATGACCCCTTAGGACACCATATAACTCCTTACGTGTCGTTAGGGTTCACATTGTGTCCTAAGGGGTCATATGGTGTCCTATGACCCCTTAGGACACCATATGGTGTCATTATGGGTCGTATGGTGTCCTAAACAGTCATTAGGTGTCTTACAATCCCTTACGACACCATATGACCCCTTAAGACACCATACGACCCATAATGACAACATAAGGTGTCCTAAGGGGTCATACTGTGTCTTAAGGGGTCATAACACACCATATGACCTGTTAAGACACAATATGATCCCTAATGACACTTAAGGGGTCATATGGTGTCCTAAGGGGTCATAAGACACCATATGACCCCTTAGGACACCATATGACCCCTTAAGAGACAATATGGTGTCCTAAGGGGTCATATGGTGTCCTATGACCCCTTAGGACACCATATGACCCATAACGACACCATATTGTGTCCTAAGGGGTCATATGGTGCCCTAAGGGGTCATAGGACACCAGATGACCCCTTAGGATACCATGTGACCCCTTAGAACACCATATAGTGTCGTTATGGGTCATATGGTGTCCTAACGGGTCATATAGTATGACCCCTTAGGACACCATATAACCCCTTATGTGTCGTTAGGGTTCATATTGTGTCCTAAGGGGTCATATGGTGTCCTATGACCACTTAGGACACCATATGGTGTCATTATGGGTCGTATGGTGTCCTAAGTGGTCATTAGGTGTCTTATGATCCCTTAGGACACCATACGACCCATAATGACAACATAAGGTGTCCTAAGGGGTCATATTGTGTCTTAAGGGGTCATAACACATCATATGACATATTAAGACACAATATGATCCCTAACGACACCTAAGGGGTCATATGGTGTCCTAAGGGGTCATAAGACACCATATGATCCCTTAGGACACCATATGGCCCCTTAGGACACAATATGGTGTCGTTATGGGTCGTATGGTGTCCTAAGGGGTCATATGGTGTCCTAAGTCCCCTTAGGACACAATATGGTGTCGTTATGGGTCGTATGGTGTCCTAAGGGGTCATATGGTGTCCTAAGTCATAGGACACCATATGACCCCTTAAGACACCATACGACCCATAACGACACCATATTGTGTCCTAAGGGGTCATATGGTGTCCTAAGGGGTCATAGGACACCAGATGACCCCTTAGGACACCATGTGACCCCTTAGAACACCATATAGTGTCATTATGGGTCATATGGTGTCTTAACGGGTCATATGGTGTCTTAACGGGTCATATGGTGTCTTAACGGGTCATGTGGTGTCGTAACGGGTCATCTAGTGTCCTATGACCCCTTAGGACACCATATAACCCCTTACGTGGTGTTAGGGTTCACATTGTGTCCTAAGGGGTCATATGGTGTCCTATGACCCCTTAGGATCATATGGTGTCATTATGGGTCGTATAGTGTCGTTATGGGTCATATGGTGTCCTAAGGGGTCATAGGACACAATATGGCCCCTTAGGACATCATGTGACCCTTTAGAACACCATATAGTGTCGTTATGGGTCATATGGTGTCCTAAGGGGTCATATGGTGTCCTAACGGGTCATATAGTGTCCTATGACCCCTTAGGACACCATATTCCCCTCCTCCCTCCATATCTCACCCTCCATCCTTACCTCATATGGTTTAGCATATCGGGTTATAGGGTCTATGGTTATTGTATAGGGTCAAGGATTTAACATATCGGATCATATGATCTAGGGTATTTGTTATAGGTTTTAAATGGTTTAATTTTTATGGTTGTGGCTATCAAACTATAGGGTATAGAGTATAGATTATAGGGTATAGAGTAGAAATTTATCAAAGGTTAAAAAATGTCAATGGAAGTCATTTGGCTAGCGCCATATTTGGCGCTAGCTAATTGAGCTGCACTAAAAAGCGGTTATATGGGACCCTTCACCCATGATCCAAGCCCACATTCTCTCATTTTGTCTTCTTTTTGCACATGATCAGACAAAAAAATGATTTTTGCATGGTGTTGACATTTTATGCAAGGTTATTTTATACATTCCATCAGCTCTCCACCACCTTTTTTTTCATTTGGCAACGTCAAAGAGGAAGAACATAGTTTTTTTTATCAAATTTGAATAATTGAGGTAATATTTTCTTGTTTTTAGAATTCAAATACTTATTAAGTGTTATTTTGTTTAAATGTTAGAATAAAAGTGTGAGTCAAAATTGATTATAATCTTATTAGATTTACATTAGATTTAACAATGCATTTGAAGGAAGTTGCATAAGAAAATTATTTGTTTATGGTTTAAAACAAAATTTGCAATTTCATACTGTAAAGCAGAAAATCGAACCCTAGGTGTTCCCCCACTCCAAGGAGAGAGAAAGGAGGTCACTAGGATTGACGGTTTTCACTTAGGAGAGACTTTACATTCAAAAGAGGGGTTGAAACTCACAAGATCCAATCCCACACAATGCAAGATTGAATTCTAAATGAGTTTCAAGGGTTGAGACAGCAAGGATACCCTCTTTTGTAAAGAATGTAGATAGAAGGATTGAACTAGGAGTGTATGTGAAAGTAACAAAGATTCGCTTGTAGACAGAGATAGAGACACGGGATGAAGCTGCAGACCTGAAATTAGCAGTAAAATGTCGAGATGATGTTGTCCTACAAGTTTGAGCGAAAGTTGACAGGACGATGGTGCTCGGAGTGCACACGGTCCTCCGAAAAATCCACGAAACGAAGGGGGATTTGTTCGTCTCTGCACAAGGATTCCAGATCTTCAATTACAGCCGCATACCTGCAACCTACACACAGAAAAGAGAGGACGATTGGGGGGTTAGGGATTAGGGGTTTGCCTTCAAGTCAAACCCCGGTTTTGGAAGTAACCAAGAAATGAGAATGTTGTAAATGTAAGTGTTTGTAATGTAATCAAGTATTGATACCTTGTTGTAAGAATGTTTGTATTCTTACATGCAAAGGTGTAATGATGTTGTATGTTGTATGTTGTAGGTGATCTCCTCTTCAATGGTTGAATCCTTGTCTTGAATGCAACACCTAGCCTTGAATGGAGACCTAGAATGCTCAATTGCTTGAAGGAATGCTTGAATGTTTGAATGTTTGCCTATCACTTCCGCCTCTTGCACACATATGTTTCTCACCCCCCCTTCTGGGAGGGGAAATGTAGTTTATATACTTGTCAATTAGGGTTAGGAGACTGATTTTTCCGACCTTAGGCCGACCTAGGAACATTATTTTCCAAATTGCAAACTTGAAGACCCGATGCCCAACAAGAGACCGGGCCCAAAATAGGGCCAGGGACCAGGGTGCTGGGCGCCATGGTCCTGAGGGACTAGGGCGCTATGCGCCATGGTCCTAAAGGACCAAGGCGCTAGGCACCATGGTCCTAAAGGACCAGGGCACTAGGCACCATGGTCCCACCTCCCGAGACAGCAGGGTGCAAGGAGGATCAGGCCAAGGTGCAAAAAGATGCAGTTTTTGATGTCGTAAATAGGTTTCGGGGTCTCCATTCAGGTTCAACATTGCGCTGCCATCATGAAGACCCAAATGCAGTCGAAATTGCAAGTGTCGCAATTTTACGACGCTACACATACATCCTTTTTAAGATCTTATGAAATAATTTAAAAAAGGAATACATGAAATAATTTCAATTTCATATATCCATTTTAACATATGCATAATTAGGACAGTCATAGATGCATTAGGACTGTCCTAACATAATTAGGACAGTCATATATCCATTAGGACTGCCCCTTACACCTCTTGAAATCTCTCTATGAATTAACTTTATTCTCTTTTATGTGCATGTACATGTAGAAATCATCATCATGCCGAGGAAACGACCAAAAAATATAACACTGGAAGAGCATGAAGCTAAGAATGCATAAAAAAGAGAAGGAATGAAGCAACTTCTTGAAGAAAGGAAATTGAATACCATAGATGAAGAGGTGCCAATTGAAGAGGAACATGAAATATCCATCCAATCTAAGAGAGAGAAAGAATTGGCCACACAAAGGCAATGGATGCAAAACCTTCCTGCAATGAGACAATTGAATCCCAAGGTTGAGAGCATGTCTACCACAATTCAAGTTGAAGGCACCCCATCTCTTATATCTCAAGTTGAAGGCACACCATCTCTTATTGGCACACCGTTGGTGTCTACAACATCTCATATTGAATGCAATCCCTCTATGACATTTGACATTGCAAGTACCTCACAATTGACATCAAGTATTGGAGCTACACCATCTTGTACACCTGAATTTCAAGGTATGTCATCATTTTCATCTCCGGTTGAAGGTATGCCACCTATCCCTAATGTTGTTGACATTCCTAATCATGAGGTAACTCAAAGTTTGAGAACACCTCCTAGAGTTTTGTATAGAAAGTCTAAGTATTTGATTGATGTTGATGCTAATGTTTTGAAACCAATGGTTGACAAGATTCTAAAGTGTACTTGTCAAAGACATGCTAACCGGATATGGAAAATATTTTTTGAGCCTTTAAATGAGATAGGAAGATGTCAACTATTTGTTGAAATGATGAGAAATCTGAAATTTAGGCCCATAATGAAGATTCTTGGGCTAAGAACATCGATTGAATCAAGCGACAAATCTATTGTGAAGAATCTAATGAATGCATACGATACTGTTGGTTCTAACTCATGCACAAAAGATAGTAATGCCACACAACGTGTCATTACATCAACAATTGTAAGCACTCAAACTAAGAAATGTTGCCTCATTATAAAGACAAGTAAACAATTGAAGATAAGTAGACAAACTCTAATGAGAGCTATGGGAAGGCGACAAAGAGTGGAGGATCCATATAATAATGAGTTATGGGCATTTTCCGGTAGATTACCATGGAAAGATAAAGCAATTGTTGAAGCCTTGAGATCACTAATTGAAGATTTTTGGAAGAATAACACAAGGGTCTCTCCAAATCAAAGAGATGTTGTAAGAAGGAGGACTGGTAGTAAAATCCGTGGTCCACATCTGAAACATTTTTTGGATATGACTCAAACACATTTTTTTGCCAAGTTTCAACGTATGTATCCTCAAATTAAAATTATTCAAAGATTCTTTGAAATGGTAAAGCCTTTTTATGTCAAAATAAATCACACACGCACAACTTGTTGTTGTAGAGTACATATCAAATTTTCTAACCATTATGATGTTTATCAACACATATGTATAGATTTGCATGCTAACAATGTTTTGCAGGATTGCAACATAAATGGTCCACCGACATCTTCAAGGGAATTCATATCTAGCATCTTATGTGAAAGAGTAGATGGTCAAGTATATTACAATAAGTGTTGCTTGGATGGCACATGTGTTCATTGTGGTGGATTGTGACATTTACAAATTTGTCAACATATGGATATTGGACAAGAAATTGGTAATGAATTAGGGGAATTTGAAAAATATAAGACAGTGGGCTACATGCTAAAAGATGGAAAAGAAGCAAAAAGGTGTGAATTGGTTAGTGAGAAGATTCTAGTGTATCAGTTTATGGGCATCTTTCATGAGAATATAGTGTATGAGTATGCAAGGCATAACCATCAAGCTCGTTGGTTGGACTCACAATTTAAGTTATGCAAGGACACATTTCCACTTCATACAATCGTTTCAATTGTTGACTTTGCAGAGAACTACACACTACAACTGCAGAATGAGGTGCAATCACAATATTACAACTCCACACAAGTTGCTATATTTGTGCATATAGCATTCATTCATGCACAAGATATTATGGAAGAGGATAGGAAGATATTGAGGGAGTATAATTTGTACATCAATGATGATCGCTCACACTCTACAGAGTTTGTGCAAGGTTGTTTTCAAATATTCTACAATGATTTGGCTAGCCGAGGCATATCATTCCATCAACATATCATATGGTCAGATAATTGTGCATCACAATTTAAGAACTCAGATGTTTTATTGGTTGAGTAGGATGCATAAGTTGATTGCTATTCAACATATGTAGAATTTCTCTGAGACTGGGCATGGAAAAGGGGAGCATGATGGTGCAGGAGCATGTATTAAAAGAGATTTAGCACGAGAAGAGTTAAAGTACAAAGGGAATGCAAACTTGAAAGATGGAAAATCAATTGTTCAGTGGTGCAATGGTACAATTGGTCTAGGTAATCAAGGTAAGTCTTCAGTTCACAGATTTTTTTGGTTGGTAGATGATACGAACATTGCAAAATTACAAGATTGTTGTACATTGACAGGATTGAGTGAGCTACACTCTTTCAAAATCTCTAATGCAGCTTCATGGACTACCCATATGTGACGGATCGCATGTTATTGTTCTTCATGTAGAGATGGTGCCTATAATGAGTGTGAGTCAAAGGAGTGGGTGGACGAATGGTGTATGAGGCCTCTAATCCCACTTGAGACATCGAACTTCAAGTTCACTACAACTAACATAGATGGAAGCATCAGTTGACTTTGACCAGTTAGATTTAGTCCAACTAGGTAAATTATCCACCTGCAATTTTTTGTACTTTAATATTTGACCTTAGTTGTTTGCTAAATTCTTCTCACTTTATCATTGCAGGGCATGTTTATGTAGTTGAATACAATAAAGAAGGAACATATTATTACCTGTGTCATTGTGTGGATGCAAAAAGGAAATTGGATGGCCAGATGGAGAAAATATTGAGTACCCCACAGGATTAGTAGTTGTTACTGGTACATGGCTTAGAAGGTACCTAGTGAAGAAGTCTAACTTGTGGTTGTTCGAGGACTTCGAGACACATAGGAAGATTCTTCATTATTCTAACCTTGTAGCTTAAAATGTTCATTTGATTGATATGGGGGTAGACCACTAAACAAGAACCTATGGAAGGTTTGTGAGTCTGACCATGAGGCCATACTAGACACGATAAAGAGTAGAGAAGATCCAGATGGTTCATTGGATTAAATGTAAATGTAAAAAAATGTAATATCAATCATATTTGGACATATGTACATGACTTGCATTTTCGACTACTCGAGGCATTGTAATATTAAAATTTGTGTTTTTGTCTTGTTTTGTGTGATTTTATGTAAATAATGTCATTTTGGACAATTAGAGATCACATGGGATCATTTCGTGAAGTTTTAGGCATCGTGTTTCTCGACGCCTGTTAATAATAAGAACGAGCCGTCTGATCCTACGGGGTCGTGTTATGGCACTCTAAAAAATCCTCTCTCAATTTAGGTAGACTCGGATCCAGTTGCTCGTGGCGACACTTTCTCAGTTGTGACAAAAAGCATCATATGAGTTCAATGAAAAGTTGCACAATGCCCCATCTTTCAATCTGCTCGTTGCGGCACTAAACCGTTAGCTCGTACACGTGGGGGTGGTCGTTTTCACACTAGGAATGCCTTCGTTTTCTCTCCAACTCGCCCGATCGTTGCGGACCACACCCTAGCAGTGAAATCACTTAAGTGCATGCATTAGATGAATAGAAGTGTATGGGCTATGCAATTTTTTTAGAATGGGTATTGGTACAATGGTGTCTTACATTGTCTAATTTTGATTCTTTCCATGCTTCCTTTATAAAGTCTTATTTCGACTATAATTATTGAATTTGTGTTGATCTCCATAAGCTTGTGTCTTGGATTACAAACACATATTTAGGTTCAAAGCTTAATTAACAATAAACTTTGTGCAATTATTCATTTAATCATTTGTACTGCAATTATGGATAACCATGATAAATGATTTGCATTAACCAAAAAGCTACAAATACATACAACATTGTATACCGTTAAAACTATCAAATATATCTAATACAAACAAATAGGCTTGCCAAAAGCCATATGGACATAGAATTTCACGTATTCATAAAACAAAACATATGTTCAAAATTGCTATAAAGGCATACAACATGATATCCAATAAAGTCAAATAGGGGCTTGCCAAAAGCCATATGGACATAGAATGTCACATATTCGTAATACAAAACATAAGTTCAAAATTGCCATATAGGCATACAACATGGTATCCAATAAAGTCAAATAGGAGCTTGCCAAAAGCCATATGGACATAGAATGTCACATATCCATAATACAAAACATATGTTCAAATTTGCTATATAGGCATACAACATAGGACCCTATTCTATTCATTTCCCTCTAGGGGAAGGAAACAGATCACGAGATATCTTTGTCTGTCGAGGGGATGGAGATGTGTATGATGCAGGTGTCTTTCGATTACGTCCACTCGATCTCCTCTCTAGACTTTTTTGTAACTCCACTCGATAAAATGAAAAGAATGATGTTAGCATATACAAAAATTGAATTTTAGAATGATATAATAGAATAGTCACTTACAACATACAAATAATCATGGTGTTCATCCACAATAGGTGCATGTTCATGATCTGGAGTGACAAGCCCCTCTTGTAAGCGTCACAATATAAATTAAACTAAATACAAGTGTCGTTAAAATTTTCAATAACATATTATTAAGATAACGAATGTAATGCTAAATTTACTAAATTTACAAATATGTCTCATACTTCTGTCAAATTAGTTGAACTTGCTACTACTGCAGCAACACCGCGCTCCATTGACACGTGGACAACAAGAGGAGTCTCTGATGTCAACATCTGAAAATTAAATAAAGTATATTGATTAATCGCCAAAACTATCTATATTATTTAATAACAACATTAAAGATAAATTGCTTACCTAGGTGAAAGATTGTCTATGAAATACAATGCGAGGTGTTGATGTTGAAGCTCTAGCATCAAACTATTTGACATCCAAAATGAGTAATTAGAAAATAATTCACATAAGGTTCAACTATCTACATATAATAATTATATTTCTTCATTCGTTGTATACTTGTGGAGTCGACGAAGTCGTGAAAAAGGGTGCTACAGGAATGTTGCTAGTATTGTGAACACTTTGACCTTGATTTTTTATCATAATAATTTACTAATTTAGACATATTTTCAAATTTTCATATAAGATTTAATAAAAAGAATGAAATGAACTTGTAATGAAATTCACGTGGGTATCAATGCCAAATGTTTCGTTCAGCAAGGATTTTGTCATGACAATGTTCTCTGTAGCAAACTTCGCTCATGCACGTGCATTCTCAGAACTATTAGGATCATAAGTGCAAAGAGAACCACAAGATCGACAAAAATGAACTCGAACTCGATGCCTAGAAGAATCACCATCATCACTTGCATCACCCTCTACTAGAGGTCTAGCATACTGTATAAGGGTTTGAGTGAGTGAGCTAATGGAGTCTAGAGTTTCGACCTCAATACTCTCCTTCACAATGGAAGGAATAATAACATGCTCCACCATAGGTCTGGCCAAGGGTCTTGGTGGGAGATTTGGGTCACGCTGTGCACCCTCTCTATCATGTGAGGAACCCCCACCTCTACCTTGGAAATATAGAAAATCAAAATAGTTTGGGATCTCATTAAGGACAAACTCATAGTACAATTTTCTCAAAAAGTATTGGGGTACCTCATGATTATTGCATAGGGGCTGATCAAATACCATCCACCACCTATCCCAAAAATTGTTCTTAATCCCTTCATGATGACACCAATGAATAGGGAATCTCCTACATCCAGGGTGTAAAGGTTGATTCGTTCGGAGGTCCATAAAAATAGCACACAAGTCAAATTTATTAATTTTATTTTTCTTCACTGCCGCATATGATAATTTGTCAACATAAAATTGCTTTTGTTCTTCCTTCTTACTGGACCAAAAATTTATTTTCCCACTCACAGATTGTATGTGAGATACAATAGATTGCAAAGAACTGGCAAGGTTTGTCCTATGGGAGTTTGTTCCAATGGGATCTTTTAGCCTTGTGATTAAACCTTCAAGCTCTTTTTGGCTATTTTCTATTTGACCTAATAAGTTTTCTTGTGTACCTATGGGATATCTAGGGATTGTAGGAGGTTCTTGATGTGCTTCTTCTTCAATATGGTCTTCATGAGGAGGCGATTTGAGTGTTTTCAACATTTTCTTGTCTAATCTTATTTCCTGATAATAAAAATAAATTTAAATCAATAAACCTAGTTTAATCTTCAAATTAATAAAAAAATGACAATAAGAAAACAAAAATACATACCTCTTCGAACTCTTCAATGCGTGGTGGCATTTTTATGAGAGATGGACAACTTAGTGCCCAATATCAAGCTTCTACAAAGGGTGAGCGCAAGAAAATGGCACCCCAAATCGCCAAAACGTGGGTTTGGGAATGCAAAATGCATCCAAAATGTGGACTTGGGTTTTTTTTAAGTTTGCAAAGGTCACAAGGTGCACGCCTTATGGCCATTTCTTTTTTTTTTTGAAGTGTGGCACCTTTTTGGTACCACAACTTCGTGCATATACCCTGGCATAGGCATGCAATAGGGTTCTAAGCATCTTACTCACTACCGTGTCTTCTTCTATAGCACCACCAACACTCTTGATTCCACCGAAAACTTCTTTTATCCTCTGTCCATACTGAGTGATATTTTATCCTTCCATCATTCTCATATCATCAAACTTTCCTCTAAGACTGTCTTCTTTAGCCTTTTGAACATGCTTATCACCACCATAGATTAATTCTAACTTCTCCCAAACTTCAAAATAAATTTCTAAACCATGGACACCAATATATTCAGTATCAGACAGTGTACTTACAATGGCTTCTAGTGCTTGAATGTTCTCTTACTGCTCCTTAAGATGATTTGTTGTCAAAGGACCGTTAGGAGGTATATACTTTGTAACAACATGCTGCCAGGACTGAACACCCATACCTTTGATAAATATCTTCATTCTATCATTCCATATTCTGTAGTTGTCCTTAGTGAATTTTGGACCCTCCTCCTTTATCATCTTCCTCGGATCTTTTCCTCAAGCGGTTAAGCTTCTACACAAAGAGGACCTAGTGCTCTGATACCAATTGTTATTGTGAGGATCTGGTTATTACTGAGAGCGGGGGGTGAATCAGTAATAACAATAAACTACCATATTTCACCAATCTACAAAATACTTCTCAAAATAGTTCATAACCAATACCGGTAGCAGATCAAACAGTCTCTAAATCAGATTTATCAAATCATTACTGGTAGCAGCTTAAGTGTTCATCATTAATAAAATATAGTAAAGACGTCCAATAAATAACTCAACAATCCATCCACAACATGAATACAAATATTTTTCGTGTGGAAACCCAAATGGGAAAAACAACGGTGGGAATTGGTACCCACAAAAATTGCACTCTTTTGGAATGCAGCCTATTAGGAGCCTAGCCCGGTTAGGAGCTTTACAACAATGCCCGGTTAAGAGAATACCCTGTTAGGAGTCACCCGAACAAGGGATATACAACTTATCCCTGTTAGGAGTAACCTTACAAGAGGATTTAAACCCAAATTAATAAGTCACCCGGTGAAGGGATTTACAAGATCGGGCTCGTTAGGACCTACCTGGTTAAGGGATTTTAGTATTGTTGCAACTGTTAGGAAACAATAGGCAAATGATATGGTCTTAGCACTTCTCTACTTTCTTGTTCAGATCCTTGTCAGGTCCAATATGCTTCTCTCATGTAGGCATCTCAATCCGGTTCGACACACACACACTTCTCTGATCACCAAAACAATAAACCTTCTAAAACTTGACCTAAATAACCTTGACAATTAGGTTGGTTACATAACCCTAACTTACACTGAATTTGCATCATAGATCATATTAGATCATTACAAATCATTACAACACATTTCAAGACAATTGCAGTTGTTGAATGATCATAACACATCACCGCACATCGATCTGATAAGTTGTCAAGCCCTTATCTCATTCTGCTAAGCACTTCGATGTTTCCCAAGAAATTCGCTCCTTGATCGCATTCAAACAATATGTTATCCATTAACATGGATTCTGCCATGTCACCACTAAGTTAAGAACATGAAAAGAATCATCGCCAAACCTAAAAACCATCATTGGTCAAAGATCTTGTTACCGATTCCTTAACCCTACACTGAATATACAACAATCAATTACAAACATGACTTTCGGTTCTCCAAACATGATGTGGTTCATGTCATAGACTCATTATGATGTCATAAGCATTCATTCCAAATCGCAACACCTAACTCAAGACGAATCTCTACTGCAACCGTCTCCTCCTCTGTTCCTGCTTATCGGTTCACTGTCAACTTAGCAATTTTTCTTTCCAATTCAATCCATTACCATTTAGGGTAAACCAATAGACTTAGATGACATATCAAACATAATAAAACATGAACAAACATGGACAAACATGGTTGCCATCAATGACAACACAAATAACTAATCATATCACAATTATATCGTCACCAACAGTCCATCAATATATTATTATTTACCGGTACACCATCATCTCCATTGGTTATGCCAACATGCCAACATTTGTCAACAAAATAAATATTTTATTATCTTGAAGTGAATGTATTAAATGCCTATAAAATAAGGATATTGTAATAAATCACTCAAAATTATACTTACTTGGCCTTGGAGGGAACTAATTTGTAGATCATTAAATTTAAATTGTAAAATTAAATTGTTATAGTATAAGACCATGGGGTCAACCCTATTACTCTACTCTTAACTAGGACATATAAAGGGTCAAATAAACATGGGTAATGTATAAATGCAACTTTATATATTAATATATAAAATTATAATAGGGATAAGGTGAATGAATAGGGATATCTAACAATAGGGATAACATAGAGAGACAACGAATAGGAAAAAACTTCATAAGAACATTTGTAATGAATAGATGAATAGTAGAGGGAAAAGAACCTAAAATTAAATGGTAAATTATATAAATATGAAAATTTGACCATTTTATTTTAGTCCTAATTTCAAGTCCATGTGAATCCTATATTTGTCACACATCTAAAAATATATAGCACTCACAATAGTGCATGTAAACTAAATATTTAGACATAAAAGAATATTGTCATTGGGCTTATATAAAATAATGGACCTTACAAGGTCCAATCTTATACAATCCATGAACAACCTACAAGGTAGCAGAAAAATATTTCATGACTAGTTTCTATGATATATGAATATATAAGATTAAATACAACTCTAAATACAATTCTATAAAAAATGATAAAATATAGATAAAAGTAGTAGGGTAAATTATACATGTGTCCAAATAATATCCTCCTAGTTTGTCTTACTTGGTAATTGGTAGGTCAACACAATGCATGATGGAGAAGGCTTAACATGAATAGGAGATAAGTCTCTCCACGTGCCGCTAAATATAGGCAAGATAAAACCTAAGAGTGTTAGTGATATGATTTACCCCCTACAATAAGAGTGTTAGCAAAATCAAGATTAAAGAGGGAAAATAATGTTTGGGTTTTCAAGATTCCCTAGCCACAACCTCCTACTCCTCTACGTTCAAAGATTCTAAACCTTTTAAAATGAAGTGCCAGATCATATACTATAGTACTATTTCTTTATCAACCTCAATCTTGACTACCCAACCTTTTACACTAAGTTACCTCTATCAAATTGGACTTTCAACCTCCCCCTTTCAAAAGTACCTATTTTGAGGTATCCTCAAACTTTGATCCTTGACACTCTCATCTATATTTCATAATCATGACTTAATGGTACAAGTTCTTCACCACAATCCATAAAGCATAAATTATCCTTGATCCACAAACTACAAAACTCCTACCAATTTATACTATAAACCCTACCTAGCCTCCTAAATGACCTAGAATACCATTAATGAGTTGACAAGGCTCAAAACTACTAGATCTAACCTATTCGCACCATGATTACCTATTTTAATAAAAATGTGGAGATTTAAAAGGAGAAAATAAAATAAATGAGGCTATGTGTCATGACCTATTTTCTCTTCTTATTAACTAATGGAATAGTAATTTTAAAATCAATTCATCTTTTATTATCATTTTATTATATAAGGTTGTGATTTATACTTTAAATCTTATTTAATTTTTTTTTTACTTCTTTAATAAGAATCAACCTATCCTATTAGCGAAAGGAGATAAAACATAATTTGCATGGAGTAAAATGGGAATAAAGGACTTCCAATGGCTAACAGTTTGCTTGAGTTATTTTTAAGTTCGCCCAAATTGTTATGCATGTTAAGTTTGAGCCATTTTTTGTGAGGATAATTGATGTTGGGTTTGTCAGTATGATTTAAAGAATCTCATTTCTGTTTATTTCAATGCATGTTCTTTCCCATAATTGACTTAGTCTATCATTAGGATAAACTGCCTTGACATAAAATTTTGGACAATCGCATTGTAACAACCATTGTGTCTTCTTGTTTGCAGTGTTTGAGAATTGGCTAGAAGAAGTTTATGCACAAGACTTCTTATTTAACATAATTTACCTAACATAAATATTTAGATGATTATTTAGGATGTGTAACATAATTTGTACCTAACATAGGTATTTGGGTAAGTGCACCAAGATGGTGTGCAAAAAGGGGGGTATAAGTGGACACCTTTTTTTTCTAAAATCAGCTATACTTGAACTTGGAGGAGAAATTTGAGAGACATCCACTCAAAATATGAAGATACTCAAAGAATAAAGGATATAGTACTTTGAATATAGTTTCCAAACTACTAATTTTTTTCAAAATTGGATAAGATTAAAGGGGTCAAATCCTTCACGCATGAAAAATAGATCTTAATTTTTTTTTAAAAACAAAACATAGTCTTTGACGTGCACATCAAAAAAGTCATAGTTAGATTTACTATTTTGACAAATCTTTTGGTAGAAAGATAGTTAAGAGTGAGAACTAGAAGTTGCATATTTTTTTGTAATTTTTTGTTGAGTATTTTTTTTATGATTTTTCAAATCAAGCACATCCTGAAAATCAAGTACTTGTTCATGTGCAAAGCATAACTTGCACCAAAATAATCAAAAAATGCAAAAAAAAAAATTAAAGTGTGAAGAATCAAGTGCACTACAATAGTATATAAAGTTTTACCGAGCAAAAAAAAAATAGTATATAAAGTTATGTAGATTTGGATAGTTAGATCAAAATTTATCAAAAAAATGGTAGACATATGTCTCTGAGAACTATGAAGACATTGGTAAAAGAAATTCAAGATTAATATGTTATTGTTGTTCAAATTTTTAAAAAATTATATGGTTAGAAAGCTCAAAAGATGAGTGAAAATATGGTGGCAATTTTAGAAATACCTAGTTGATGAGGTGTAAACCTGATGATGACAAAGTCGAGAAACCAATTTGATAAAACAAAACACAACAAAAAGGAGGAAAATGGAGGGGAATCGAACTCCCAACCCTTAGCCTTGTCATCCAAGCCTATTCACAAGACTAAACGTGCTAAACGTGTATAGGTTTTTTAAACTAATAGCGCGTACAGGGTTCATAGAAACAAAAGCACGTACGAGTTTTGTCAACATAAAAACATTCTAATATATAGAAATACATATGTATGTATATAATATACATATATATGTATATGTATATGTATAATATGTATATATATATGTATGTATATATACATATATAATATGTATGTATATGTATATAATATGTGTATGTGTGTGTGTATATATATTGTCTCTCAATATCTTAGCACATTGCATTCCCACCATCTTTAAATCTATCTATCTCTCCTTCTCTCTCCCCCTTAGGACCCCACATAACCCCTAATCCCATCATATAAGGTCCCTTAGAACACCATATGACCCCTTAAGACTATATGATGTCCTAAGGGGTCATATGATGTTCTAACACATGTGTGGCCCCATTAGGACCCGACATGACCCCCAAGAACACCATATGACCCCTTAGGACCATGTATGATATTCTAAGGGGTCATAAGGTGTTGTAACACATGTGTGGCCCAATTAGGACCCATGTGCCCCTAACGGCATCATGTGACCCCTTAACATACCACGTGACCCCTTAGGAGCATATGATGTCCTAAGGGGTCATATGGTGTCCTAACACGTGTGGCACCATTAGGACTCCACATGACCCCTAATGACACCATATGACCCCTTAGCGCACCACATGACCACTATCATGTCCTAAGGGGTCGTATGGTGTCCTAATGAGTCATATGGTGTTATAACACATGTGCGCCCCAATTAGGACCCCACAAGACCCTTAACGACACCATATGACCCCTTAGCACACCACATGACCCTTTAGGACCATATGATATCCTAAGGGGTGGTATGGTGTCCTAAGGGGTCATATGGTGTTCTAACACATGTGTGGGCCCATTAGGACACCAAAGACCATTAACAACACCATACGACTCCTTAGCACACCACATGACCCCTTAGGACCATATGATGTCCTAAGGGGTGGTATGGTGTCCTAAAGGATTATATGGTGTTCTAACACATGTGTAGCCCCATTAGGACCCCACAAGACCCCTAAAGACACCATATGACCCCTTAGCATGCCACATGGCCCCTTTGGACCATATGATATCTTAAGGGGTCGTATGGTGTCCTAAGGGGTGACATGGTGTTGTAACACATGTGTGGCCCAATTAGGACATTGCATGACCCCTAACGACATCATGTGACCCCTTAGCACACCACTGACCCCTTACAAGTATGTCATGTCCTAAGCGGTCATATGGTGTCCTAA
The DNA here is from genome assembly GCF_030272615.1 of Cryptomeria japonica. Taxonomy (NCBI): domain Eukaryota; kingdom Viridiplantae; phylum Streptophyta; class Pinopsida; order Cupressales; family Cupressaceae; genus Cryptomeria; species Cryptomeria japonica. Next base: position 179,946,147 of record NC_081410.1, on the reverse strand, counting down.
GGGGTTATATGGTGTTGTAACACACGTGTGGCCCCTTTAGGACCCCACATGACCCCTAATGACACCATAAGACCTCTTAGCAGACCACATGATCCCTTAGTACCATACGATGTCCTAAGGGGTCATATCATGTTCTAACACGTGTGGCCCCATTAGGACTCCACAAGACCCCTAAAGACACCATATGACCCCTTAGCATGCAACGTAACCCCTTAGGACCAAATGATATTCTACGGGGTCATATCATGTCCTAGGGGGTCATATGATGTCCTAAGGGGGCAAGATGAACCATTATTACAATATAAAAAGCAATGCCAATACTGCTTACAAAAATAAGTTTAGATCACCCAGGCCCTTAGCACACCATAAGACCCCTTAGGACCCCACATGACCCCTAATAACACCATATGACCCCTTAGCACACCATACGATCCCAAGTAGGACCATATGATATCTTAAGGGGTTGTATTGTGTCCTAAGGGGTCATACGGTGTCTTAAGGGGTCGTATGGTGTCCTAAGGGGTCATATGGTGTCCCGAGGGGGAAAGATGAACCATTATTACAATATAAAAAGCAATGTCAATACTACTTACAAAAGTAAGTTCAGATCACCTAGGCCCTTAGCACACCATACAACCCCTTAGGACCTCACATGACCACTAACGACACCATAAGATCCCTTACTACACCATACAACCCCTTACAACCATACAATCTCTCTCTCTCTCTCTCTCTCTCTCTCTCTCTCTCTCTCTCCCCACTCTTTCTCTCTCCCTCCCCCTCTATCTCCCTTCCTTTCCCATCTCTCTCTCTCTCTCTCTCTACCTCCCTTCCTTTCCCATCCTCTCTCTCTCTCCCTCTCGCTCCCTCCCCAACTCTCTCTCTCTCTCTCTCTCTCTCTCTCTCTCTCTCTCCCTCTCTCTCTCTTCACCCTTTATTTACTATAAGTAATGCATATAGGTTTTTAACACAAGAAGCACATACAGGTTATCAGAAATATGAACGTTGGCTTATTGGGGTATTTTTAGGGACTAAATACATGGACGAGTTAACTAAACATAACTCATACGTGTTTCTTACACATATTTTTATTTTCTCAATGGCCTCAATAGCCACAAAAATATTTTTTGAAGTTGTTGAAGGCCCCATTGCAACTGATAATATGATTCTATGACAATTTTATATGTCAAAGTAAGTAAAAAATTTATTTTGCATGATTTCAAATGATTGAATTGTTGTTCTAATTAGTTTGGTCAATGTTATTGTGATTGTTTAATAGTTTTGATTATTAAAAATAATGATAATACTCATTTTTATGGTCATTGATTGTAAGATTTTTTGTAACATATATGTGCAAAATGATTCTATTTAGGACAATTGTTATCAATGATGGGAAAGAACAATCGAGGAACAACCGAACAATAAGAGGCTAAAAAGAAAAGACAAAGGCAGCGTATGAAGAAATTGCGTGAACTAAGAACAATGAGACAAGGTATGTCATCTACAAAATCTCAATTAGATGTACCAAATGAACAAAATGCAATTGAAGGAGAAATCACAATCAATAATAAAACAATGATGAACATGCACCGACAATATTTGATTTACCGAATGAACCTAATGCAATTGAAGAAGAAATCACAATCAATAATCAAACAAATGATGAAGATGCACCAACAACATTTGATTCACTGAATGAAACTAATGCAATTGAAGAAGAGACCACAATTAATAATCAATCAAATGATTTACATACACCAACTCAATTTGATGTGATGAATGTAACTCATGCACATAACTGATGATGATGAGATGATGAGATGTGAAGATGAACCGGTTAAGTTGTTAAGTTGACATGGCAGAGATTGTTGTCTTGATGATGAAGATTTTGTTGTAATAGGTTGATTGATGACTTGATTTGTGTTGTCATTGATGGCAACCATGTTTTGTTAGTCATCTAAGTCATTTAGACCAACCGATAGAGCCTAACTAGTTGACTGCAAGGTAATCTGAACCGGTAAACAAGAACAGAGCATTGATCATTAGACCGGTAAGGATGATTAGCGAAGAATTAAGTGTTGTGGTTTGGAACACATGTTTATGAAATTGATATGAGTCTATGATTGCAACCGCATCAGCAGATTCAGAGTTTGGAGCAAGTTATGATTAGTAGAATAGTGACAATCATGAAGAACACTGAACTGGTAAAGTAGAGACCGTTTGATCGGTCACCGGTAGTCTTTTTGTTATGTTTTTGGGTTATGTGATGTTTTATCAATATAAGAGAAGTGTGTTGTGCAAGATGACTAGGTTCAATGTACCTAGGAAATTGTTCCATAGTTATTAAGACGACTTAATAGTGTTTTTATAAGTAGATGAATGTGAAATGATTTCAAGAGAGATTATGAGATCAAGAGTGTGAATTTGATCACGCGGTGAAAGGAGTTAGGTTATGATGTTTATTCGGTGGTAGGAGCAAATTTGAAGCAGATCTAATCAGGCACAGAGGTGCTAACAACAAATCAAACAAACTTGTTGTTCCCTAACATTTGCAACAAGAAAATCCTTTCACAAGATCAATCCTAACCAGGTGAGGTAGGATCCTAACGGGTCCAAAGTTTAAACTCCTCTAACCAAATGACACATTAGCTTGTGTTTTGCAAATCCTCTAGCAAGGTAGCCCCTAACAGGTTTGGGTCCTAATAGGCCTTATTGTAATAGCTCTTAACTGAGCTAAAGCACTCTTAACCGAGTGTCACTCCTAACAAGGTGTTGTATGACCTTAACTAGCCAGATCTATATTTTGCAGATAGTTGATCTTTCTGGGTACTAATTCCCACTGTGGTTTTTCCCATTTGGGTTTCCACATGAAAATCATTGTGTTATGGTTTGCATGCTTTATTGGGTGTTAGTTTATGTGGTCTTATTTCTCGTATGCATATTGATTTTCAAGTTGATAAGAGGTGTAATCAGATTTATTAAGTTTTTGTTTGCATTGATTCACCCCCTCTCAGTGCCTTATAAGTTTATCAACTAATGTACCTAATGAAACAATGTTAACACCTCCTAGAATTATTCATAGGAAACCAAAGTATCTAATTGACATCAATGAGAATATTTTGAAACCAATGCTCAATAAATTACACGTACGAACTTGTAGAAGAATGGTTAAAAGAATATGGCAACACTATTTTGAAAACAAATCAAACCGCGAGATGCCAATTAATTGTTGACATGATGAAAAATTTAAATTTTAGAGAGAATGAAAATTCTAGGCCTAAGATCATCTGAAAGTAATAGTGAAAGAACTATTGTGAGAAATATATTTGATGCATATCAAGATATTGGTTCAAAATTGTGTACTAAACATTCTAATGTTACTCGATGTGTTATTACATCAACCATAATGAGAAAGAAAATAAAAAAAGATCATTTGATAAGAAAAATAAGTAAGTCATTAAACATAAGTAGAACAACATTACATAAAGCATTAGAAAGGTGGAAGAAAATAGAGGATCCTAACAATAACTCTCTTTCGGCATTCTCGGTTAGACTACCATGCAAAGACAAGGTTGTTGTTGATGCACAAGGACATTAATTGAAAATTTTTGGCATGACAACAATACGGTTTTTCCCAACCAAAGATATGTTGTTAGAAGGCGAATTGGATCTAGAAATCATGATCCACACGCCAAACACTATTTGGACATGACTCAAAAAAAAATTATGAAAGATTCCTTCAAAAGTTTTCTCAAATGAGAATTAGTCAAAGTTTTTTAGAAATGGAAAAACCTTTTTATGTTAAGATTAATCATGTACGCACCACTTGTTGTTGTAGGATGCATATTGAATTTTCCATGCACTATGATATTTATCGTCATATATGTTGTAGTTTGCACACTAATGATGTTTTGCAGGAATGCAATGTACAAGAACCTCCTAAGTCGCCAAGAGAATTTATTTCAAGTGTTCTATGTAAAAGACATGATGGTTTCATTTATTATAAGATGGTGTGTTTGAAAGTTTCTTGTGCTACATGTGGAGGTTTGCAATATTTACCAAGATGTGCACATTTGGAGAGCACACATGAAATTGGTAAGAAAGTAGTTTCTTTTGGAAAATACAAGATAGTCACATATGGGGTTAAAGATGGAAAAGAATTGAAGAGATGTGAGTTAGTGAAAACGATATATGTGTAGCTGAATATATGAAAATGTTTCAAGACAAACTAGTTTATAAGTACATAATGCATACACATAGAGCTCGATGTTTAGATGAGCAATTCAAGTTATGTAAGGACACATTTCCTTTTGGCACCATTGTCTCTATCATTGTTTTTGCTGAAAATTATACACTATAACCTCAAAATGAAGTGCAATTTATGTATTACCATTCTATACAAGTTTCTATTTTTGTACACATAGCATTCGTGCATGTAGATGATAGCACAATAGAGGATAGAAAGGTGTAAGAGAGTATCACTTCCACATAAGTGATTATCATACTCACTCATTTGAGTTTGTGCAAGGATGCTTTAAAAAAAATTAAGATAATTTAAGGGAAATTAATATACGATACAATCAACACATAATATGGTCAGATAATTGCACCTCACAATTCAAGAATGCAAGGATATTCTATTGGTTGACTAGGATGCATGTGAAAAGTGGTGTACAACATTTTTGGAATTCCACTGAGGCTGGACATGGAAAGGGAGATCACGATGGTGTAGGACCATGCGTAAAAAGATTCCTATCTAGAGAAGAATTGAAGTACGAAGATGGTGTTGAGTTGATAGATGCAACAACAATTGTGCGATGGTGTAACTCTACAATGGGACCAGGTAATGCAGGTACGCCAATGGTTCATAGATATTTTTGGTTGATCAGTGAATCTAACATTGAAAAATATCAATATTGTTGTATAGTTGCAGGATCGAGTGACATGCACTGATTTAGAAGTTCAAATGCAAGTTCACTAGTAAATTTATACTAGACAGACTGTATGTTTTTGCTCTTCATGTATGTATTTTTTGTGGGAAGAATGTGAATTGCAAGAGTGAGTTGACAAATGGTCTTGTAGACCGTTGGTTCCCATTGATACATATCAAGTTCCCAAAGCATTGCAATTGAATCAGATGGAAGCATCAGTAGATTTCGACCATGTATCCAACCTAGTGGAACCAGGTATTTTTTTGGTTAATTTTTTTGCAGGAATTTTTTTGGCTCATTTTGTTACATCACACATTATTGTTAGTATTAATTATCATTCTATAAAATGCAGGTCATGTGTACACGGTTGTTGCAGAAGAGAACAATGAAGAAGGAATGGATTACTTTTGGTGTCGTCGTATTGAGCCTAAAATAAAATTGACAACCACAATCATTGACAGAGAGGGTGTTGAGTACCCAATAGGGTCTACTGTTGTGGCAGGCACATGGCTTAGGAGACACTCTATCAAGAATATTGATGTTTGGTTGTTCAAGGACTTTGAAACAAACATACATATTCTTCATTTCTCCAGCCTTGTTGTTGGAACAAATATTCAATTGATTAAGTATCATGGTAGACCTCATAACAAGAATTTATGGAAAGTTCATAAATCTGACAAGGATGCAATACTTGAAACAATATGGGTTAGAGCTGATCCAAAAGGCTCACTTGATTGATTTTGGGTCATCTACAAGTGTTCAATTGTTGGAGCATTACAATGATTCTACAGTTCAGAGTAGAATCATTTTGAGAATTTTGTATATATTGTTGACGAATTGTTCTATATTCATTATATATATATATATATATATATATATAAATGCCTATGAGCTAATTTGTGCATATTTAGAGGCAAAATTTTGTCTATTTAAATGGCCATGAGTTGATTTGTAAATATTTAAATACCAAATTTTGTATATTTAGACGACCATAATTTGGATTTTGCATATTTAAATGCCAAATTATATATAAATGCCCATGAGTCGATTTATAAATAATTGTTTTGTATATTTAAATAGCCAAGAGCCGATTTGTCCATATTTAGAGGCAAATTTTTGAATATATGTAAATTTGTGCATAAATGGAATTTTGTGATGCATTTTGTATTTTTATTATACTTGAAATCTTGTATAACTATTTATGAGTACATGTGTATGCCTACCGTACACGAGTATACCTAACGTACATGCGTATGACTATATATGAGTCAAATTTGTAGTCAAAATTCTCATTATTGTCAAAATTGTCATCACAGGGTGGAAGTGTGTAAAAGGCACCAAATGGGGTATTTCATCATGTATGAAGGGTGTTTGGGCTATTTGAATGTGTTGATAATGTTTTAAAGTCATAGAGGTCTTATTTTTGGTTTGGAGTCAAGTTGAGTGAAAGTTATCAATGCAATTTTATTGCAAAAAGTGCATTAAGGGTGGTTTAGTGTTAGATGAGATTCAAATGGTAGTTATGATGACAATTTTTTGGACTTAGGGCACTTGAGAGATCGCATTGGTTGGGTATGGCTCTGGACATTCCAGCGAGCAAGGAGGTGCAACAGAAGCATGCCTATCATAAACTTGCCCACCTGGACGCGCTCGTGTTGCTCGTTTGTGTCCACAACAAATGGAATCAAATTTATCCTATGTTGCAACCTTGCATTGCATGCATTTGACAGTTTTTGCACCAATTGAAAAAATGCTACCATGTGAAAATTGCTCCGAGTCTTAAAAAAATGAGATAGGTCATTGTAGATGAGCCTCACATGACCCTATAGGGTCAAACATATCAATCATATGCATCCTGGATTATGAGAATTATTCCATCAAAATTTGATAATTTTTTGGACTTAGGGCACTAGAGAGATCGTGTCAATAGGGTATGGCTCTGGACGTTCCAGCGAGCTGGGAGGCACAACAAGACCATTCTTATCATAAACCTTCCCACCCGGACATGTTGGTGATGCTCATTCGTGCCCATGACAAATAGAATCAAAAATATCCTATCTCGCAACCTTGCATTGCATGCATCTGACGGTTTTCACACCAACTGAAAAAATGCTACCATGTGAAAATGGCTCCGAGTCTTAAAAAACTAAGATATATCATTGTATATGGGCCCCACATGATCTTATAGGTTAAAACAAATCAATTGTATGCATCCTGGATTGAGAGAAACAATCTGTCAAAGTTCGACAATTTTTTGGACTTAGGGCACCTGAGAGATCACGTCGGTAGGGTATGGATTTGGATGTTCCCGCAAGTTGGGAGGCACAATAGGACCATGCCTACCATAAAAATTTCCACCCAAAAGCATTGGTGCTGCTCATTCATGCCCATGATGAATGGAATCAAATTTAGCCTATCTTGCAACCCTACATTACATACATTTGATGGTTTTCACACCATCTGAAAAAATGCTACCATATGAAAATGGCTTTGAGTCTTAAAAAAATGAAATAGGTCATTGTAGACGATTGTCACATGACCTTATAGGTTCAAATAGATCAATCGTATGCATCCTAGATTGCGAGAAATAATCTATCAAAGTTTGACAATTTTTTGGACTTAGGGCACTTGAGAGATTGTGTTGGTAGAGTATGGCTCTGGACATTCTAGCAAGATAGGAGGCACAACATGACCATGCCTACCGTAAACCTACCCACCTAGATACGCTTGTGTTTCTCATTCGTGCCTACAACAAACGAAATCAAAATTTGGCCTATCTTGCAACCTTGAATTGCATGCATCTGACGATTTTTGCACCAACTAAAAAAATGCTACCATGTGAAAATGGCTCCAACTCTTAAAAAACCGAGATAGGTCATTATAGATGGGCCTCACATGACCCTATAGGTTCAAACAGATCAATCGTATGCATCATGTATTGCGAGAAATAGTCCATCAAAGTTTGACACTTTTTTCGACTTAGGGCACTTGAGAGATCACACCGGTAGGGTATGGCTCTAGACATTCCAGTGAGTTGAGAGGCACAATAGGACCATGCCTACCGTAAACCTACCCATCCGAATGCACTTGTGTTGCTCATTCGTGCCCATGATGAACGGAATGAAATTTGGCCTATCTTGCAACCTTGCATTGCATGCATCTAATGGTTTTCGAACCAATTGAAAAAATGCTACCTTGTGAAAATGGTTCCAAGTCTTTAAAAACTGAGATAGGTCATTGTAGACAAGCCTCACATGACCCTGTGGATTCAAACAAATCAATCATATGCATCCTGGATTATGAGAAACAATCTGTCAAATTTTGATGATTTTTTGGACTTAGGACAGTTAAGAGATCACACCGATAGGGTATGGCTCTGGACGTTCCAGCGAGCTGGGATGTACAACAGGAGCGTGCCTACTATAAACCTGCCCACCTGAACACGCTCATGTTGCTCATTTGTGCCCATGATGAACGAAATCAAATTTAGCCTATCTTGCGATCTTGCATTGCATGCATTTGATGATTTTCACACCAACTTAAAAAATGCTACCATGTGAAAATGGCTCTGAGTCTTAAAAGACCGAGATAGGTCATTGTAGATGGGCCTCGTCTAACCCTATAGGTTCAAACAGATTAATCTTATACGTTATGGATTGTGAGAAACAGTCCATCAAAGTTTGAAAATTTTTTGGCCTTAGGGCACTTGAGAGATCGCGACGGTAGGGTATGGCTCTAGATGTTTTTGTGAGCTGGGAGGTACAACAGGAGCATGCCTATCGTAAACCTGCCAACCTGAATGCACTTGTGTTACTCGTTAATGCCCACGACGAACAAAATCAAATTTAGCCTATCTTGCAACATGCATCTGACGGTTTTCACACAATATTTAAAGAAATTGCAATATCTCCTAAAGTATTATGTGAAAATTGATGAAACCCACTGCAAATGAAAATAGATTCACATATCTAACGTTTCCAACAAGTCTTAGGTCTTTATCTGATCCGTACAATTCACATGGTTTGAAAGAGCAGTAATATTGCAAGAAAACACATAGAAATAGTCTCCAAATTGATTCTTACTTTATTCAAAACTTCAATACAACATTTTCCAACCCTTGGATCATGTTGAAGATTCTTATTAATGACCACACAAGTGGTTTCCATTATCCAACCCCAAACTTTGACAAATTTGACAACTAAGCAGCTTTTACATATTTTATCCAAATTACCTCAACTTTCACAAATGACTCCAAATGATCATTAATGGTCCCAAATGACCTTATTTAGATAAAACAACACAAAACAAGATAAAAACACAAATTTGACCATTGCGAGCATGAGGGTGCTCCTGCACTGCTCACACTAACATATATAAAGGAAAGGAATCAAAGCATCCAAAGATCATTACCATAGATCAAATGTGATCATTACCATTGAATTTCATTGTGATTGAGGCAAAGAGTTTGGTAAGGTTAATTCAATATTTTAAAAATCTTATCAAATCATATTCCACAATTGCAATGCTTTATATCATAGCAACAAAAATTGTTTGGGAAAAAAATCAGCAAACCAAAAGTACAAGATTTTAAAAAAAACTTATCGTAGAGATTGTTGGACACAAGATGCCACTAAAAGGGGGGGTGAATTAATGGTTTCTAAACTTAAGCCCTTTTAATCCTAATAGTGAATACCGGTTAACAAATCAAATTTCGGTGCGGAGCGACAAGTGGAGCAGCGAGCGGGAATCCCAAATTTCAAATCTAAGAATGGCAGATTCCCTGGGGATGGCAGTCTTTCTGGCAGTGGAACTAGCAATCAGGCTGGATTTCAGGCATCCCAAGGTACCGAAGAGGACAAGGAGATAGCCAAATCAATGGAAAACAAAGATTCCAAAACTGGGGACCCACATGATAGAGGTAAAGAAAAAATATGGTCTTCGTTTTTTGGAGTGAAGCCATCGGTCAAAACAGGGCTACCGGGAGTTAAAAATATTTCTGATCCAGTAATAGGGGTTTTTGCCATTTCTATTATGGATAAGCTGGTAGATCTAATTGTCTCTGGTTTAGCTATGACATTAGTTGGAAGATTTGTTGGTTTTAGGCCTAACATTGATGTTGTTAGAAATTTAATAAGGAGAAAATGGGTTCTCAAGGGTCAAGTCGATGTGGCGACTTTGCCTAGGGGTTTTTTTTCCTTTGTTTTCAACTCTGAAGAAGGCATGAATAAAGCTCTATGTGAAGGCCCATGGATGTTTGGCAAGTCAACTTTGGCTCTACAGAAATGGGCTCCAAACCTATCTCTCGACAAGTCTTTTTTTGTGTCAGCGCCAGTGTGGACGTGCCTCCTTGGGCTTCCGCTGGAATTCTGGAACGAGGAAGTCTTCAAGGGGATTGCGAGTTCTTTTGGAGAACTTCTCTCGATCGACCCTATGACTACAGCTAAATCAAGGTTAGTTTTTGCTCGCATCTGTGTTAATGTTAATCAAATGATGGACATGCCCCAATCTATTGAGATTATATCTAAACTAGGAAAATGGACCCAAGCGATCGAATATGAATCACTCTCGTTTGCTTGCTTTCACTGCAAAAAATCGGGCCATTGGGCAAAGACTTGCCCGCTTAAGAAGAGTAAGAACAACAAGAATGATAGCAGTGTGAAGCAGAAATAGCAAACTAAAGAGAAAAGGGAAAACTCTTCAGCATAGTGTGATCCAGTCAACGAAGTGACTGATAGAGAAAATGAGGTGAAGGAGGATATGAATAGTAACAATGAAAAACCTGCTTGTGTCTGTTCTAATAATCAAAAAGAAAGTTCTAAAGAAGATGAACAAAGGAATCCGCCATCCCCAGGTAAGGAAATTATTTCTGAAACCAATAGGAACTCTGTGCAGTTTGAGCATATCAAGGATAACTTTGTCTGGGTTATCACTAATGTCTATGCACCTAATTCCAAAACTAGGAGAGCTAAATATTGGAGAAGCCTTGCAGCAGATAGACTTAATTTTGTTGATAAAAGCTAGATAATTATGGGAGATTTCAATACTCTGCTTAAAGAGGAAGATAAGATGGGAGGCCTCCACTTGCAGCTTGAAGGAAAACAAGATCTTATGGATTTCATTAATGATCAAGCTCTTATGGATGTGGATCTCCAAGGGATTAACTATACCTAGACTAATAGAAGAATTGGAACTGATCTTATTCAAGTTAAGTTAGACAGAACCTTAATCACTCCTGAGTGGTTATCTAAGTATAGTTGTTCATTGGCGTTTGTTATCAAAATTGGTTTTGATCATTACCCTATTTCTTTTACTGCCAATTCTTTTTCTGTCAAGAGAAATTTCCCTTTTAGATTTGAAAAAGTGTGGTTATCCCATCCGTCTCTGGAAGCTTGTGTTGTAGATTGGTGGAGTTCTGAGGTTGAAGGAATGACTCTCTTCAAAATAGCTAAAAAGCTCAATATTATAAAGGCTAAAATCAAAATCTGGAACAAAGAGATTTTCAGGGATATCTTCAAAAGTAAAATTCAAATCAAATATGAAATTAAAGTAGTTCAAGATAAAACCCAAGAGGATGGGCTTTCAAAAGAGTTGAGGTCAGTGGAAAATGGCTTGTTGTCTAAATACCACACTATCATTTCTAATGAAGAGACATTCTGGAGACAAAGGTCAAGAGCATTGTATTTGAAGGAAGGTGATAAAAACACCCGGTTTTTTCACCTAATTGCTCTTAAGCATAAGGCGGTAAACATGATATCCGGGTTATCCTGTAATAGGGGGATTGTCACGGATGATAATGATATAAGAAAGGAAGCTCTGGACTATTTTAGCAACCTTTTGGGCGAAGTAGATAACCTTGATATTAGTAATCAAAACCTCTTGCTTCAAGCTATTCCTTCTACTTTGACTGAGGAAGACAACAAATATTTGTCCAGTATTCCTTCTAGTTAGGAAATAAAAAAGGCAGTGTTCTCTTTTCAGGGAGATAAGTCTCCTGGACCAGATGGTTTTCCAATGTTCTTTTTCCAATCCTTTTGGCATATTGTGGAGATTGATATCTATAAAGGAGTGAAAGAATTCTTTGGTTCTAGAAGGCTTCTTAAGGAATTGAAGGCGACCTTCATTGTCCTTATTCCAAAGATCTCTGGGGATGATTCTCTTAATAAGTTTAGACCTATTAGTCTCTGTAATTTTGTTTACAAGATTTTGTCTAAGGTTCTTACTTCAAGATTACTGGATATTCTTCCCAGAATTATCTCTGTCCAACAAAATGGTTTTGTCCCTGGAAGACAGATTCTGGATTCCATTATTTCAGTTCATGAAAATATTCATTCTCTTACGGCGGCTAAAAATCAGGGTTTTTTTTCTTAAGTTAGATATGGCTAAAGCTTATGATAGAGTGAATTGGCAGTTTCTTTTAAGGATTATGAAAGCCTTTGGATTTGGAGATAAAGTCATACAGCTCTGCTCTCAATTGATGGAAACTCCCTCTTCTACTATTATTGTCAATAGATCTCCTTCTAGTTTCTTCAAAAGCACTAGAGGTCTAAGACAGGGGGATCCTATCTCCCCAATCTTGTTCACTATCTTAGCTAAAAGTTTGGGTAGATTTATTTCTAAAAATGTGGAAGAAGGGAATCTCAAAGGACTTAAACCTTCCTCTTCCAATATTACTTGTTCTCATGAATAGTTCATTGATGACTCTATCACTATGGGGGAAGCTTCTATTAGGGAAGCTAAAAATATGAAGAATGTAATGAATATCTATGAATCTGCTTTTGGTCAAAAAATTAATTGGGATAAGAGTTCTTTGTTCTTCATCAATACTCTTGTTCAAAGACAATTAAGGATAGAAAGAATTCTTGGTTGCAAAATAGTTGAGCTTCCCTCCACTTATTTGGGGCTCCCCCTTTGTATTAAGCCTGCGGATAATTTCTGGATTAAGTTGGTTGACATATTCAACTCCAAACTGGCAAGTTGGAAAGGGGCAGTCCTTAGTCAAGCTGGCAAGGTTATGCTGCTCAAAGCTACCCTCCAAAACCTGCATGTTTATGCTCTCAATTTGTTTAAAATTCCTAGAAAGTTTGCGAAGGCAATTGAAAGAATCCAAAAAAAGTTTCTTTGGTCGGGAGTGGAAGACAAGAATAGAATTCCCCTCATAGCCTAGAATAAAATTTGTTCTCCCAAGGCCTCAGGGGGGTTGGGTTTAAGGAATATAAGCACTATGAATAATGCCTTATTAGCAAAACAAATTTGGAGAATGAAAGGGAAGGAAAGAGAGTGGAATCTAATCTGGAGAAATAAATATCTTCATATGCAACCTTCTGAGGAAGAATTTTTGGATAAATCATTTGTTGTTGAAGGTTTTGCAATTTGTTTAAAATTCCTAGAAAGTTTGCGAAGGCAATTGAAAGAATCCAAAAAAAATTTCTTTGGTCGGGAGTGGAAGACAAGAATAGAATTCCCCTCATAGCCTGGAATAAAATCTGTTCTCCCAAGGCCTCAGGGGGGTTGGGTTCAAGGAATATAAGCACTATGAATAATGCCTTATTAGCAAAACAAATCTGGAGAATGAAAGGGAAGGAAAGAGAGTGGAATCTAATCTGGAGAAATAAATATCTTCATATGCAGCCTTCTGAGGAAGAATTTTTGGATAAATCATTTGTTGTTGAAGGTTCTGCAATTTGGAATGCAGTTCAATCGGCAAAAAGTTGGGCTGTAGCTGGAAGAATGTGGAAATTGGGGAATGACAGAAGTATAAGATTTTGGGAAGACAGATGGATTACGGATAAACCTCTGGAGGAAATTCCAATCCTTTATGATTGGAAAGATTGGTTCAAAAATAGGCATGGGGGTATGGTCAGAGATTACTAGAGAAATGGGAAATTGATTGATTTTAGCCAGCATTGTCCGGGGTTAAAGTTTCTTGAATTTGTGCTTTCTTCTAAAATTTTGAGGGACAACAAAGAGAACAATTTGATATGGAGGGAAACCCCGGATGGGAAGTATTTTGTCTCTTTGGCTGTGGCTATTCAAAATAAAGTTTTGGAAGAAACTCCCATTTGGGCTAAAATGTGGAATAAGAAGTTAATTCCTAAAGTTAATATCTTTTTTTGGATCTTTATCCAAAACAAAGTACTAACTCTAGACAACCTTCAAAAGAGAGGATTTGTTTTTCCTAATAGGTGCTCTCTTTGTTGTAGGGAAGAAGAGTTGGCTTGCCATATTCTCCATCTGTGCACTTTCAGCCAGGAAATATGGAAAATTATTTTAAGCAGGTGGAAGTTGAGTTGGGTTTTTCTGAATTCTCTAGAGGAATCCTGGCAACAATCGTACTGTCCTAATTCCAACCCAAAGATTGTGGAGCTTTGGAAACTTACCTTCCCTAATGTCATATGGAACATTTGGAAAGAGCGCAACAACAGGATTTTTAGGGATAAAAGTGCCAACCCTGAAGTGGTGGTGGATAAAATTTACAGGAGTATCTTTGAATGCATCAATGGCATTGATTATGGTCCAATTGCTAAAGATGACTTCAATGATAGGTGGAACCTCTCTACTACCAAATATAGCAAGGAGAAGGGCAGGGAAGGTCTGGCTTGGTGTTTTCCACCTCAGGGATGGTTAAAGGCCAACTTTGATGGTGTTTCTAAGGGGAATCCGCGTAAAGATGGTTATGGGGGCATTGTTAGAAATTTTGCTAGAAGTTGTCTAGTGGTGGTTGCTGGCCCTTTGGGAAGTCAAACCAGTCATTATGCTGAAGCCTCAACTACTCTGAATACTCTAATTATTGCTAAGAACCTTAATCATGATAAATTATGGTTGGAGGGAGACTCACTAAATATTATTAAGTGCTTGAAGGAGGAAACTGAGCCATCGTGGTCTATTGAAAACATAATCTTGAAAGCTAGGGAAATTATTGCTAGCTTTAAAGTCATAATAATAGAACATGTCTTCAGAGAGAAAAATATGGTGGTGGATTACGTGGCAAACCTAGGTGTTAATTTTGATTCTCAAACAATTTGGCATGGGGAAGATATTAATATGAATATTAAAGAGCTCCTTAGAAAGGATAGATTCATGAGGAGAGAAGGACTGCATAATTATGAAAGTTTAAATGAGTAATTTATGCATTTATGGAAAGGTAATGATTATTTGACAAAGTGGCAGATTCCCAATCAAATATAATAACACTCCGCACACTTTGTCGGTCATCTTTTTCAAAAATTTGAGAGACAACGGGAAGAAAGCTTTAAGCTTGAAGAAGAACAAAGGATAAAGTTTGAATTTGAATATGGGAGGTGATTTAAGGAGGGAGGAACCTGACAACACTTCTAGATCGAAGGATATGTCGAAAGTTTGGGTGAAGCTGGAAAAAGGGTCCCTAACAAGTTTCATGGAGAAGTTGGTAGATTACGACAAAGGCAGGGTCAATCTCGCCATCTCCAAAATAACTGAAAACTGGAGTAATGGGTCCTTTAAAATCCATGGTGTGAGGTTCAAATTGGACGCGGGCCTCATCGCGACTGTGACAGGTATGCCCCACTTTGGGCTCAATTTTTTAGAGATCTTAAAGTTTCCAATAACGCGGTAAAAATATTCCCGCGTAAGGAAAAGGAAAGGGCTAAAATTGGAAAAGCCACAAGAGGTTATTATGAAGCATCCAATATCAAAAAAAATTGGGGCTGGGTTTTGAATGCCATCATGGAATACATAACTATTGAGGGTCGCTTTTCTAGGGCCCACACTTATCACTTTGTGTTATTAAACCACTTTAGGCATGATAAAAGGGTCTCCCTGCCCTACTATCTCTTTAGATCCCTGTCTAGGTCGCTCAATAAACACAGCAAGAATCCCTCGAACCCGGTGATCCATAGTGGGCTCATCTTGCTCATTTATGAGCACTGTAAAATCCTTGCCATACAGGAAAATAAGAGGTTGTCTGTTTCTCCTAGAAAAGGCAAGAGAAAGTTGGAGGAAGGCGAATCCAGCAAGGGGGAGGCTACTCCGAGCAAAAAAAGAAAGAGCACCTCTGGGATGAAAGCCTGTGATGAAAAGAATGTTATAGAGGAAACTAGAAAAGAGGGCAGTGAAATGGAAATGGACGAATCAGAGGGTGAGGAAAGTTGGAAAGATGAAGAGGTGGGTGCAGAGGAAGAAGAAGGTGAGAACGAATCCGACAATGAAAATCCAATCCACAGTGCCAGCATAAGCCACGACAATAGCCAGCTTATGGTGGATAAGGATGATAAGGATAAAGAGGAAAAATATATGGATTCTAAGAGGGAGAAGAACAAGGAACCTGAGAAGGAAATGGCTAACAATAATTTGAGTAAGGATAAGGAGAGTGCCGGAGAAGGGTTATTCCTGGATAACCTTAAAAAACTCATTGAGGCTAGATTGGGTTATGATAGATGGACATATGAACTTTTGAAGAACCTAGAAAAAAATAGGAAATAGAAGGATAAGATAAGGCAGGAAGATGACAGGAATCAGAAGCAATGGAGGAAGGATATGGAGGAAAAAGTTAAAAAAATGGCAACTCAGATTGACTACTTGGAAGAAGGGAAAGTGGCGATGAAAAACCTGTTGGGTATGGTCCCGAATTTCTTGTCTGCATTCACAAAGAACATAGAGGATATTGCTAACGTCCTCGACAACTCCAGCTCTCCCAAACTAGTGGTGGACCTCAACATTGATGAAGATGCGATCGAGATTGGAAGCGGAGAAGCAACACCGGGTGGAGCTGCAAAGAGGACTAGAGTGAGTGTCAAGAAAGTTGCTGCTGCGTCCGCCAAGGATATCCCCAATCTTAGGGATAATATCAAAGACCTGTATGGGATTAGTAGTAACTTGGCTAATGCCCTGAAAAATATCAATTAGTTCCTTTTCTGTAGTCTCTGGTGTGGCTAGCTTTTGCTGGTTTTTTGGGGCTTTTAGCTGGTTTTTTCTAGTTATTATGCTATTTTTTCTTACGTAAGTTCCTCTTGGTTTCTTAATGCTCTTATCTTGTAAGGTCTTTTTGTAAAGGGTTTCAAGGCCCCTTCAAAACCTGCTTTTACTCTAATAAAAAATAAATCAAAGATTAAGTAAACCTACTGATGAGACAAGGAAGGATGTCACAATGCAAGTACACACAAATGCACATCACATAACACTGGTTGTACGAGGAAAACCCAAGATGGGAAAAACCTCAGTGAGAAATGTTGTTGGATTCTACTATTCCAATCCATCCTCACAATGAAAAAATGATTACAACTTTTAGGGCACCAACCCAAGGAGCACCAACCCCTGGCTGTTTATGGGAACCAACCCAAAGGAGGTCCAACCCTTGACTGTTTATGGGAACCAACCCAAAGGAGCTCCAACCCCTGCACCGAGCTCCAACTCAGTGATTACAATCAATTACATTAAAAAATACAATAATTATAATCTGGTTACAAATGGATTATGTAAACTCGCAATATGTCTCTCCACCGGTTCACCTATGCTCTGTTCTCTATTGGTTCTCTTGCTCACCTTCACTGACTCCTTCTCTACTCCACCTCTGCCTTATCTTCTCTCTCCTCACACTCAGCCTGCTCTCATCTCCACATTGTCGTTGCTAACACATTGGTTCTACCTCTACCAATTAGATGAACAGTCAGACCATGCACCTGCTTCTAGTTACTCCACTTACCAATTTAACCCTACTTTGTTCTCTGACTTGCTAGATCTTCTCGAGCACTTACTCTGAACCGGTTGACTCTGTGTTACATTCCTCTCTACTACCTTCCTACGGTTCCAACACCACCAGTTCACTTGTTTGATGAACTCTTGCAGCTTATTGGTTACTCAGACCTTACCAATTGAGCCCTTGTTAAACCTTGTCATCAGTTGTACCTCTTCTACACTCAGTCACTTCAGTGTTTAGCAATCAAACAATCTAACTGATCAATCCTTCTCTTGCACACCCTTCTCACTTAGCCGACATCATCACTCGACCCTATCTTTGATCAGCATATTTATAACAGAGCTTTCCCGCCAAACGATAGATTCAAAAATGGCATGCTTAGGGTTTCTCTACACCAACCCAATCTATATCAAATCATATCGAATCTAATTAGATTTCATTCCTGGATTGATAGCCTGCACATTACTGCCATTATCGTGCCTTCCAGTGCACGTCTTCTATTTTTAGCGAACATGGCTTTGTTTATCGACCTACTTCTGTCAATCACATTAAATTATCTCCTTGTTTCCTTCTCCAAATTTGATCAACAACTAGACGTCTTGCATTGATCGTTGCAACACAAACGTCAACCCTCTGATCTGCCTCGAGCCGCATCCTTCTACCTCGACCCGTGATTTATGTAGTTGAATTTAATGTCGACCTACTCACCAACTATCTCACCGACTCACCGTTCATCTTTCACTTTATGTTCACCGTTCATGGTCCATTATGTCGGTTCTGATTCAATCACCAACCATTATGCACTATCGGTGTTCACCTGCCGGTTCACTAGACTTGTCGGTTCTATATTAACTGGTCAAACTTCATCTCATCTCTTCTCTATTTTTCTGGTGGGATCACATTTGCCCAGTCACCAAACTCAGACACATGTCCATCTGATAGGAGCCTTTGACCTTTGCTTCTTTGGTCTCTTGTCAGTTGATAGTGGCTTGTCAACAGTCTCCAATACACGCGTTTTTTCACACCGATGGCATGACAACACATGCATCAAACATCAACAAGGATCTCTATTGATATCAACATTCTAGTAACTCCATGTCTGCAGCTGCTCATCCTAACCTTCACCTTCATTAGCTGGGACCTCATCTCAAGCAGTTTACCAAGGAGGAAAACTCATCACTTCTTATTCTTCCTATTCCTATCTCGGTAGCACATCATATTTTCCCTTACTAATCTGATGCACATCTCATATTTCACACACCTGAGGCATCATTATGTTTCACTTTGTTCATCTGGTGTGTGCCTTCATCCACCTGCTTTTAACTTCTTTGTCTTATCCCAGAAGGTTATGATGAATTCCATGCATGTTATGAGACAAGAAAATCATTATCACTTACCGGTGGGAGTAGATCTTTGTCACCTGTTGGCCAATAATAGGTGAGAATGGTTGTCATCATTTGTGCCCAATATGCTTCCGATATGGCACTGATGAAACTTCCTAATTTGAGTAGATACATTTTTCCTTTGATATATGGCCCAGTAGCATTCCCATATGCCTTCCTTACTTACAAAGGCAATACACTTCTCTGTCAATCTGATCTTCATCAAGTGACAACATCTTTGACCGGTGGGAGTCCTGTTATGTGACATCTTGCATACCGGTTGCACTGCATTCCTCCATTTGCTCACCTTGCTTTCTTAATGGTCACATGCATACCGGTTGGCAACCATACACTGCCAAACCATCACTTACCGGTGTTCATACCATACCGGTCTCCAATACTTACTCACTGATACATACAATCACTTGCAGTATATCGGTTGACATCTTATACTTACCGGTGATAGGCTATATCGGTAACATGCTATACTAGTTGACATCAATGACACCATTACCGGTTGACATCAATGACAACACAATCCCAACAGAGATATATAGAGTAAATAAAATAGAGTTTAACCCATTATTGTAGAAAATAGATTTTTGTTGTTTATATTCATATTGTTGATTACATAAGCAAATATTCATTTAGCTTTATAAAAGGGGAGTCACCAAATACATTGAATAGTTGTCTAAGTTTGAGATCAAAGATTATCCAAGTCTATGGAGTAACTAAGATCAAAATTTATTAGACGAAAATCCAGGTATTGTTAGGAATTTAGTAAAAGTGGAAGCTATTTTGAAGTGATCCAAGACTTTCATTGTGATTGAAACATGCAGTTTTCTAGGGGCAGTTCGATATTTGAGAAATCTTATCAAATCATATTCCACAGTTGCAATGCTTCATATTCTTTGATGACAATTGTTTTTTATATGGGGTAGAATTCAACAAAAGGCATTTGTTTAGCTGATGTAATTGATTAGCAAGCCACTGGTTTTGCCAATACATAGCTTGCAACTACTATTTTAGGTAGAAACAAATTTTAATGATAGTGTTGGAGGTTCTTTTATTACAATTTTGTAAGCTTCTTTTTTGTCATTCAAACTTATTTTGTTGAGCACTTTGGATATATTGCTCACATAATGAATTGTATGTCTTTGTTTGAGCAAAAATTAACTATATCAATTATAAATTAACATTTATATATATCAAAATGCACAATAATGAACACAATGAACAAATTGTGTATGTATCGAATATCAATATTAATATCAACAAAATGCACTTGATAATGAACACAATGCACATTTATTGGATTGAATATCAACATTTATATATATCAAAATGCATAATAATTGTGTGTGTATACAAAAATGGTATATATGCCAAGTCAATAAAATCTTTACAAAAATGTGGCATATACCATATCTAGATCGATATACAATAAAAATGCAGAATATATCTAGATGTAATGGTCCTTCAATGACCACAGATAACACTATATGATCCTATAGTTGTGGTGGATCATCAAAATCGAGCCTCTTTGATGCAGTACACATCTTTGTAGATGATTGCACAACCACAATTCAAAAGCCAAGTTAGAATCCTTTTGTAGAAAATAGTTCACAATTATCAACATAACTATACATTCAACTATAATTTCTTTGCAATTGAATTGTAGATTACCTCATTTGTCAATCTAGGATCTATCGTCTTTTCTCACGTTGCCTTATCAGACTTAGGAGTCCTCTTATCAAACATGCACTCATAACAAAAAAATAAAATAAATAATAAAAAACAATGAATTTACATTCAAAAGCTAAATATAATTTATCAAATGGATAAAATAGATGAAAGAAACCTCAATATCATACCTCTTGGTTGCCCTTCCATTGTGGATGTTTTTTCTCTTGAAAACCTCGTTTGCGTATGGTGTGTTTTAAAACCCTCCAAAATGCTTTTGTGCGGCCATGGGTGAAAATGACCTAGGCGGCCGCAATTAAAAAAAATTATTGACAGTAAAATGCGTACAAGGTTTTTAAAACTAGACTGCATACACATTTAGTATACCATAAATCCCATATGCGATTTTGCTCCATTTAGGCTCAATAAAATGAGCCTAAATGCATACAGGGTTTTTTAAATTTGGAATAGCTTGTGCGTGTTATATGTTTTTTCAATTTTTTTGGGGGTGTGTCCACTTTTTGGCACACCATCTTGGTGCACTTACCCATCTAGATGATTATTTAGTACATGCGACATAATTTACCTAACATAGATATATAGATAAATGATTATTTCTAGTACATGTAAATTTACTTATACATGAAATTTATATCCAAAATAAGGTCTAAGGAGAGTCCATAAGTTGTCTGCTTGATATGTACATGGTTTGTTGGTAGTGTAATGAGCATGTACATGCAACTAACTTTTGTAATCAATACAAATTTTGTGTAAATATTTCAATCATTTGTTTTTGTGTACCATGATATGACCAATAAAAGCAAATAGTTGAAATGTTTACACAAAATTTGAATCAATTACAAAAGCTAGATGTTAGTACGTGTAAGCCCATAATACATTACCAACAAAACATGGTTCTCAAGCAACATATGAACTCTCCTCACATCTTATTTTCAATATATGAATCATGTATTAAGTATTCACATGTAAGTATAAAGAATCATCTAGATATATATGTTAGGTAAATTATGTCACGCATACTCAATAATCATTTAGATATCTATTTTATGTAAATTATGTTCATAATTTGCCCAACATGTATATCTACATGATTATTTAGTACATGCGAATAATTATACATGATTTATATCCATTTGAAATAAGTCATGAGGAAAAATCCATAAGTTTATGAGAGTCATCGTTCGTTAGTAATGTAATTCAACCATGTACTAGTCACTAGATTTTGTAACCAATTCAAAGTTTGTGTAAACATTTCAACCATTTTCTTGCGTGTAATATGGCAATGTGACCAACAAAACTAAACAATTGAAATGCTTACATGTAAAATTTGAATTGATTACATATGCTAACTTCACTAGAACAAGCTTATTATGTATTACCAATAAATCATTGTTTGCATGCAACTTATGAACTCTCCTCATGCACCTTATTAAAATGGATATATGAATCATGTATAAGTACTCACACATAAGTATAAATAATCATCTAGATATAGATATGTTCGGTAAATTATGTCACATGTACTAAATAATCATTTGAATTATATCTATGTTAGGTAAATTATGTTCATAATTTATGTAACAAAGAGTTCTACATGATTCATATCCATTTGAAATAAGGTGTGAGGAAAGTCCATAAGTTGCCTAAGATTCATGGTTTCTTGATAATGTAATGAGCATGTACTAGCAACTAGCTTTTGTAATCAATTCAAATTTTGCGTAAATATTTCAACCATTTGCTTTTGCAATCAATTAAAATTTTGCATAAATATTTAAACCATTTGCTTTTGTGTAGCATCGCATGATGAGCAACAAAATAATATGGTTGAAATGTTTGCATGAAATTTGAATCGATTACATTTAAACTATTTGCTAATACAAGCTTGAGCATTACAAATTACCATCAAACCATGGTTCTTAGACAACATATGGACTCTCTTAAGACCTTATTTTGGAAATGAATTATGTATAGGTACACTCACATACATGTACATGTACATGGACTACTCATTATCAATTAAGTGGACCATTCATTATCAATTAATAAATAGTTTGTACCAGCTAAGTATTCATGTGGACCACTCATTATGAATTAAGTGGACCATTCATTATCATTTTCTACATGGACTAGACTTAGAATAACTTAAACATGCATATTTAAACTTGGGTCCAATGTGGCGGTGACATACACTAACAAGGCTCGAGTGTAGAATCAACCAGTTTATGCTAAGGAGAAGGCGTGGGGTCAACTGATATATGTGACGGAGGGGTTGTAGGATGTACCGAAAGACCCCCTCTCTCATCATGTCACCCTAAGAAGCTCTGCAACCATGTCTACTAGAACCATTTGTACCAAGATGTCCTCTCACATGTATCGATACAAAGTGGAGAGGGATCCCATACTCAATAAATAAATAGATATGAATCCAATAAATCACTGGAGAGACATGCACTCATGTGACACAAACGATCAACCTCTGAAAATCATGCAACATTAACAGGAAATGATATGTCGACACAGATGTAAGAATCATAACTGCTAGATGTAGCATTAGTAACCTGAGGAATGGTAGGCTGTAAACACAACAAATATCCCCCAACATGATCAGATGACATCTACAATGTTGGATAATATGTCTTATCTAACATCATCAACTGCTGCATATACTGGCTGTGCTAGTTCCAAATGTTTTGAAAGGACCAAAATATTTGGCCAACTAATGCCCACTTATTAACCGAGCACTGGTGAATCAAGTGATCTAAACCTATTGTAAAGCATGCCTCTCTCCTACCTATCATGTGATGGAAAATCTATATAATCTACATTGTAGTGCAAATGAAACTCTGCAAACAATTGTTTGCAGAAATAAAGTGGCAACTCATCCTTTTGTGGCTATCTATGAGGAGCTTCCAACCATCCAGGATAGATGAATGGGGCCACAAGTGGAGTAGTACATCTAGTGATCAAATAACCCTTGACTCTATCTTTCCACGCATAATGAGGGAACATGGTATGCACATGTGTTGTAGAAACATCCTTTGAGATGGTTTTCCATCTCACCCTACCAACCACACTACGTGAGAGAGAACTATAGAAAGCATCAATACTAATATCATCATATGGATTATATGATCAAATAGTGTCAATGATATTTATTAACTCATCTCTAATTATAAGTGCCCTATCCCTGTTTGGCAGGACAAAGGTGTTTAGTAATGTATTCTCAAGTTGATGTAGGGCACATTGTAGAGTCTCAATGGTTTCAGCATATAGCCAAGCCCTAGCATCACTACTATCAAAGAGTATTTGACCAAACTGACTAGAAGTTTGGTCACTCTCGTGGTGAACACTACCCTCAGAATGATCAACCATGTGGAAAATATCTACATGTAGTTGTAAAGCAAATTATTTTTAAACTAATTAAACTAATTTAAACTAGTTCAAACTATTTTAAATTTATTCAAACTAATTTTAAAATGATATGATTCTAATTTAAACTAAATCAAACTAATTTAAATTTAATCTAATTTAAACTACTAGAAAGATCATGCAATATACTAATTCATTATAAAATGATTCAAATTGCTTAAAAGAAACATTAAAACTAAATGCTACACACACATAGATACATACGTATCACACACACATACACATACACATACACATGCACATACACAAGCATACACACACACACACATCCATACATACATATGCACACACACACAAATACATACACACATACACACATATATTGGAGTACCCTTGCCTAATCAGAGTCTTTTAAACCCAATTTGACCTTGGTTGACTTCTTAGACTCGTGCTTTGACTTCAGTTGAAAAGTCAATGGATATTAGTGGATACATTTTATTGCAATATTTTATTCAAACATTATGCTATGATACGTTATGCCTTGATTTAAGTTTCAGTGTATGATGTTACACATTACTTCCTTACTGATGGTTAAATGTTATTATATTGGAATACTGACATGAACTAACACATTTATTTTATGCATGCGATGCGTAATATACATGTTTCATATTTGTAAATGTATGGGGTGCGAGGAGATGATTTTCCTTCACTCATTTCGGTGAGACGGGGAACGTCACGATTCTCCTTCACCGGTGTGTCTACTATGTTTGTATTTATATGCATGTGAGGCTCGTTGATGCAAGATATTGTAGGTACAAGTACCATGTAGGTATGAGGTATCGTCTCCAGCTGGCTTCACAGGTCTGAGCATGCCTTATTGATTGGAGGAGATAGTTGTAAGGCCCTACAATTACCCTAGTCATGCTCAATAGTGAGTTTTGTTAGTCATCCATTAGTTACCTATGTCTGTTATGCAGGTCATTAGTTTATCTGGTGTTCTTGAGATGTGTGTTTGTGTCTGTGAAATTAACTATTAAATCTTAAGTGATTAATTAGTTAATTATGTTTATTGCGCATCCGTAAATAAAAGGGATTAAATTAAATAGGACCCCTTTTTGTGTGATCAATCAATAAATCAAATTGTTTAACTCATATTTCTAGCAAGTTTGATTAATGGTTATTTTTGAGATGGTGAATTAAATAAGTATATGCATTTTTTATATAAATTGTGAAAATTAGCTATGTATATGCTTTTTGTAAAACGGTTAAATAGAATTGGAAAAGTTAAATAATAAAATCTTTTACCCTCATTGAGTTTTGAAATAGACTTTTTAAGTTTTAAATTATTTGAGAAAAGTAAATGAGGAAGAGAAAAGCATTTTTGAATATTAACTTTGTGGAAATGGTTTAATTGGTCAAAAATAATTTCAACCTAAAATAGATTTTTAGGTCAAAAATTCCTTTTAATCTATATTTATCATGAGATTAGGAGTTTTTTTTTTGTTTGGATTGAAAAAAAATTGGGGGCATCTTTGTTTGAAGAAATTCTTCCAGATTGTAAGTTGGGCTCTTCTGAGATTTCTTCCTGGATAGCTATTAAGGTTGGATTCTTGCTTTCTTTAATAATTATGTTTTGTTTTAAAAAAATCATTTGATTGAAGAAACCTCTCTGTGTGAAAAGAATTGATGTAAAAATTTATTTGAAACATTCATTTAGCTTGGGAATGTGAAATTGGTATGAGTTTAAATCAGTTTTAGTTTACCCACTAATCTAATTTCTTGTTTGTAAAAAGAATAAACTTCAAAATCAATTTTGTGAATTTCTTTATGTGTTGAAAACCCAATATTTCACTTTGATTCTCTCATCTTAGTGTTTTAATTGCAAAATCGGTTTATTCTTTGTCAAATTAGTGGTTCAAATTTGATAATTTTACCCCTGGGTGGGGTTATGCTAGCAAAATTTTGCCAATTTGAGCATTCTGTGTATTTTGGTAAAAAAATATATAGACTAGTTTATGTCCAGAATTGTATGTTTGTTTTTAGAAGTTGGGTCCTTTTTATAAATTTTAGCTTTATAACGTTATGAAGTTATAAAGTAAGTTTATTTTTTTTAAATGTTTTTAAAAATTAATTTCATAGAAATATTTCTGAGAAAATTCCTGAGTCTGTAAGCATATTGGAGGGGGGGATTGTTTTAAAGTTTTTTTTATAAATACAAAAAAAAAAATTATGTTGGGGGGTATTGGGCGAGCCAGGCTCCTCAATCCGTGGCTGGGGAGCCATAGCTTCCCAAAGCCATGGGGAGAGGTCACGACTATGGAGGCCATGTCGTGGTCTCCACGCAGCCAGGGTTGTGGGGAGACCACAACATGGTCTCCCAGTAGCCTTCCCCTTGGGAAAGCAAGCTCATGTGGCCCATGTGATGGGGTCACTTTGTATTAAACAAATATATATATATATATATATATATATATATATATATATATATATATATATATATATCTATAGTTTTGTATATTTTTTTTAATATGCATGGAGGAATATATTTATTTATATAATTTTTTATTAGTGGATTAAATAATATATCATTTGGAAATTTGGAAAATTAAATAATATATTATTTGGAAATTTGGTAAATTAAATAATATATTATTTGGAAATTCAGAAAATTAAATAATATATTATTTGGAATTTTTTGGAAATTAAGTAATAATTTATTTGGGAAAATTGAAAATTAAATGATATATTATTCAGGGGAAATTGGAGATGAATAGATATAGTTGGAAATTTAATGATATTTTCATTTTAGAGAAATATTGATTAAATTATATTTTTATATGTATTGAAAAATAGGCAAAATTATATCATTGTAATTTTGGAGTTTAATTTATTATGAAATGGTGTTTTTTTTAAATGTTGTGTTTTGAAAATTTAGATGGATTGGAAAACTTTGGCCAAATTGTATTTTAAACGAAATGGAAAAATAACATCATTATAGATTAGCGAAGATGCGAGTTTATTTCCTGTATTCGCATTTATTTTTGAAAAATTGCAAGTCCTTGATTACGAGTATTGGATGTTTTCATGTGGTTGATTCGTAACTGGTCATGTCTCTATTCAGATAATCGTCAGTTAGTTATCTATGTGCAAGGGCTTGTTTGACCAAGTGGTTTTCTATTGCTTTGAACTATGTATACTATTTTTTGTGTATACCTTGGGTTTGGGAGTTCATCTGATTTGTGGTTAAGTGTCCTATGGGAGAGTGGCTTTCGAGTGGGGGTCGTGCCCAAAGTGGTAAGCAGTGTAACCCATCAAAATTTTGTCTAAATAAATGATAACTTAATAAATTATTAGGGGGTTTGGTAGATGAAAACACTAAGTAAGATAATTGTGCCTCACTCATGGGTTGAGTGCTAGTACAGACTTAGGATGCAGTGAGAAGGCCTGGAATGGCAAACCAACAACCTTGTCTTCACGAAACGATTGTTTGGGTCCACATGAGACTTGGATGGGGCTGGAGGTTCAGGAGAGGTTATCAGGGTAACCCAGTGGATGGGGGTTGAAACCTATGGAGGCTTGTCAGGATAACCATACCAAGCTATGTGATGACACTCTTCCCTTATGTTCACTAGTGTGCAGTTTTTATTGATCTTGCTTGGAGCACTTTTGTGGGAGTCATATCTATTTGTTTATGTTTTTTGTGAGTACCTGATATTCATGTTAGATCATGCAGCGCTTATGATGGATTGCGAGGATTTAGTTTCGTCGGTGCTCCAATTGTTCTCTTGTATTTACTCCATATCATGTTTCAGATGGATCCTCTTTCTTGTTCTTGGATCTTGGACCCTATGTGGTCATATGTATTATTTGCTTTTATACGCCTTGATGGCAGGATGTAATTGATGCAAATCTTATGTATTTTTCATCTTTTATTTAATATAATGGTCTTGCACTTGAAGCAAACCCGAAGATGTATCTCATTAGGGGTGAACTCCGATATCAATTGGTGTTGTATGGTGTATGTGTTCATCTGGTTTCTTTTTATTTTGGATATATGAATGGCATTATGGTTAAAATGTATAATGTTATTTAGATGATATTAATATTATTGCATGTATGAAGTTATCAATTAGATGCAGTAATATGGATTATGATGGATGTAGCTTAATGATGTAATGTAGCTAATGTCAGATGTATATATTCAATCATGCTAGTTAAATCTCTTATGGAATTTAATTTCTATGTCCTTGTGGTAATCAGTTTATCATGAGTAGGTTTAATGATTCTCATTGTTAATTGGATTAATAAACCTTAATGTTCATTGGATTAATCGAGTAATCTTCGTTGGAAACCCTTTAGGTGTTTAAGTTAAGTCTTCTGCTTGTACAAATGTTATTGCAATATTTAATTTAATGTATCTTTAAGTTCTTTAATGTTTTTAAAAAAAATTTGCACTCTTTTCGAGAGTTTTAGTTGAATCCTTTAGGGTTTCTTGGCGGGGCATTACATACACACACACACACACACACACACACACACACACACACACACACACACCTACACACGCATACATACACACATACATACACACATATACACACACACCTACACATGCATACATACACACATACACATACATACATAGACATATGCACACACATATATATACATGCACATGTATACATGTACAAACACATACATACATGTACACATACACATACACACACATGCATACACATACACATACTTACATACACACTCACATATATAAACACACATGCATACACATACATACACACTCACATATATAAACACACATATATACACACACACACGTGCACACATACACATACACACAATATACACACACATACATACAAACACATATACATACACACATATGCCTACACATGCATACATACCACATACATACACACATACACATACATGCACATACATAAACACACATACACACACATATATGTACATCTATGTATGCATGTGTATGTGTATTGATTATAATTTTTTATGGTTTAATAGTAAGGGTTTTCAAAATATTGATAAACCAGAAAAACAAAAGACAAAAAAAGGGGGAAGAAATTTGTACATCCCTGGAATATGGGAGACTTGGCACACTTAGTTCTCTTTGTGATTCAACCGAACCTCTAAATCCCCTAGCTATTAAATGGCGGGAGCTAAGAAAAAGTCAAAATATATAATAAATTAGTTTAGACGAACTTTTTGTGCCATTTAGGTGCCATGGGGATGCCATTTGTTGCCACGTGGCAGCCAAATAGGTTCGGCTGAACTTATTCAGTTGGCCTCAAGTGTGACACAACATTGTGCTTTAGCCCCTTTCAATGCTAATTTTGAAACGATTGACTTTTGATAGGAGTAAAAGTCCTTTCTAAAATATTGATTATAGAAGTTCCATTAACTTTTTTGTATTATATTGATATAGTTTCAATATAGAATCAAGGATTCAATTTGGTATTAAACTTCAGCATAACTTATATTTAGATGAAATTATCTATTGAACACTACTAGAGGCTCAAAGCGGGGGAGGGGGGTCGGTGGGATGAATCAATATACACAAAAACTTAATTAAATTTAACTCTTCTACTTAACATTCATTCCATCTACCATGTGCATGAAATTAAACAGTTGAAACCACAAGAGCAACCACATATGAACACCAAGATTTTAACGTAGAAACCCAAACTAGAAAAAACCACCATGAGAACTATCTCACTATAGGATAAACAAGATACAATGTTTAGGCCAACGGCCAAGGAGCTCACTACCCCTAAGATGACTTGCAAGACTAAGGTGCACAACCTTAGGGAAAGTTACAATAAGAACTTGCAAACACTGAAGATAACTTTTTCAGGGCAAGATTATTTTTTTTGATAGAGTAACATCAATAGGATTGATTTGTAAATAACCATATCCATTGAAATGTTGATCATAGTTCACTGTTCAAAACACATAAAAAATTATCTTCATTATTGCTTTGTTATACTTCTAGACCTCTATAATACTTCACATTTGCTTCACACAACTCACGCAACTTATCTATCACTTTCCACAATGATTCCACCCTTTATAAATCATCTACAATCTCAACAATATCAATTAGGTCAGCCTAATTAGATGTAATGTGCAAATACAAAATAGTTAGCCCAAAACCAATCTCCAATGTATTGTGAAAGGTGAAAAGAGAAGAGTGAGGCATCACACCATGTCGGCACACCTTCCTAACCATCCTAAATCATTGCCCATAGATCTACAAGAAATCACACAAACTAAAACATTATAGGTCAAGAGTAAAAGATAAAGTAGTTAAAGTATACCAATTCAACTAACACCGATTATGATGCAGACCATGAAAGACACAAGAAGATGCCCAAGATGACATCACCAAATATCCACAACATTGAATAATTAAGCCACATCACCAAAAGTACTAGTCAACATATGAATGCAACACATTCATATACACTGACATTGAAATAGTCATGCATGCATGAACATTAGTTATAAAGCCTAGAAATCAACACCAAAGATCTAAAAACTTCAAGATACATCTTTATAAGTCTTTTGAAGCAACCACAAATAGATTCAATAGATATACATAATCACAAAGCTAACCCATTATTACTGTATTAAACTAGACCACATCCAAACCAAAAAACGCTACTAAGTTACACATCTAGATCAACAAGTTTGACATCAATGACAACAAGAACTCATATTTACAACAATATCCCATTTTGTCAATAATGGCAACACTTGTACCAATTCCAATATCACTCCCCCTTTGACATCAAAGACAAATTGTGTCTTATAGCAAAAAATCAACTGACTATATACAATCTCCCTAACTACAACACTTACTCAAAATCAGAAACCAAAACTATGTCACTAACAAAATTAAAATTGTCTTACCAAAAACTAATGAAAATAATCTAAGTACATTACTAGGTTGGGGGTATTATACTTTTATTAATGAACTTTAGTAGAGCCCAAAGATTATTTCAATCAACTCTTGTAGAGACCAAAGTATTATGTTGACTTTCCATCTTCAAAAGAAGATTATTTGCACAACTTGTTGGAGCCTTCACTATCTTGTTTAGTTTATGAGAGTCTTCAAGAACCTTGACCATACTATGAGGTGCATATCTACAATATCTCTCAACTAGTAAAAATCCTTCTTGGTATGCTCCTTTTCATTAATCAATAAGTTAAATTTGATGTGCATATTCTCTAGTTGAACTCTCCCTTTACCATCTCCATCTCTCTTCAACTCCATTGACATGGACAACTATACAATTCAAGCTTCAAAATTGTTTATTTGATTATGAATTTCTTAGGTCGACTCAAGCCACTAATAACAAAAATTTATATATTTCCAAAATACTATCTACATTATTTTCAAAATCACTTATGCTTTCTTGCAGTCGAGTGTGTCCATCTGCACACTTGTTCAGGAACTCACTAAGAGTCTCATGAATCGTTACCTCCCTAGGTTTGTCATGGAGAAACTTTACCATCTCATCGGTCATCTCAGTACATTTCACCTTAGATGCAAAATAATTCTTCCTTCTTGTGTGGTGGAGAACATCACCCAGATGCAACATATGAAGGGGTGACAACTTATCCAAAATCTAACTTCCCATGTGTCATAGACATGTGAAAAATCTTTGATGTAATGGTAGGTTCAAATTTGGTTTGCAGTTGCAACAATTCTATTCTAGAATCTCTGGAGAGTCCGAAAGATTCTCCCACTAACATCCTTCTGACCTTCAATTTCTTCTCCATCTCCTTGTCTTTCATAGGTTTCTCCTTCTCTTTTGTCTTTTCTTCTACCTTTTCTTCAGTTCTTTTTTCTGTCTTCTACTTCTCTAGACCTTCATTTGTGTCTTCCTTCCTAGTGTCTTCTAGAATCTCCATTACCACATTCTCTAAATCCCATCCTTCTTCTACTTGATTACTAGGATCAGTCTCTAGACCAACAACTTCAACCTTTTGCTCCTTTGTCTTCTTTCCCAGATTTGTCATGTTGGTTCTTATTTCTCCTATACTAGATCCTATGTTTATCCTCTCTGAAGGAGAAGGAAAACTACTCTTTATATTTTTTACTTCTTCCTTAGCTTCATCTTTCATCTATTTAGTCATTCTTTTTTGTCTTATGAATCACCTCCCATGATCAAATTCACTCTTTCTTCCATCTTGAATCTTGTGTTGAGGGCATGTTTAACTTATATTCTTTTTTCCTTATACAATGGACTAGTTACTATATCTAACACTTGTGTCCTTGAATGTTTGATTTCTTCAACATTGCATCCTTTCTCTTCTTTGTCAATACTTCTTATAGATTCTTGGGCAATTTATCTTCAATATCACTTAATGTTTTATATCAAAAGTTATCAAATACATGATCATAACCTTGATCTTTTTTTTTT
Source organism: Cryptomeria japonica (assembly GCF_030272615.1). Lineage (NCBI taxonomy): Eukaryota > Viridiplantae > Streptophyta > Pinopsida > Cupressales > Cupressaceae > Cryptomeria > Cryptomeria japonica. The sequence goes on along the minus strand of NC_081410.1, from coordinate 179,913,623 downwards.
ATTTGTCAGAGATGCATCCAAGTACAACCCAATAGAGAACTCCAGTGATTCATACTCACACATTGCTCTCACCAAGTTATCAAGATCCAACAACTAATCATCCATGTTAGAGAAAAGCTCCCAAGCTAGGATCTCGACTACAATGAATTCCACATAAAGAGTGAGATAGATGAAATATCACGAGTAAATATGTATTGATTTGAATTGATATGTTACAATGAGAGTGCTTATATAGGCAAGTGAGGATAAAGTAGTTACAACTACCTTTTGACAAAATTACATGCATGATATTAAATCATTCTATATCTAGAATGACACCTAAGATAACTAAAATAAACAACATTAAATGATTGTTTCATGTGACAACTAAGTTATACTAAGTAAAATTAACATGTGTGAATAGGTGCTAACCAATAACTAGTTAGGGAATGTCTTTATTCACACAAACAACCCCCTTGAGTGCAACTTAGGGAGAAAAATTATTGTGCAAGATTAATTATAAAGATGCAATATATGGGTCATGATGACTAGGCCATGTTAGGTACCCATGCACAACTAATCATGTAGCTAATCTCCTACAAATGAAGAAAAGGAGGAAACCCAATGGGATAAAACTCCTCTCCAAAAAAGAGATATGCAAGATTTATACAATTGAAGGACACGTGATGTGTGGAGGCCTTAACATCAATACCCCCAAGAACTACATCCATTATGAGAATCTAATAAATATCCCTCCATAGGAGGGAAAGAAACACCTACAAGAATGATAAGTGACTAAAATAAAAATATGATCCAAAGCTTGCAAACCATTTTTCTCCCTTTAAGAAGAAACAAAACCATATTTCAAAGTAAGAACATGAGAAAAAATAGGACATGATCACCCAATGAGTGGTGGTGAGGTGGTGGGGTTTCCTGCACCACACGATATGAATTCTCCAATCGATGCAAAGAAGACCAAAGAAACCAATTAAACTCGGTCCAATGAAAGATCGATGCCACCAAAAATTGTGACTTGCTCCATGTTACTGCCAATAATAAAATCACCACCAATAATTAAAATGGACCCCAATATGCACCAATGATAAATTAAGATGATGCCTTCAATAACACTGAACCAAAAGACAAAAAATTATTGTGCCATTGAATTATATTAATTGATGAGAAGACCTCAAGTTCTCTGACAGCTAATAAAATTTGGATCCAATTGAATTTATATGGCCAAATTATTCAATATTCACACCCATTAGATATGTGGCTTAGAATTAATAAATGCATGTGACACTCCAAAGGAATTGCTAAGAAAGAGAATCAAATTCCTTAATAAATACAAAGGAGCCATGTAAAAACAACGCTTGTAAATAGGGAGAGCTTGGATTAGAAACTTTTGAAGAGTCACCCTTCCTAAAGTCGAGAGCCATCATTGACTTCGGTGATTGATCCTCTCATGTAACTTATCTAACAATTTGTGTCATTACCCCCTAAGATACCTACCCACAACCAGCTAAATACCAAGAGAAGCAAAAGGAAGAGAAACAATTTGAAATCGCAAAATATCATCAACTCATATCTAAACAGGCTCGGGAGTATTAAAAAAATAGGTATAAGATTTGTGCTTAGTGACTTTTGTCCTAAAATGACTTAATAAATATCCAAAGGTTTTTTGAAATTATTTGCTTCTTGTATGTGGGTTGTACCCATTAAATCATTACCATCCACAAATTGCAAGTGGGGTTGATTTGGAAATCCATCACCCTAATTTGAGCCTTGAATCAAACCTTGGGCCACCTAAGATTTAGTGAATGTATCAAATCCCTCGACCATGATAATAAACAAATAGGTAGATAAAGGATCTCCTTGGCGGAGACCCTGAGAAGCCCCAAATAACTCAGAAGGCTCATTATTGATAATATCTGAGAAAGATGTGGAAGTAACACAATTTATTCCAATTCACCCATTCAGTACTAAAACCAAAAGCTAGAAGAATTTTATGCAAGAATTGTCATTTAACTCTATCATAAGCTTTTTCAATGTCCATCTTGATGAAAATGTCCTTTTCCTTGGACACTTCCACAGAGTGAATAACCTTTGTAGCAATCACCACCCCATCTAGAATTTGTCTTCTAGCTACAAATCCCTTTTGCTTTTCCAAGTTTATTGAAGTAAGGCAAGTCTTGCACATTTTTGCAATCAATTTAATAATAATTTTATACAACACATTACAAAGAGCAATGGACCGAAAGTAATTCAAACTATTAGCCCCTTCCACAAAGTGAATAACCTTTGTAGCAATCACCACCCCATCTAGAATTTGTCTTCTAGCTACAAATCCCCCTTGCTCTTCCAAGATTACTAAAGGCAAGTCTTTCACCTTTTTGCAATCAATTTAATAATAATTTTATACAGCACATTACAAAGAGAAATAGATTGAAAGTAATCCAAACTATTAGCCCCTTTATTTTAGTGGAATAAGAACCAAAAAAGTAGAATTCAAGGTACAAATCATTTGTTTACTACTTTTTGACTCCTAAACCACTCCCAAAAGATTAGATTAAATAACACCCCAAAACTCTTAAGAAAAAATAGTTTGGAAAACCATTAGGAGCTTTGCCTTTAGTCATTCCAAAAATAAACTCCACCAATTTTGATAAAGTGACTAATCGAACTAGAGCATCATTCATCACATTAGTGACTAAAAACATAATACAATCCATAATCAAAGTCTCCCCATCGCTAGCAAGATGAGAATCTTCAGTAAACAAAGTTGAATAGAAGTGTGTAGCTGCACAAGACATCACTTGCAGGGATGTCAACTGAACTCCTTCAAAATTAACTAGAGAGGAAATATAACTCCCATTCATGTGAGTTTAATAGAGTGATGAAAGAAAGTCATATTTTTGTCATTTTCTTAGAGCCAATTAGCTCGTTCATTTTATTTCCAAAAAAAATCTTCTCAAAGCTTCCACCCCTCATGTTCCTTTACAGTCTAAGACTTTGCCCTACTTAAATCCTCTGTTAAACCATGATCACAATTTTGACGAGTAAAACCAACAAGATGCTCATGAATTGCTCTTTTAGTGACATGAAGATTGCCAAAGCATTACCTATTCCACCTTTTGAGCTTGTATTTCAAAAATTGCATTTTTTTAATAAAAGAATACATTGTTGCACCATAAGGACTACCTTGTCACCACCAGACATCCATAAAACCTTGAAGCAAGTAATCACAAAGTCACATGAGTTGAAACTTGAATGAAGGATTCTTAGGTATTCTAAAAGATGTCACTGAAAGTTTGATTGGCCAATGATCAAAGCCTCTCTAATCCAGAATCTTAAAGCTAATGGTCCAAATATTCCCTATGCAAAAGTAGGAGATAATATCCAATCGCTCATAAATAGCATTAGTTCCACACCTTCTATTATTCCAAGTGTATACTCCATTAGATGGTTTCAAATCAATTAGATTGAGCAACTCTATATTGTCCCATAGAAGTCTAGAAAAAGGTTCCAATATGGGTATCCCTCCCCTTTTCTCTACCAAGCTTAACACAATATTAATACCACTTTCTTGTATGATTTATTTAGCCTTCAAGGTACAACATATATACTAAATAACATAATAATAAAAGTACATATGAATTTTACAACAAAAGATTCATTGTTTATTCATTTTTATATAGAAAGATTTACATTTTTCAAATTATCACCAACTTATGCTAATAATTAATCAAATTGAATCATCTAATTTTTTTAATAAAATTGTGTGATGAAAATTGTGTGCAAGCACAAATGATTGAAAACCTAAGCTAAACAATCTAAGCTAACACAAAATTCACTCAAACACCTCAAGATTGAGAATGTTGTTAAAAAGGAGATTAGAAAGCAATAACAACAATTAAAAGCAAACCAATGTCCTCTTAATTTGATTGTTCTCCAATCAAATGTGTGCTCAATGATGTAGCATGTGCTTGATTGTGCTCCATCATGCAAGATTATGTGAATTTGATTCAATATATGAGTATGAGATGATGGGATATGAGTATGAAATTCAGCATGATAATGGTATGATAGATAAAAAACATGGATGAAATGTTGCATTATGAAATGTCGACATCTAAAAATGGTCAACGCTTGTGGTGTCATACTTTAAAATGTTCACGTGACCTTATTTTAGGGTTTTTACATCTTATTAACATTTCTTCTATGTCGTGCACTCGATCTTTATCATTTCTCAACATCTTGTCATTCTTCTAAACTTCTTTCCCCTTCGATTGCATTTTTCGCATTTGCAAATAGGTCTTTGTCAATGTCATCCTCAAATTGCAATAATTGGTCATGATCATCTTATCATGTCAATTGAACATCGTCAATCCTTGTCCTAGTTTCAATCAATTTCAATCAATTTTTAATCATCTTCAATCATTTTTTATCATTTTGGATCCTCTTTCAGTTGTCAATTATCAATCAATCTTGTCAATTTGCGATCGATTTGTCATCAGTCTTTGTCAATCTCAGTATTGAGTCAACCTTCATCAAATTGACATTTTATCAATCTTTGATCAATTTGTCATTGATCTCAATCAATCATTATTTTTTGATCGATTAGTTATTGATTCTTTATCATTTGTCATCAATCAATTTGGTCCTTTTGTTAATCTTGATCAGTTTGTCATTGATCTTCATCAATCAATCAATATCGGTTTCTTGTCATTATCAAACCTTTTTCATTTTGTCCCTTCTATTGCAATCTTTATCATTTATTGGCTTCAATTTTGTCATGACCTAATTTCTCCTAGGGTTCAATGATTTATTCATGTAACCCTATTAACATTTCTCTTTTAGGTTAAGTGAATTTATTCATTTTTCCTAAGTCTTTCATGTCACAATTAAATACTTCATTTAATTGGCTAATTCGTCTTTTATGCATTAATTAATAAATGTCATCTAATTCCTATTCCTAATTTTCCTAATTCTCTAATTTCCCCTTTTCTACCTAATTTTCTAATTTTTCAAATTTAAAATCCCACTAATTTTCCCTCCTAACTTTTTCCACTAATTTCTCCTCTTTATATGCTTCCCTTTGTCATGATTTGTCAAGCTATTTTCGTAGCTAATTTGTCATATAATTTGGAAGCTATTTTTCCTCAATCATGTCATAAGTCATGAAGCAAATTTTGTGCAGGATTGTGTCATAATTTATGACCATAATTTGCTCTCAATTTGTCATATTTTCGCATGGAAACTTGTCATAAATTTTGTCATTCAATTATGCCAATTACAAATCAATTTCCCTTTTTCGAATCAATAATTCTAATTTCATGATTTGCCTCAATTTTGGTCTATAAATTGAGCTTCTTTTTTTCAATCATTTTAACAACCACGCTTCGAGTACCCTTACGTTGTCATTTTCATCTCACAATCTTGCTTCCAATCAACTTTGCATTTGTAGGTGAAATCCACAAAATCACATTTGAAGGTGAAAGGACAATGGAGTTCAACGAAGGAGACATCTGTGCTTTTTTATGGTTTGCGCTTTTGATGTTTTGTTTTCCATTCTTCTATTGAATGTATTAGGATTGGATTTCATTACAAAATAGGTTTGTGGTTGCCTAACGTTTATGCTTTTGATGTCTTTTCCCGATTTCCTATGGACATTTCCTGGTGAACCTTACGTGAACACGTAAATCTGACAATTTTGTGAGTCTTATGTTTGCATACATGTTTTATGTGTGGATTTGTTCTTGCATGCAAGTTTTTGGTGCTAATATGTTGTTGCATGTAGGTTTTAGGTACTAATTTATTGTTGCATGCAGGTTTCAAGTGTTGATTTGTTGTTGCATGTAGGTTTTACGTGAGGATCTATTATTGCATGTGGGTTTTATGGAGTCAAGGTCCCTACCCACAAAGACCCTTGGTAGATGGTCAATGCATCTTTCATCCAGATTATGGTTATATTCGAGTTAAATCAATACCAGATTTCTAAGAAGAGGTAGATTCAAATGACGAATCATACACAAATTTTGAAGTTATTGAGGTAATGAACAATCCTGAATTTGTCAAATTTTTGGACCAAGAAATCTTAATCAATCCTTGAAAATACTTCCCACGCATTATAAGAGACCTGGCCTCAAGTCTTGAGCAAGAAATTTGTGTCCCACAAAAAGTTCAAACAAATCAAGTCCAAAATAGCATTTCAAAACAAAAGACGAAAATTCCACTTGTCCAATACCAGCAACAAATTCAACCCATGTCTAGCAATGGTTCATCTCTCCATCAAGAAATTGATTGTCAAGTGGCGTTCACTCCTCTCGTTCCATCAGATCTTGAAGTTTCACAAGAGCAATTTCCACCATCTCCTCCCAATGATACACCTAATAATGCATCCTCCCAAGGGTTGTCTGCAACCAAAAATACACTCTAACTTTTTTGTTTATACAAATCCCTTATACTATTTGAAAATGCAAGATTCAATGCCACTAGATGCTTCCCTTTTAGAGAGTCCCATACAAAGTCCATCCCTCTCATGTCAAAGCATTTATTCCTTGCCAAAACCCCTCGTGCATGTCCAAAGTCTAACCCTATGTCAAGAGGATGATTCAGAGCATGAAGAAATAAGTCTTGAAACGAATCAAGATCAACACCCTTAAAATTTTCCATTGCATACTAAATTTGACCAAGATGTCATTCCCTTTGATGATCCCCCTATTCCTATCCAAGAAAACCACACCTTTTCAATTCCTATTGGAATTCAACTCCTCGAGAAAGATCAAGATATTCCCTTCCATTCTTCCTAATAATCCCATTGAAAGTCAAAAGCATAGCACCTTTAAAGAGAAATCCAAAGATCTTCCTCCTTGTTAATATCAAAGTATCCTTCCAGATTCATGTTGACTAAAAGATCCTATCATTCCTTTAGATCCTCCACAAGATACCCTTGTTCCTCCATATTCATGTCCTAATCCAACATATACACTCCAAGATTTGATTCCCTTTGATGATCCCATTATTCCTCTCACTTCATCTCATGAAGAACCTATCATTGATCCTAATCCCCCTCATGATCCTAATATGTTGGTGCAAGATGTTCATAAATCCACTTCAGTCCAGTCTGATCCACTTCACGATCCAATCATTCCCATCATATCACATCCACCTCATAATGAACTTGCATCTTCTTCCCAAATAAAGGAGTATCCTATAGGTCAAAATGTTTATAAAGGCAAAGGGGTAGACCTTCACAAGAAAGATCCCCTCAATGTTAAAGAAAATCTTAATGATCATGACCTCAGTGACATTTCTCAAGATGTTGGTATCCCTTCTAAACCTCGCATCCTTCTGAAATCCAAACATATACCTACCCCTTCATCCCCTTCATCCCCTCCATCCATTTTGGGTCCTTATATCCCTTCGTCCCATATTCAAGGTCAGAAAAGGCACACATCTTTGAGAACCTTCCACCCATCCAAAAGACCTCCATATCACTCCTATTTGTCCACACATTTGTTTCCCACTCCAATTAATTTGGATGCCAAGCATAAAAGTTATAAATCCAAAAATCCACATGCATTCAAGGATCAACATGTCCCATCTAATAGACATGTCAAAACAAAGAAAAATATGTTCCAAAAAGAAAAAGAAAAATTCAAAAGGCCATAAAGGCCTATTTCTCAAAAAGAAAAAGTCAAAGTATATATGGGTTCCTAAATCCCTTATAGAAGCAATGCAATCCAAGGAACCACAAAAGAATGAAAAATAAAAAAGCATGTGGATTCCTAAGCAACTTCTTGAAGCACAACAGTCTAAAGAAAAATCCAAATTGACATCCAAAATTTCTATTCCTCCATCCAAACCTTTCAAATCTACTCCTCCTTTATCCATTTTGGGTTCTTATGTCCCAAAATTCATAGTTTTTCCTCCATCAAAATCCCAATATCCAAAATCCACTTTTCCTCTATTACTCCACCACCGCTCAAGGTACATGTCAATGTTGATCTTGCCAACATTTTCATCCACTCAAGCACAATTCTTCCAATATTCTATCCATTATCCAGTGCATATTTTCCATCCTTCCATCCCTCTGATCCAATCCTTGACCTAAATCCTTAGTCCCATCTCATTTCTAGGTCATTATCCCGCCATTGTCTTTGAGAATACTTTTAATGGTCATGGTTCATTTTTTTCAAAGCTACTACCCAAACAAAAAGATGCTTGAATCCTTCCATCCCCTATCATGTGTCCATTTTCTACTAAAAAAAGGTTAAAATAGAAAAAAACAAGAGAAAAAAAAAGAAAAGAAAAATAATTCGTCCTCTAGTGAAAACCTGGCAAACAGGTGCCTTGGACAAGTACCATGATGAAAACCTGGCAAACATGCGTCATTTGTAATATATGAACTTCTTACATACCATACTTGGGGGTAGGTTTCATTTATACTATCCTATCATATCATATTGGCCTTCATTATCCTTTCACCCTTCATTATCCTATCATACCCTGTCATGCTCCTCCATTATCCTATTGTCCCTCCTATCCATATTCCCTTTTCCACCTTTCATATTGACAAGGTTGAGGTCTTTCATGAGTGTCATCCATCCTATTTGCATCTTTCAGTTTATCACAGCTTTTGGTCTTTATCCATTGGCTTATTATAACCTTTCATCCATATTCCTTGGCTTATTGCAACCTTTTGTCATTATCCCTTAGCCTATCACATCCTTATCCTGTTCATGTCTCTTATCCATTTTTTTTTTATCTTGCTTATCCTATTTATATCCTACAACCATCCATACACTCTTTTTTGCCCTTGATCTTTTATCTAACATAAGGACATAAAAAGCAAAACATGGTTTCAAAACCCTCTTGACATGTCCCTCATGCCATGCCATTGCTTTACATAATCATATCTAGTCACCTTATCCCATCGCATGAAAGCCCTTGGAAATTGAATCTGCTCTATCTTCATCATATATGGCCTTTATCTTATTTCTATCCACCAACATTTCAGCAAGCTCTTTTTATCCATTCGTCACATTCCTTGCCTTGCTAGACACTGGGGGAAAAATCATAAAAATCAAATAAAATCCCGAAAAATTCAAAAAAATCAAATAATGTCCTGAAATAAACACAAAATACTTGAAAAATGTTTTGAAATAAACACAAAAAAATTGTAAAACAACTTGAAATTAAAAAAAAAATTGAAAAATGTCCTGAAAATATCAAAAACATCGTAAAATGTCCTTAAAAAAAAGCACAAAAAATTAAAAATTTCAAAAACCCTAAAAATTAGAAAACATAAAAAAATCCAAAAACAATCACTTTTTATTTCACCAATAAACTGTCCCCTTTGTACATAGACAAACATTTGAGTAGATGTCAAACAGAAACACACTAAACATTGTGCTTAAACATATCACGCATCAACAAATGAACTGTTCAATCAAACCAAGCATTCAAACTAATCAAGTTGTTCTATCAATCCAATAACATCAACATCACTAGTCTTTAGTCCATTATCATAGGTCTTATATAGGGTGTGGCATACTCGAAACCAGACTACGTCCTATATTAGACGGGGTACTGCATTTCGTAAAACCTGACAACATGATTGTCCTTTAAATACAATGATTATCACTTTTGACAATGAAGATCAGGATGTTTGTTTGACTTGTTTGAATTTGGGCATCTTATTTTTCATGGATTTATCTTTGATCGTGTTCCTATGCTACTCGATGATGTCATTGAATGATTTAGAATGGCAGGGATGGTTCATGGTCATTTTCGATTTTGTCTTCTATTTGTGGAGTGTTTTATAGCATTCTGGGGCAAATATGTCTTTGGTGTCTGTGATAAGAACGTTCACTTTGTGAACGCCACACATACCTCAACCTTTGACACACTTAATGTCTTAGGATGTCTTGATTCATTCCTTGTCTGTGAAGTGTCAGTTTTACGCAAACGGATTTCATTATCACCCTGGCCTTCATTTCCATGGTGCACCGCATCCATTTTGCCATATCAAATAAAGGTTTTCACCTACTATTGTGCATTTGAGAAAGCAATTTTTTTCCTTCACACCGAACTCTTCTTCATCTGATTTTCTCTTACTAACATTTCTTATGTATGTCCTTGCAGTTCATTTGGTTTAGTACTTTGATATGCCAAAAACAATTTGCATCTTGCATTTGTTGGTTAGTACATTTGCACATCATAATCATTTATTGCATTACAAAAACAAACGCATCATATGTACATCATTATCATTCATTAATTTCCACGAAAAAAAATGAAATGAAGCATTTGCATGACATCATTATCCATTCCATCTCATAAAGAGATATCCAGAATCATAAACACATATTTCATTCATTGCATCATATGAAATGTGCATAATGCATCCGTACATGGCATCATATAGATAGAAGAAGTGCATATCATATCATATATATATCAAAAGTGTCAGAGTATAAAATCGAATTGCTTGTCCTAGTATGGCCTACAAGCTAAGAACATAATAGCAAAAGATATCTCAATCATAATGAGCATGTGTGTCTCTATCACACTGAGCTCTCTCTGTCCTCTTGATCTATTTCATGTCCTGAGGGTACAACTCTTTATGTCCTTGGTCTTGTCATGCTTGTATCCTTATGCAATCTCCTTAGTCCAGAGCTCAAATTTGCCTCATTAGAGAGTGAAAATGACCCATTTTCACCCCTCCCCTCTCCTTCTATAGCCTTTTTTACTATGTAGATGGACATGCACCTTTCCCTAGATGTATTAGTCATAGTATTTTGTGCCTTGTAACACTTGTATCGTGTGCATTCGATCTTTGATTTTCAGTCTGTTTGGACTAGTGGTTTCATGTTGTCGTTGTCGATCAATAGGCCTCTTTTTTGGATTTTTCCGACCACTTCCTCTAGGGGGAATAAATATATCCTTGTCATAGTCTAGGGCATATTTCTTGACTATTCTTTGAAACAACACTCATTTTGCCCCTCTTTGAGACAATGTGATTATGAGTGTTGTTTCAAATAATAGTCAAGAAATGTAGGTATCTAAAAATGCCAACGCTTGTGGTGTCATACTTTAACATCTCTGTGTGACCTTATTTTAGGGTTTTTGCATACTATTAACATTTCTTCTATGTCACGTACTTGATCTTTATCATTTGTCGACATCTTGTCATTCTTCTGCACTTCTTTCCCCTTCAATTGTGTTTTTCACATTTGCAATTAGGTCTTTTCAATGTCATCCTCGAATTGCAATCATTGGTCGCGATCATCTTATCATGTCAATTGAACATCGTCAATCCTAATTTGTTTCAAATTAGGGTTTTGTCCTAGTTTCAATCATTTTTAATCATCTTCAATCATTTTAGATCATTTTGGACCCTCTTTCAATTGTCAAATATCAATCAATCTTGTCAATTTGCGACCAATTTGTCATCATTCTTTGTTAATCTAAGTATCAAGTCAACCTTCATCAAATTGCCATTTTATCAATCTTTGATTGATTTGTCAGCGATCTCAATCAATCATCAATTTCTCATCAATTTTGGATCGATTAGTTATTGCTCCTTTATCATTTGTCATCTATCAATTTGGTCAATTTGTCAATCTTGATCAATTTGTCATTGATCTTCTTCAATCAATCAATATTGGTTTCTTGTCATTATCAAACCTTTTTCATTTTCTCCCTTCGATTTTAATCTTTATCATTTATTTGCCTTAATTTTGTCATGACCTAATTTCTCCTAGGGTTTAATGATTTATTCATGTAATCCTATTAACATTTCTCTTTTAGGTTAAGTGAATTTATTCATTTTTCCTAAGTCTTTCATGTCACAATTAAATACTTCATTTATTTGGCTAATTAGTCTTTTATGAATTAATTAATAAATGAGAATTTATTTATTAATGTCATCTAATTCTTATTCCTAATTTTCCTAATTCTTTAATTTCCCCTTTTTCACCTAATTTGCTAATTTTTTAAATTTAAATCCCAATAATTTTCAATCCTAACTTTTCCCACTAATTTCTCCTTTTTTCATGCTTCCCTTTGTCATGATTTGTCAAGCTATTTTCGTGGCTAATTTGTCATATAAATTGGAAGCTATTTTTCCTCAATCATGTCATAAGTCATGAAGCAAAATTTGTGCATAATTGAGTCATAATTGATGACCATAATTTGCTCTCAATTTGTCATATTTACACGTCGAAACTTGTCAATCAATTTGTAATAAATTTTGTCATTCAGTTATGTCAATTTCAAATCAATTTCCCTTTTTCGAATCAATCATTCTAATTTCATGATTTGCCTCAATTTTGGTCTATAAATTGAGCTTCTTTTTTTCCAATCATTTTAACAACCATGCTTCGAGTACCCCTTACGGTGTCATTTTCATCTCACAATCTTGCTTCCAATCACACTTTGCATTTGTAGGTGAAATACACAAAATCACATTTGAAGGTGAAAGGACAATGGAATCACATGGAGGAGATTCTATGTTATGGTTTTCATTTAATTTCTTATGAATCTTCTCTTCATGCTTTCATTGATTGGATTGGGAGCGTTTTTCATAGCTTGTTAGCTTTCGTGGTTGGCTAATGTTAGGCTTCAAATGCTTTGTTCGAATTCCTAGTTACACATGTTGAGACATGGACCAGCTAGGACTCGAACCTAGGACCTTCCATAAATTGTTGGAGTGCTCTACCACTAAGCTATTGGCCCCTCTTCAACTAGTCCATCATCGGTTCGGGTGTGGCTTATTTCCCACACCAACACCTCCCTTAAGCCACACCTCTCGTGTGCTTGGGGCTCGTAGCATGGACCTGGCTTTGATACCATGTGTAGACATGGACCAACTAGGACTCGAACCTAGAACCTTCCATAAGTTGTTGGAGTGCTCTACCACTAAGCTACTGGCCCCTCTTGGACTAGTCCATCGTCGATCCGGGTTTGGCTTATTTCCAACACCAACAACATGAAATTATGTATAATGAGAGTGGATGAATTTCTTTAAAAAGAGGGGGGCTTAGATAGAAAGTGGAAGGAGAAGGTGTGAAAATGCAACACTTTTCGTCAAGGAGGACAAGTGGCAATCCTAAGGGTGCCATGTAGAATGAGGACAAGTAGCTCAACAAGGGAGGACATGCATCCCCAAGAGAGAAAAATGTCAAGAAGGGGCTTGACATATGTCCTAACAGACACATGTCCATTTTGGGAGGAGGTCACTCAAAATTGGTTTCAATTTCCTAATATTAAGCAAATTAGGGAGTTATGAGTGTGTACACACATGTGAGGGGAGGTTAGGATAGGATAGGATAGGATAGGATAGGGTTGGTTTGGAGGATAAGGTTGGTTAGAACCAATGGATTAGGCTAGGGGTTGGGTTAGAAGGGTAGTTTAGGTTAGGAGACATGTGAGCAAAATGGAATACTTGAATTAATTAAAATCAAATAAGGGGATAGAAAAGGGGAAATAATTAATTTGATTAATTAATCCAAGAATTAGAAGAAAAGGGATGGGTTAATTAATTAATGAATTTGGCTATCGGGCATGGCTTTATTTAATTAATTTAGCTAAAAGGAATGCTTGATTTTAACTGAAAAATATGAATTGCTTAACTAGTTCAAGCGACTTTGGAGATTCCATTTGATTAAAATAATCAATCAAATTTAAGTTTCTACATTTTGGCCTTTGCGGTGGCGTTAATTTAGTGTTGATACGAAGACAATAAGACATCTACTACTTGAAGAAAAGGGAGTGAAGCAGAAAAATGCCCCAGACTGCACTAACGATGGATGGGGGATGAGGGAAAGAGGAAAAGGGAAGGGGAGCCCCCTCAAGAGCGTGCACAAGAAATGGGACCTGGGTGATGTCTCGAAAGAGGCAATGCCCTAGTGGACAAGATGGAAGACAAGAATCATACGGGAAGAAGAGAAAGTGCAAATGCAGTGAAAATATGCAGATGGAGCATCATAGAGCATGAGCACCCATGAAAATGGATGTCAAGTAGTGAGTACTTATTTTGATTTAGCATTGTATGTGATTCACCAAGCTATGAAGAACCAAGGTGGAATTTCACAGCGAATGCATGGATTGACTCATATAAACAAACATGCAGGCTAATCTAGCACCACATAGAGTTATAGAGACCCTACAGGAAATAGTGCTAGAATAACCACAAGCAGATGGCATGCCCCAGTGTAACATGAGATAGTCGAGACCTCATGAGGGTACAACAAGGAACACATCCAAAAGACATGCCAAGAAAAAATCAAAAGCAACAAGATCACATCCTTAGTTGTGTTACTCTTAGTGCACCATAATATAAAAGATCGCGGTGACCAAGAGGAAACAAAAAAAAGGAGCTCAAAAAGATAAACAACAATAAAAAATAATCAAAGTGTCTCAAATATCTTTTGTCAAGGATGACCAACAGATGAGGATTGATGATGTTGTTTGAATAGAGGAAGGATACATCCTACGCAGACTGATGATGAGATGATGGATCAGTGAGATTGATTAACAAAAGGAACCTGATAGAATTGCAATGACAAAGATGCTAAAGGATAATTGTTGAAGAATGAGCTGACCAGATATGATCTCGAAGGACGGGACCAACATGCCCAATATGTACAATGACACCTATATACAAGGCACACCTATATAAAACTAACAAAGCAACCAAAGAAGACCTGGAGGAATATACAAGATGACACATATGCACAAAAGACCAAGCGCGGAAGGGTATTTATAAGGACTATGGACAAGTGAAGCACGAGGTGAAGTAGATGGAGGTGAGGGCATGCAGGTACCATGGGATACCGCATGGAAAAGAGGTGGATGCGATGGAGGTGCAGATGGGAGCGGGTAACAATGGATATCGCGCCATGGAATGGTGGATGCGAGGATTAAAGGATAAGGGGACTACCCCATTACATACAACACCTATTGCCAGATTTTCACCATATGTTCATGTCCAAGGTGCTTTTTTTCCAAGTTTTCAACATTTGATGAATTTATTTTTCTTTACTATTTTTGCATTTTTTGCTTTTTTTTTGTATTTTTCTGATTTTGAACATGAGGTACATTGTGACGAATTAGGCATAGAATCTTTTCAGATGCAAGATGTTGAGGGGATTATTGAGAGGCTCTCCTTCTGAAGTTGATAACTGATAGGCCTCTGAATCATATTTTGTTGTAACCACATATGGACTAAGTCAATTGGCTTCAAATTTTCCTTTCATCTCTCGGTCCTATTGATTCCATGGATTTTCTCAAAGGACTAGATCACTTACTTCCAACTCATGGTTGTGAACCCTTTTCTGATATTCTTTTTAATCTGATTTGATAGATTTGTAGATGAGCATATTCTTTCCGATGTTGTTCATCAAGGAGAACTAGCTAAGCTAGTCTTGTCACTCTAGTCTTCATCAAAAACAAACTCTTTCAAGGATATACGTAGCAATGGTAATTCAACCTTAATTGGTAAGACAAATTTTGCACCATAGACAAGGGAATATGTGGTGGCTCCAGTGGGAGTGCGGATGTTGTTGCGATTGAGATGGAGGTTCTAGTCACGACTAGTTTCATTAACAACCTTTTTGAGGATATAGAGTAATGTTTTATTAGTTGCCTTGGCTTGGTCGTTCCCTTGAGGGTAATATGAGGTAGACCAATGATGCTTAATATGGAATGTGGAATAGAGATCATGCATGAGTTGATTTTTGAATGGGGCCATTGTTAGTAATGATGGTGAGGGAATCCTATAGCAGCAAATGATATGGTACAAGATAAATTTGGACACTTGGACACTAGTGGTGAGGGTAAGGGAAATGGCTTTGACCCACTTCATGAAGTACTTAGTAGTTGCAATGATAAACTTGTGTCCATCTACAGGAGGGTGAATCTTACCAACAAGGTCTAGGCCCCATGTGGAAAAAGACCATGGTGTTGTTATCGGTTGCAAATCTTCTGTTGCAGCATTAATCAGGTCTTTGTGTCACTGACAAGGCACACATCTCTTTAAAATTCACAACAATCATGTTCCATGGTGGGCCAGTAGTATCCCACTCTTAAAAGTTGTTTGACAAGAACGTATCCGCTCATATGAGCACCACGAGTTCTAACTTACACTTCTTTCATCGCAAGATTAGCTTCATCTGAATCTAGACATCTAGCGAGGATTTCATGGTAGCCACAACAATATAGATTGTCTCCTACAAGGGTAAATTGGGTACATTGACAGATGACGTTTCAACATTCATTACGAGATATGTTGGGTGGAAGGGTATCATCTTTGAGGTATGCATGTATGTCATGGTACCAGGGTGATTGGGGTCCAATAATATTACATACCATATCTATGTGTGATGTCTCAAATGTCAGCTAGAGAAGTTGTTGAACTAAAAACTCATATCTTGGACTATCTGATTTAATGTGAAGGGACCTGATAGAAGCCATTGCATCTGCTGCTTTAATCTGAGCTCAAGGAATCTGGCTGCTTTGTTTTGAGCTCAAGGAATCTGGTCAAATATGTTGGAAGTTCTATTTAAGATCATCAACCAGTCACTTATATGGTAGAATTTATCATCTTTAGTTTGGTACTCATCATTTACCTACTGGATGACTAACTGGGAGTCCCCATAGATCAGGATATTTGTGATATCTATTTTGAGATGAGTAAAGAGTCCATACTCATAAATGTTGTTGGTACATGGGAAGGATAGTTGGAAGGACTTAGGAATCAACTCTCCTTGAGGAGTAACCAACAAGAAACATGTCCCCACTCCTTTCTGTGTATGTCAACCATCAAAATAAATCTTCCAAGCAAGTTGTGTTGTGATTGTGTATACATACTCATTCGAGAACTCTTTGACTAGTGGATAAGCATCAACCAAGGGTATTTTAGCCATTTGATCAACAATGACATGTCCTTTGATTGTCTTTCTATCTACATACTGGATGTTGAATTCATTGAGTAATGTGACCTAGTTAGCCATACAGCCAATGAGGGTTGTCTTGGATAGAAAATACTTCAAGGGATAAAGTTTGCAGATGAGCTTGACTGTATGACTCAACATGTAGTGTCAAAGGTTTTGCAAGCAAAGATAACAACAAGACATGCTTTTTCCATGGGAGAATAGTTTAGCTCATATCTAACCAAGGTTCGACTGATGTAGTAGATCGCTCTTTCTCTTCCCTGATCATCATGGTGGGCAAGAAGTTCCCCCACAACTGTTGGAGTGACAAAGATATATAAGAGAAAAGGACAACCTGGAATGGGTGGCATTATAACTAGGGGATGGGCCAGATATTCCTTTATTTTATCAAATGGTTGTTGGCATTAGGCATCCCACTTGAACTCAACACCTTTTCTAAGAACGTAAGTAAAAGGATGACACTTATCTGAAAGTTGGGCAATGAAGCGGAAGATAGATTGTGACTTTCCTTGCAAGTTGCACAAATTTCTCAATGTTATTGGAGGAGGCATCTCTAATATGGCTTTGACCTTTTTAGCATCAACTTCAATGTCATGCCTAGAAACTATGAATCCTAGGAGTTTGCCTAATGTAACTCCAAAAACACACCTTTTTAGAATTGAGGCACAACTTAGATTTAGCCAGGCACTCAAAGATTTATTCTAGGATAGTTGAATGTTAAGCTCGTGTCTTTGACTTACCCGGTATGTCATCCACATAGTCTTCTAGTATCTTTTGCATGAGCATGAAAAATAACTGTCATGGCGCGTTGGTATGTGGCACTTGTATTCTTGAGACCAAAAGGCATGACCTGGTACCAGAAGGTTCCCCATGGGGTAGTGAATGTGATCTTATGTTGATCTTCTTCTACTATTTTTATTTGGTTATATCTTGAGAATCGATCCATGAGGGAAAGCATTCCATGTCCTATTGTTAAATTGACAAGGAGGTTGATGTTGGGAAGTGGAAAGTCATCTTCCGGACATGCTTTCATCAAATCTTTGAAATTTGTACACACTATGATGGCACCATCAAGCTTAGAGACAGGCACCATGTTAGAGATCCATTTTGAATAGTTGATAGGTCAGATGAACTTAACCTCCAAGAGATTTTCCAACTCTACTTTGACAAATAATGCTATTCAGGGATGCATCTTACGCAATTTTTGTTTGACTAGTTTAACATTCAGATCATCTACCAAGTGATGAACTACTAATTGGGGATCAAGACCAAGCATGTCTACATAAGACCATGCAATGTTAATGGGCCACCTATGAAGGATCTCAAACAACACCTGAATTCGTCTTCAAATAAAGAGGCAGCGACATGAGTGATGCATGATTATTCTGTTGTGCCCAATTTAATCTCTTTGCTCTGATCAATGAGGATTGATGATCTTTTAGAAACATGATCATTAATGAAGGGAAGAAGAGAATCCTCATCTTCTAGCACCTCAAAGACATTTTCACTAGAAGATGCACCCTTTATTTTTACTATTTTGTGGTTAGTAGGTGCCTTAGAAAGGTTTTCACCACAAGACTATTGATCTTTTGACGCTTTTTCATTTTTGTAGTTAAGGATTCCTCCTTCCCCAAAATAACCTTGAGGGTCCAACTTGTAGACTGTGTTTTGCTCAGGATGATAATACGATGCACACTTAGTTGCCCCTGAAATTGTAGGAGTATTGTATCATTTTAGAACGTGTCTAGGTGTGCAAGAGTTTGGCCCTAATCAATGAGTTCAGGGTGGCAAAGAAGGAAGGTCAATTAGGATGATGGATGTGTCAAAGAGATGGGAGGTGTCGAACGTTGAGGAGCTATATATATCATCGTACACTTCTTTGACAACCTCCTTAAGCATGTCTTTGATATCGATTAAAATATTTTCGTTGTTTCCGAAAGTGGTAGCTGAAGTTGAGGCTTCATGGGAGGGATGGTCAAAACCAAGCCTTGATGGTGAACGTTACAAGCTAGATCAATAGGCCTTTTGTTTCCTTGTTAGTCTTAACCAAGTCCACCACCTTGATAATTCCATTTTTGAGTAGCACATTTATGAGCAGTTGGATATTTCTCCTTGAACTCATTGAGGCAAGCGTCATTATCCACAGAGACATCTTTGAAGAGCATTTGGTTAATATTTCCTTCTATGACCTTGTGGTTAAGTTCACTCTAAGATTGAAATGTGGTGGAGCCACATTGTCGGACTACCAATTCTTTCTTCTTTTGCTCCTTGGTAGGCTTACCATGAGCATGTGGATCTATAGGTAGGGTGCCTACTGTGAAAGTCCTTTGTATGGCATATTCGCCACAACCAACATCACTTTTCTTGAGTTGAGAGAAATATGATGAGATGGAAGTCCTCTCTTTGGCAGCAGTAAGTATGGTATTTGGGTCAACATATGAGGAAGATGTTGGGGTTTTGGAAGCTCCATTGTTGATGTCAAAGCAACGATGGGAATACAGGGATGAAGCCGTGAATGCATGACAATACTTGAAAGGTTGAGCATCACTGCAAATGGTGATTTCACATCCCTGAAATGGAAATTTAAGGCATTAATGGTAAGTGGAAGGGATGGCCTACATGGCATGGATCGATGGGTGATCGAGGAGGATGTTTAATGGCAAATCAAGATCAACAACGTGGCATAATGTGCTCAATGTTATCGGTCCTACCTGAATAGGAAGATTGATCATACCTACTCAACTTCTCTCAGCATTATCATAAGCCTTGATAGTGATGCATCGATTGTGCATATATGTGACGGTGTGCCCCACTTGAGTAAACAATTTTAATGTACAAAGGTTTAGGGCAGAAATCATTATCAATCAGAACCCGTTTAACCTTATAATGTTTGATGATGGCTTCAATATTTAATGGATGTATATGATCAAGATTAGGAATCATAGCATTAGATTGTGTGAAACTGAGGTTCTATGTGAAAGACAAATGTGTGACCATGACTTGGAATTACATAGGATTGATATTGCTAGGTACATGAGCCTCTTGCAACGTGCGGGTAAGAATCACTTGATGAGTTGGGGAGGCTTTTAGAAAATCTAGGATGGAGATCTGTGTAAGGGTTTTCCCTAAATGTTTGAGGATGTTATATTATGTAGACATACACACAGATGGGGTAGCATTGGGTATAGGACCCCTCAGGACTGACATATGAGCTCTCCTAGTAGTTACAATGCATTGGGTATTAGCTCTGTTGACGTGAATCATGTTGACATGATCTTCTACCTAAGTAATGTAACCTATTGTAGGACCGTAATAGAAGGGTACATTATTGTAATTAATGTTATTGGTAGTATGAGCCTGGCCAGCGTTAGATGTGCTAGCTTCGCCCTAATGTTTAGGAAGAGCATTCTTGTACATACCTAGGTTGACATTGGGTGACTTTCTCGTGGTAGGATCAACAACAATCTTACCCTAGTCAATAAGGTCATGAACTAGTATTTTAAGTTTCATGCACTTATTCATATCGTGACCATAAATGTGATGATAGGCACAATACTCATTATCTTTGTACCAGTTAGGCTTAGGTTTGGATCCATCAAATGGTTGTGTTTGAGCATATACCACCATGTTATGTTTCTCCACATGTTGGAAGATGACATCTAAAGGTTTATCCATAGGCATAAATTGATGTCATGGACCATTGTTGCCCACTTGACGTGAAGGAGCTCGAAATAAGTTGATTGTATTGGTCTTATTCGCTTGCACATTTTGTGTTTGGTCTTGTGGTTGTTCATGAGTGGGGATGATGAATTGATGTGAATAGTAGGATTAGGATATGATTGTTGTGGGAGATTAGTGTATGTCTACAGAGGTGGTGACTTTGCAGCCACCATCATCTGCATTGTCTTGGAATTAGTGATCCCATCACCTAAAACATTCTTGTTCTTGTTCCAATATTGTTTTCTATCATTGCTAGACTTATCAGAATACTCTTTGTAGAGTTTGATGATTCCCTTGTCAATTAGAGGCTATTCTACGGATGACCCTAATGCAAAGGACAACAGTAGTAAGGTGGCAAACCCCCCACTCACACTCACCTTTCACTCTTCCAATCTCAAGCCTTTAAAGGCTTCAACTCACACCAAAACCAAATTTTGAGCTTCTACCCCACACAAGGGTTGGAACACACCTATCCAATGTTCTTAGGTCCTGACAAAACCTTTTACAAATTTCTTGCTTCACAAGAGTAATGACTTTGCTCTTTTATCCCTAATCACACCTACCCGGCTAGTAGCCCTATTTTCCTGCCTTTTTGGTCTTTACTCCAAAAAGTGCCAAACAAGGCCCTAAACAAATTTTAGTTTCAAATATTCTTTTTAAACCTCTTCCAAACTCCAAAGAATAAGATCTCCAACCTACTCTAGCACTCCTAGGCACCTACTTGGATCACAGACCTAGTTGATCAAATTAGGCCTGGGTTACAAAGAAAGTGTATGGGAATGGGATCACAAGGAAGATCCAATACGTCAGAGGGCTTGTCCAATGTCTAAATGCACCAATTCAATCATCTAACTCATATCCCCAATGTTATACATCTTGCAAACAATCAATCTTTAACTGTTCTAATCTAAACCCTCACAAAGTTTAGACTAGGGCTTGGTGGTAAAAATACCAAACCAACTCCTCTGATCTCGCCCCTTTGGAATCTCATAATACACCCTCCTAACTTCCATCCTACCAATGGCTATATTGCAAGTTAGGGCATCATCAATACAACACCCTAGGAAATTAGAGGGTTTCAGACCTACAAAGGGTAAATTGTCAATATGTTCCTTCAAACACCGCTTCAAGAGGTCAAACCAGGTTCATTTGAAAGGTAACTCAATGCTCTTTCCTACCAATCCAAAATTTCACAAAACATTCAATTCTCTGTATGGATAGTATGGAAATGTAATGCAGTTCTGGCAAAATCAAATATGTTTATTTCAAACACTCCACCAAACTTCTCCAAACCATCCACCACTATCAGCAACCTTTGTTCTTCAGTTGTACAAGCATATAAGGGCTCCTCTCAACAACCACAACTAAATTTTAAATGGTTATGACCGTTGGAGAGAAGTTACATTCCAACCGGCAACTTTGGAAAAGTTGCTTGACACCAATTGTGCAACTTTTGTAACTTTTAATCCCTAAACACATAAACCTTGTCAAACACATACAAGGTCATCATTAGCCTTCAAAACACCTAAGACAACATTCTAGAACCATAAAACACAAAATTTCATAATTCAAGCCCACATGGCCTAATAGACCTCTAGGTTTATATGTGCACCTAAGAGGTTATTGACCACACAAAGGCATCTTATTACATCCAGGGTGATCTTTGAGATTCAACCCATTATTACAACACAAGACAATCACTAGACACCCCTAAGCCATGAAAACACTGTGAAAAGTAGAGGTGCCCTGCACCATACTCCCCAAGCCAAAGAAAATCAAGTCCCTTGAGTTGGAAGGTCTGCAATTTTAGTTCTTGTCTTCTCAATGGCCTTAGAAGTCATCCATGTAGCATCTTCTAAAGGTTGATTCCTCCATTTGACTAAGTATTCCAAATAAGTCTTCCTTGTTTGCTTGTTGACCCTTTGATCCAAAATACATTCAATCTCAGGTTTAATTTGTGTGGGAAGTCCTTCCATCATGTCTGCAGTAGATGAATCAGACTGACATGCATCAAAAACATCATCAACGGTACCCCTATATGCATATACATCAGAAACATTGAATGTAGGTGACAATCCTACATCCGGGGGTAGATCTATTTTGAATGCATTGTTTCCACATCTTCTGAGGATCTTGAAAGGACCTATCTTCTTCATGAGCAGCTTGGTGTATTTCTCCTTAGGGAGTCTTGCTTTGTTGAGATGAATCATCACCATATCTCCCACGTTAAACCGAACATCTCTTCTTTTTAGATCTGTTGCTTGCTTGTATTTCTCAGAGGTGTGAATCAGTTTGTCTCTTACCTATTGGTGTATATCCTTCATGACTTCAGCAAAGTTATCTCCCTGAGCACTTCTTCTATCAAGATTCTTCACATCTCTAAGTTCAAGAACACCCATGGGATGTGTGCCATACACAATTTGGAAAGGACTTAACCCTATACTTATGTTCACAAAGTCATTATAGGAAAATTCTGCATGTGGAAGAATGGTATCCCAAGTAGTTCCATGATCCTTGGTCAAGCACCTTAACAAGTTTCCAAGGGACCTATTTATTACCTCAGTCTACCCATCAAATTGAGGATGATAAGCAGAAGAGAAAAACGAGTTAGTCCCTAACTTATGCCACAAAGCTCTCCAAAAATGTCCTAAAAACTTAGGATCCCTGTTCGAGATAATGCTCAAGGGTAACCCATGAAGTCTGACAATTTCCTTAAAGAATAAACCTACAATATTAGAAGCATCATGTGTAACCTTGCATGGTAAAAAGTGTGTCATCTTTAAAAACCTGTCCACCACAACATATACACTGCCATACCCTGATAAGGTCCTAGGAAGGCCTAAGACAAAATCCATACTGACCGAATACCAAGGTTTGGTAGGGATTGGTAAAGGAGTATAGAGACCTGCATTTGAACTTGTACCTTTAGCCCTTTGACACACAACACACTCTGAAACAAATTTCCTCACATCTGATTGCATTCTTGGCCAAAAATAGAACCTTCTAACCAACTCAAGTGTCTTATCAAGTCCAAAATGTCCAGATAAACTCCCACAATGCTTTTCCTTGACAATATTCTCCCTCATTGAGCAATTAGGAATACAAAGCTGACTACCCTTGAAAAGTAAACATTCTTGAAGCATATACTCAGAAAAATAAGTATGATACCTTTCATTCATAGCTTGACAAACCTCATAAGCCTCCTTGAAATCTGCATCTTCTTGGTGCATATCCTTCATAGCAGTGATCCCCATGCTTTCCAATTGAATCTCTTGGATTACCAAGTTCCTCCTACTAAGAGCATCTACAACTTTATTTGCCACTCCTTTCATATGCTTGATAGTGAATGTGAAAGCTTAAAGGTACTCCATCCACTTCATGTCCTTGTGATTGAGTTTCTCCTACATGTTCAAAAAGATTAGAGCATGGTTATCAGTATATACAACAAATTCCATAGGTAATAGATAATGCCTCCACTTCCTAAGAGATTGCACCAAAGCATACATCTCTAGATCATAGGTTGAATATTTTTGTTTTGCTTCATTTAACTTCTCACTGGAAAAGGCCACAGGCCCCACCCTCATGACTCAAAACTCCTCCTATAGCCTTCTTAGATAAATCATATTCAATAGTGAAGACCTTATGAAAATCAGGGAGGATTAAGATGGGCTACTTTTCAATCTTTGTTTTCAAGAACTCAAAAGACTTATTAGCTTCATCATTTCAAGCAAATTGACACTTTCTTCCACCCTTGATGGTATCTATCATAGGTGCACTAACCCCACAGAAATTTCTTATAAACTTTTTATAAAAGCTTGCTAAGCCATGGAAACTTTTTACCTCACTTATAGACCTAGGTGTTGGCCAATTGAGGATTGCCTCCACCTTAAATGGATCCATTCTCAGATTACCTTTGGAAACAATAAATCCAAGAAACACTAGTTCTTCCTGCAAGAAAACACATTTGTCCAAGTTGACCTTTAGCTACTCCTCATGCAACCTTTTCAACACCAAATCCAAGTGCATCAGATGTTCATTTCTATCTTTACTAAAAATCAGTATATCATCCAAGTATACTACCACAAAATGATTGATAAAGGGCTTAAGAGCCTCATTCATTAACCTCATAAATGTACAAGGGGCATTGGAAAGCCCAAATGGCATTACCATCCATTCAAATAAGTCTCCATTGGTTTTAAATGATGTCTTCCATTGGTCTCCATCTCTGATCCTAATTTGGTGATAACTACTTTTCAAGTCTATTTTGGAGTAGCACTTGGCCCCTCCTAGACAATCCATCAAATCCTCTATTCTCTGCATTAGGAACCTATATCTTATTGTTATCCTGTTAATATCCCTAGAGTTTGTACACAACTTCCATGTTCCTTCATTCTTAGGAGCTAGCACTACCGGGACTACACATGGACTTATACTCTTTCTAATGAACCCTTTCTCTGACAATTCTCTGATTTGTCTTGTAACTTCTGCATTTTGTTCAGGGGTCAGTTTATAGGTTGCCTTGTTAGGCAATGTAGCACTTGGTATAAGGTCAATGCAATGACTAATTTCTCTTTGAGGAGGTAAGGTATTTGTGGTACTGTTTGCAAGTATTCCCTTATACTTATCTAGCAGATCTTGAACCTCCTTAGGACCTACTTTCCTCTTTGCCTCTTGGCTCTTAGGTTGCTTCTTAGGTTCATCCCTAGGCTTGACAACTATTGCAAAGCAAGGGGTATCCTTCTCCTTCAAATCTTTCATGAATTCCTTCTCATCTACAAGCATGACACTAGTCACAATATGCTTATCCTTACTATCATCCGGGAGAGGGGTCATGCTGAAGTTCTCTCCATTTTTGGTGATGGTATAGACATTATTCCTACCTTCATGCTAAGCATCTACATCATATTGCCAAGGCCTACCAAGTAAAAAATGAAAACAATCCATTTCTACCACATCACACAACACTCTATCCTTGTATTCACCAATTGAGAAGTCTACCCAAACTTGTTCACTAATCAACACTTGTTGTCTTTTGTTTAACCAAGATACTTTAAAGGGGTAGGGATGAGGTATTCTTTGCAGGTTAAGCTTGGTGACCATTTCAACAGAAACTATATTATCTGTAGAATCGGAATCTACAATGACTCTACAAACCTTACCTTGTACCTTGCAGGTGGTTCTAAAAAGAGATTTCCTCTGAGGTGGTTCCTTGTTGATTGGCTCCTTCAAGAGAGTCCTTTTGATCATCAAGAGATCTCCTTGCTCCGGGTCTACAGTTCTTGAAGTTGATGTGTGGTAGAAGGTCATACTTTGACTATCTTCCTCTTAAATCAAATGTGCTCTTCTTTCACCCCCTTGCCTACCATTTCCTTACTTCTCTGGAAACCTAAAGGATTGATGACCAACCTGGTTACAAGAGAAACACCTATCGGTGAAAACATTAGGTCCTCTTCCACTTGCTCTTCTTCCTCTAAAACTACCTTTGTTCCTTGATTCTTCTGCATGTTCCTGACTCCTTGTTTCTCCTTGGGGTTTAGGATATGATCCTCTACCATTGAATCTGCCCTTACCTCTACAATTTGTACCCCTTCCTCTATTATGGTGTTCTCCTCTCCTCTTTTGCTTCTCCTCAATTCTAAGTGTCATTTGATAACACTTATGCACTGATTCGGGATTAAACAAACTTAGTTCATCTTGAATGTTGAACTTAAAGCCATTCATGTACCTTGCTAGCCTTTGTGTCTCACTCTCTAGTATATTTTCTTTAAGTGTCATTATGTGGAACTCCTTGGTGTAAGCACTAACATCTAAATCCTTTTGCCTCAAGTTTTGTAGTTTCTTATGTAGGATTATTTCATAATCCTCAGGGACAAATTGCTTCTTAACTTCTGACACAATCTTCTTCCATGAAGTGATGGGGTTCTTACCTTCCACCACTCTTTCCCTTTGTAGGACATTCCACCAACTAAGGGCAGGACCCTTCAATTTTGACTTAGCCACCTTTACTCTTTGGTTATCTACCACCTCCTCATATTCAAAATAGTTTTCTAAGGCCTCAATCCAATCCATGCACTCCCCTAGATTCATCTTCCCATGAAACATGGGCAATTTCGCCTTAGTGTCTCTTCCACCTACTCTCTTAAGGGCTTCAATGAGTTGCCTTTGATCTGCAGGCACAACTGGATTCTCTCCTTGTTCTTCTCCTTCTTCTTCCTCAGAGTCTGAGGCAACTTCTTTTCTAGCCTGATCCTTCTTCAACTTTGCTATTTCCGATTCCATCTTTCTGTTCTTAGGTATTTTCTCTCTTACTATCCTAGCCAATTCTACATTGGTGATTCTAGAGGGTATCTCCTATTCATTTTGTCCCTTTGTCCTATCTCCCATGGTTTAAAATCTTCCCAAGGTTCTTCTAGATCTCTGATACCACTTGATGCAGAGGACAATAGCAATAGGGTGGCAAACCCGCACTCACACTCACCTTTCACTCTTCCAATCTCAAGCCTTTAAAGGCTTCAACTCACACCAAAACCAAATTTGAGCTTCTACCCCTCACAAGGGTTGTAACACACCTTTCCAATGTTCTTAGGTCCTGAAAAGACCTTTCACAACTTTCTTGCTTCACAAGAGTAATGACTTTGCTCTTTTATCCCTAATAACACCTACCAGGCTAGTAGCCCTATTTTCCTACCTTTTTGGTCTTTACTCCAAAAAGTGCCAAACAAGGCCCCAAACAAATTTTAGTTTCAAATACCCTTTTTGAACCTCTTCCAAACTCCAAAGAATCAGATCTCCGACTTGCTCCAGCACTCCTAGGCACCTACTTGGGTCACAGACCTAGTTGATCAAATTAGGCCTGGGTTACAAAGGAAGTGTATGGGAATGAGATCACAAGGAAGATCCAATACTTCAGAGGGATTTTCCAATGTCTAAATGCACCAATTCAATCATCTAACTAATACAATGGTCAGTAAAATGCTTAGAACCTTACTGCCTGCTTATGCCATTAGAGTATCTATTATCCAGGAATTAAGGTTAGTCAACAAAGATAAAGTTACAATTCATTATTTGATAGGAAAGTGTACTATTTTTGAGTTGAATAGCTTTGATAATAGTGTACCTAAGGAGGAATCTTCTTTCAAAGCATTTGTATCTAATGCACCGGTAAGAAAAGGAAAGGATGTGTATAGGTCAAGTCATCATGGTGGTGGTAATGAACCAATGGATGATGAAAGCAACCTGATGGAATTTGAAGCTTTACTGGCAAAAAGGCTTCCTAGAAGCATCGGTAAGTACAAAGGCAAGTTTCCTCTCAAGTGTTTCTCATATAACAAAGTAGGACATATTGCTACAAACTATCCTAACAGTGATCAAAAGGAAAAGTTCAAAAGATATAAAGGAAAAGGTAAAAAATAGTGCTATGTTGCAGTTGATGAAGTCGTGACTGATGAAGAATCTAAGGATGAAGATAATGAGGAGATTGTTTTTGTAGCTGTAAAGGAAGATCTCTGTAATAAAAAGGCCTTAGTATCTCATATTGATAGCAGTGATGAATGGGTTATTGATAGCGGTTGCTCACATCACATGACCGATGACAAGAGAATGGGTTCATTTCTCTTGAAGAATTTGATGGTGGAGTAGTAAGATTTGCTAATAATTCGTTATGCTTGGTAAAAGGTAAAGGTTCTATTTCTCTAAATGGTAAAAGTAATATTGATGATGTATATTGAGTTGAAGGATTAAAATATAACTTGTTTAGTGTTGGATAGTTGAATGATAAAGGTTATCATCTTGAGTTTAAGAATGGAGTTTGCGAGATTTTAGGATGCAAAGGAGAGCTGATTGCTACCGGTAAACAGACTAAAGGTAACTTATTCCATCTGAATACTAATGTTAATAGTTGTTTGGTTGCTAAAGTTGAGGACAGTTGGTTATGGCATAGAAGATTTTGTCATGTGAATTTTGATAATGTGGTTAAGGTCAGCAAGTCAAATATGGTTAGAGGTATGTCACAACTAGTCAAACCAGACATTGTGATTTGTGAAGGGTGTCAGTTGGGTAAGATGACTACTTTTAAGAGAAAACCATTTTCTTCTAAGAATATTTTAGATTTGGTGCACATTGACTTGTGTGGTCCTATGAGGACTAGGAGTTTTCAAGGTGACAGGTATTTCATGATATTTACTAATGATTACTCAAGAATGATGTGGGTTACATTTTTTAAGGAGAAGTTAGAAGCTTTTAGCAAGTTTAAGGCATTCAAAGCCTTAGTGGAGAAAGAAACCAGTAAGAATCTAAAGTGCTTGAGATCTGACCAAGGTGGAGAATTCACATCAACAAAATTTATGAAATATTGTGATGAGAATGGAATAAAGAGACAACTGTCTGCAACGAGGGCACCATAGCATAATTGAATTGCAAAAAGGAGGAATCAGACCATTGTTGAGGTAGCTAGAACAATGTTGATACAAGGATATGTACCTAAGATCTTTTAGAGAGAGGCTATCAGTGCTGCAGTTTACACAATGAATCGGGTATTGGTTAAGAAAGGTAATGATAAAACACCTGTGAATTATGGCATGGTCATACTCCTAATGTTAGTTATTTCAAAGTCTTTGGTAGTAGGTATTACATAAAGAGAGATGATTATACTAGTAAATTTCAGCCTAAGAGTGATGAAGGAACATTTCTTGGTTACTCAACCAAGAACAAAGCATTCAAGTGTTTCAACAAGAGAACTAAAAAGATTGTGGAAAGCATTAATGTGAAAGTTGATGAATATTCTGATAAATTTGATGATACCAGGAAGTCTGATGCAATTGATGAACAGAAGATTGTGATCATTGAACTAGAAATTCGGAATGAGACAAAACATAATAGTGTAGAAGACACTGCTCAACTGGTAGAAGATGAAGAAGAAGAACAAGAAGAGACTTCCATACCGGAACCAATTATACCTATATATGTGAAGCTGGATCACTCTATGGATTAGATAATTGGTGACAAGAATGCTGGAGTACAAACAAGGAGAAAAAATAAAGAGAGTGCTTGTCTAATTTCCACAATTGAATCGAAGACTGTAAGAGAAGCTCTTAAAGATGATGATTGGATAAAAGCTCTGGAGGAAGAGCTTGATCAAATAGAGAAGAACAACACTTGGTCACTTGTTCCCAAACCAGCAGATAAAAAAGTAATTGGCACTAAGTGGGTGTTTAGAAACAAACTAAATGAAGATGATGAAGTGGTTAGAAACACGGCAAGACTAGTTTACAAAGGGTATGCACAAGAAGAAGGTGAAGATTATGGAGAAACCTTTGCACCGGTTGCTAGATTTTAAGGAGTTAGAATGCTACTGGCATTTGCAGCTTTCAAAGGATTCAATGTTTATCAGATGGATGTGAAGTCTACATTTTTTAATGGAATTTTGGAAGAAGAGGTTTACATTGAAAAACCGGATGGGTTTGCATTCACAGAAGACAAGGATATGGTATGCAAACTGCATAAAGCATTATATGGGCTAAAGCAAGCTCCAAGGGCATGGTATGAGAGACTTCATTCACACCTGATAAAGATTGGGTTTCACAGAACCAGTGAAGACAACAATATCTACTTGAAGACAGATGGAGACAAATTATTGATTGCAAAAGTATTTGTTGATGACATCATATTTGGAGGAGAAGATGATATGAGTTTAAATTTTGTAGATGAAATGAAGAAGGAATTTGAGATGTCTCTAATAGGTGAGATCAAGTTGTTCATGTGTTTGCAGGTTCAGCAGATGAAAGGTGGTATCTTTATCAGTCAATATAATTATGTGCAGGAAGTATTGAAGACCTTTGGAATGGAAGATTGTAAACTGGTTGGAACCCCTATGGTTACAGGTTGCAAATTATCAAAGGAAGATGATTCAGATCTAGTAGATGAAACTTAGTATAGATCTATGATTAGTAAACTTCATTATGTTGTTCATAGCAGACCGAATATTGCTCATGCAGTTGGTATAGTGGCAAGATTTTAGAAGAGCCCTAAAGAGACTCACATGGTGGTAGTGAAAAGAATTTTAAGATATCTTAGATGGACTATTGATTATGGATTATGGTATCCATACAAAGGGAATTTCTCTTTGCAGGTATTCATAGATGTTGATTGGGCAGGAAATGTAGATGACCGGAAGAGCACAATCGATGGTGCATTCTTTCTAGGAGGAAGACTAGTATCTTGGACTAGTAAGAAACAGAGTTGTATTTCTCAGTGTACAACAAAAGTTGAATATGTGGTTGCATCCATGAACTGTACACAAGCAATATGGATGAGACATGTACTGGAAGGATTCAAGGAGACTATGATAGAACCGGTAGTCATATATTGTGATAACACAAGTGCTATAAACATTTCTAAGAATCTAGTATTGCATGCTAGGACTAAGCACATTGAATTGAAGTATAATTTTCTGAGAGAAAGGGTTTAGGAAAAGAAAGTCAGAATGGAACATGTGTCTAGTAAGGAGTAGCTAGCAGACATTTTCACTAAGTCACTGCCTGAGGCTACCTTTGAATATCTCAGAGGCAAGTTAGGGGTTATACCCCTACCTAAGGTCAATGAAGATGCTTTTGAAGCATCAACCTGGTGAACTTATTGAATATTTTTCACTGTGGATTGATGACAAGAGGGCTACTCCTCAGGGGGAGCAACAGAGATGATGAAGACAAACAAGAGCCACGGAGATGAAGGAATCATTTGCAGCAAAAGATATGACACTTTGCACTTTTGGCATTGTTCTCAAAGGAGAAGAAGAAAAGCAACAGAGAGAGAAGAACAGTAATAGATGGAGAAATAAAGAAAAGGAGGAGAAGAACAGTGAAGAACAAGTGCAGCAGTCATAACTAGAACACTAACAGTTTTGCATTTGTTTTGCATGATGAACTTTTGATATTTTGGTGTTGCTATCAATGCCAAAGGGGGAGATTATTGCCATTGAACATAATTGTTGTTGATGATGATGATTGTTATAAGTTGATTGTTGAATTTGTTTGTGTTGTCATTGATGGCAACCATGTTGGTTTAGTCATCCAAGTCATCTAGACCTATTAGTGATGCCTAACCGGTAGTGGAACTGGTTGACCACAAGGTTAACAGGTTAGCAAGAACAGTGTGATAATCAAGAGACTGGTATGGATGATTGGCGAGGAGTTAGGTGTTGCGGTTTGGAAAATATGTTTTTGACATTGGAATGAGTTTGTAATTGAAACCGCATCAGTAGATCTAATGTATTGAGTAAATTATGATTGACTGTCATAAACTCTGTGAAGAAGAATGTATACTAGTGACAGAGCTTTGACCGTAATGATTTATGGTTTGGCGGTGAATCTTATCATGTCCATAACCTAGTGATGATGTGTCAGAATCTATGTGAAGTGATAAGAAGGTGATTGAGCGTGTACAAGCATCAAATTTCTTGGGAAACAACAAAGTGCTTAGCAAAATGTGACAAGAGTTTGATTGCTTATCAAATCGATGTGTGGTGATCATTCATCGGTGTAAATTGTCTAGAAATTTGTTGTAATGATCTGTAATGTATTTTGGCAGATTATTTTGTCGTGCTTGATGTTATTTTTATGTATTTTGAATGGTGCTAGGGTTATGTAACCGACCTAGTTGAAAAGTGTATTTAGGTCTAGTTTGAGAAGAGTTTTTGTGTCAGTTGTTTGAGGAGAAGAGTGTGTTGAACCAGTATGAAGAGTCTGCATGTGACAAGAAGAATTGAGCTGAAAAGGATCTGTGCCAACAAGCAAGGAAGTGTTATAATCATATCATTTACCCTTGTTGTTCCCTAACAGTTACAACAATTTAAATCCCTTAACTGGGTAGACTTTAATAGATCTTATTTGTAAATCCCTTCACTGGGTGGCTCATTAGTTTAAGTTTAAAATCCTCTAACAAGGTTACTCCTAACAAGGTAGAGCTCCTAACAGAGCTAAGGTTGAAATCCCTTCACCAGGTGACTCCTAATAGGGTCTGTCTCTTAACCAGACATATTGTAAAACTCCTAATCGAGCTAGGCCTTTAACCGAGCACATTCCTAAAGAGTGCAAACATTTTGTGGTGCTTATTCCCACTGTGGTTTTTCCCATTTAGGTTTCCATGTGAAAACTCTATGTGTTCATATGGTGGATGAATTGTTTATGAGTGCATTTGATATCATTACTTATTTACATGTTGATGAACACTTAAGTGAATATTTTGGTAAATCAGATTAAGAGACTATTTAAGTAGTTATCGGTATTGGTTTTTGAAGTGATTTTTGAAGTATTGCAGATTTATTTAACTACTTATTCGCCCCCCCTCTCAGTTGTAAACCAGTTATCCCTTCACTAGGTTTTGAAGTTTTGAGCCTAAATATTGTATTATGTTATTTATATTGTAAGTGTGATTGTCACTACAATTTTTCCCTTCTTGGGTTTTCCATGTAAATCTAGTGTTCTTGTATGCATTGTGCTTTATAATTTCATGTTCCATAATTGAATAGATAAGTTAATTGTGATACAAAGACTACACACAAGAACACCAGATTTACATGGAAAACCCAAGAAGGGAAAAATCGTAGTGACAATCACACTCACAATATAACTAACAGAATACAATATTTACAATATTTAAACTTGTCAAGCTTGACATGAACGAAAAATCATATGTCTTCAGCTAGTACAACCCCAATAGGTATGTTCGAGACACTACACCCTTTGTGTCTTGGCCTTGAGCCTAAATATTATATTTTGTTATTTATATTGTGAGTGTGATTGTCACTATGATTTTTCCCTTCTTGGGTTTTCCATGTAAATCTGGTGTTCTTGTGTGCATTGTGCTTTATAGTTTCATGTTCCATAATTGAATAGATAAGTTAATTGTGATACAAAGACTGCACACAAGAACACCAGATTTACATGGAAAACTCAAGAAGGGAAAAATCGTAGTGACAATCACACTCACAATATAAATAACAGAATACAATATTTACAATATTTAAACTTGTCAATCTTGACATGAATGAAAGATCAGATGTCTTCAGCTAGTACAACCCCAATAGGTATGTTTGAGACACTACACCCTTGTGTCTTGACCCTGAGCCTAAGTATTGTATTTTGTTATTTATATTGTGAGTGTGATTGTCACTACGATTTTTCCCTTCTTGGGTTTTCCATGTAGATCTGGTGTTCTTGTGTGCAGTCTTTGTATCACAATTAACTTATCTATTCAATTATGGAACATGAAACTATAAAGCACAATGCATACAAAAACACCAGATTTACATGGAAAACCCAAGAAGGAAAAAATCATAGTGACAATCACACTCACGATATAAATAACAGAATACAATATTTAGGCTCAAGGCCAAGACACAAGGGACTTTCATTATTGAGATGTACAATCTTAGGGCAAGATACAAAATACTTGCATTACTGAAGTGCACTGCTGGAGGGCAAGATACAAAGACTGCACAAGCTACCAAAAGGACTCACCGTCTTCTAGTAGGTATAGGGAAATGATAAATTCAAATGAACAAGATTTCCTAATCATGAAATTATCCTTTGTGAGGCCCTACCTCGAGCTTGTCATAGAACTTCTTTATTTTTCACTATGGACTTATTATTCGATACATTACTTTGATGCACTATGGATTTTGAGACTATTTGATAGATGATTTGATAACATTGGATATGATATATCTCATATTATGTTTGATTTCAGTACTTATGTTTATGTTATGATAAATCATGTATGCATGCCTAGTGGATGATTGCTTTATATGAATTCAATGATGTTGCAATTTAGTA
Organism: Cryptomeria japonica; assembly: GCF_030272615.1. Classification (NCBI taxonomy): domain Eukaryota; kingdom Viridiplantae; phylum Streptophyta; class Pinopsida; order Cupressales; family Cupressaceae; genus Cryptomeria; species Cryptomeria japonica. Next base: position 179,879,134 of record NC_081410.1, on the reverse strand, counting down.
AACAGTTACATATGGATTGTTAGGAAAGGTAATTTGATTCTATCTTTATTGTTCTTTGATTAGGAGATTAATCTGTGATATGATGTGGAATTGGATGCTTTGTGTTTTAAAGTGTTTTCTTTTATATATGTATACATATTGTTTTGGACCTACTGATGTGTGGATTGAGATGTAAACGATATTAATCCATGTGACCATGGAAATATACGGGAGAACTAGAGCAAAACCTATGTGTGATTGTGAAGCCAAGGTTTGTCTATTTTGAGAGACAATACCTCATTTGTAAAGTGTTTATTTTTGTATAAGTGAATGCATGTGTGTGTGTTCAATTTGTTTAATTTTAATTGATTTTCACCTTGAAAAGACAGGTCCAAGTGTATGTTGATGTGTTGTATTTTATGGTGTCACTTGACATTTGTGATGTGTTGTGAGTTGGCATGTGACATGTCTTTGAGAGGGAAATGTGAAAATCTATGCATTTTTCAAAAACCCATTTAATTTTCCCAAAAGGAACTTGGTTAGGGAGCCCTTAGAATGGTCAAATCAAGTTTGACTCATAGGTAAACTTTAGCTAGATTTTTGGGGGGTCAAACTAACTCCTATAGTTGAGGTTAGGTCATTTTTGAACGCCCACTTGATATACCTATGAGTAAGGGACATTTTTGGGCATAGGACCACTCACATGTGATTGCCAAGTCACTTCAAAATTGACATTTTCTTGATGGATGGAAATAAGCTTTTAGAAGATAGAGTCTTGGTAAGACAACCTTCCATTCTTGTGTTGGATGCACTTCCCCACCTTACACTTACCTTTTCAGTTTTCTCTTTTAGAAACCTTGTAAGAAGGTTGGGAAGACCAACCTATAAGCTCTCACCATCCTCTTCCAAGGAAGTTGGAAAGTGTGAGGAGAGAGTCTACTTAGGAGAAAAATTCAGACTTCGAATTTTTATCACCAACTCTCCACTCTTGGAGATCAAAAGTAGTTGAAGAAATTGAATTTTGAAGAAGAAACTTTAGTAAGGAAGCTTGTAGTTGGTGGATCTCGTTGGCTTGGGTTGGAGGCTATTCATCAAATCTCTCATCTTATTCCATTGCAGGAGTTAAGGTTGGTGCATTGGCACCCTTAGGTGAAAATCTACATGTTTTTAAAATCTTGTGTTTGCAACTTGAGTGTTGTGTTATTTTGAGTATTGGATGAGTTATTGCATTGTAGAATGCTTACATATGTATTTTTTTATGGGAGTCAAGACCAAACTCACCCTTGGGAGGGTAGAGTAGTCTTGGGGTGAAGGGAGTTTGACATTCATAGGGTGTAGTGTCTCTCTTCCGGGAAGAGAGGGAAACAAGGATCCAGGATCCTTGCTTTACCTGACCATCTTTTTCAATCATTTTCTTTGTCCATAAATCTAACATTTTCCCATGATGACTAAACTTGTCAAGCTTGACATGAATGAAAGATCAGATGTCTTCAGCTAGTACAACCCCAATAGGTATGTTCGAGAAAGCACCAGCCAGATTGACTTCCATTACCTTGTACAGAGTATTCTCAAACTCTGGATGAGGCTCAATTGTAGCATCAACAATAACTGGATTGGCCATGACAGATTCAACGAATTTTCACTCTAATTGAATCACTAGAAAACCCTAGATATTCTAATTTGTTTCAACACTCACAATGCTTCTTGAATTCACGGTGAAATGAGATTTGTCGAAGAGTTCTCCTTTTATTCTTTCATCCATTGCCTCACATTAAATACTTGTGAGATGTCATCCACTTTCCTCGAATTTTGTAATGATATGTTGGACTTATGTGATGATATACTTAGTCAGGCATTCACACACTCTACTATGCTAGTACCGTAGCCTGACTTTCTTTGGCAAGGGAGGAAGATATTTCTTTGATTAACCCCCTTTAGGCCAAAGCCTCATGTCCTTCAGTTTCCAAATGAAGTGTCTGAACTGGACCTAGGTGCATCTACAAACTCTTTCTTTCTCCAGCTCTTCATCTCTGCTTTCACATCTTCTAAATTGATCTTCTTTGTCGATTTATTTGGGGCTTGAACTTCACTCCTTTTGTATTGTCTTGCCATGTGTCCAAATTTGTTGCAGTTGTAGCATCTGATATTTACCAGATCTTGTCTTGACCTACAATGGTTAGCTTTGTGTCCAAAAATATTGCATTATAACATCTACATTTAAAGTGATTGTATCTATTTTGATTTATGACTAGATTTCTCCATTGATTAGCTTTGTGATCATATTTATTGCATGCATAACATCTACTAGAGAATAACTTAAAATTTTGACTCATGCTACTCCTACATTCTACTGCCTTATGAACTATTTTATTGCATTTATAACAAGAGCCATTAAAGAAGGTGTTCTTCTTACTTACCTGTTCCTCGATCGGTGACTTACCTTTATCTTCCTTGGTGGATTTTTTGGAATCTATTGCTTTTGTTTGGAGTAGATCCTCTTTTGATTGTGAACATTCACCGGATTCACTTTTTGCATCATTTTTGGTTTCTAAGGGCTTCTTCGCAGCTGTCATCTTATTAGACTTACTTGATTCAGGTTTTCTCTCTTGTTTATTTCCTTTTTCTAGATCTACTTTTAGAGATGCTACTTCTTGTTTTATATTTTCGCATTCTTCTTATTTACATTTCACCATTTTGTTCAAATATTCCTTGGTCTTTTCATTGTCTCCATGTTTGACTTTCAAATTTGTAATAGTGTTATTTGCTTGCTTAAGCTCTTCATTGACTTCTTTATGCCTTATTTAAACTTTTGAATCTCCTATCTCAACTTCTTAATGCATTTGTTTGCCAACTGGATATTTTCTTTCAGATCTTTGTTTTCATTTTCTACTGCCTCAAGATTCTCTAGGGCATTCCTAAGATTTTTGCTTAAGTCCATTAGTTCATCTTTCTATATCTCCTTTAAGTGGGTTAGACTCTTCCAAAGGACTTGGCTTTGATACCAATAGTTGAATATCCAAAATACTGAGAGGGGAAGGGTGAGTCAATATTCCCTTGAACTTATTAAAACTTCTAACTAACCAATTACTTAATTTATATGCACTAAATAAAATTAAAACATAACATCGGATTTGTACGTGGAAAACCCAATATGGGAAAAAAACGCAGAGAGAGTGATCTCTCAAGTATGACGCCACATGTAGCTAGTTACACAATAAAAAATGTGTGGCTCACTATCGGTGGGGGCTGACTGCCTAGTGGGAGCTCACTACCGAAATATAAAAAAATGAACTATTAGAGTTGCATCTAACATATGCATGAATTATAGTTCTTTTGAAGTGCATAAACTACTTTTTGCATCCACTATACATACACTACATAACAATATTCACATCCACAAAACCTTTTTGCATATATAATATGCACACAATAGTTATTTTTCAACAACCATATCTCTAACTTGCAACAACAAAAACTCTTGATGAGATGTCAACTTCAATCTTGATCCAAAGATACTTTTTATAACAAACCTCCAATATGTTTGAATAGGACCAGATCTGAATTCGCCTTGTAGATTATGTCTTTCATCACATCCAAATGTGACTGAACCCAATATACCTTTTGGTAAAGTAGATACCGGATCTCAAAGCTGCATGAAGTAAGCATACATACATAGCATAATAAAGAAATAAATTTATACTTAAGCAAACTACCAAACCAAACCCAAAACATAAATTCCAGACCAACCCACATCAATGACCACAGGCCAACACCCTCAAAAATGGTACTACGATGTTCAAGATGAGTCATAGATGTATTTTCTCCACCAAAAGATAATAAATCCTTCTCATACACACCCATAATAGATTCATAAAAATATTCCTAGCTATTCAAACAATAAGGGAATTGACATTTATGGTGATAAGGAGGTAAATCAAAATAAATACCCATGAATTCCCCAAGCACTTCCTTCGAAGAGAAAACATCCATAGGAATTTCACTAGATGTTGATGTGAAATTAATGTACTTAGGATGGACCAACTCAAGAGGAAGAGGCTCAATAGAAATCATGTTGACATTCAACCATGGTTTTGTCTTGCGAGATGCATGACGGTATCCAAGTCTTATATTATGATGACAGAGTTCAGGCTCCAAAGAAACTCAAATACCGTGCTCATTAGGTCCACAAACTCAACCATCATAACCATATTTAGAAACAAGATTGAACCTCAAACCATAAATGCAATGTAGCTCTCTAGAGGTTGGAGGATGAAAACCATAAACGTGATCAACATGAAAAGTATCACCTGAATTTATAGATGCATAACCATCCTGCATCGCCAAGGCAAATGAGATCTTAGGGATCTTTACGTGGACTAGATTAACTTTGTATTCACTAAATGAGAATCAATAAAGTCCAAAGATCCCTAGTCATCACCCAAGAATGTATTCACTTTAGATGGGAAAGATGATTTATGGGAGATGAAATAGAAGTCATTTGAACAAGAGTAGACTCGGGAATTTCTACCTTTAGAGGATCCTGCCCTTTAGGTGATTCTTCTTTAGATATGACCTCCTTCTTTTGGCCATCCCTTTTAGTGAATGCCACAAAAGCAGAAGTCATTGCATTAGATGATAGTGATAGAACATAGTTATGAAAAGACGAAGTAATCATAGTCTAATTTATTACTGCCATTTGACATAAGTGCATAGCATCAGGATTGTTAATTTTAATACTTTCAGGTTGATATAAACTCAGAAATCAAATTTTAGTTCCTAACTAGTTTGATTAGTTGAAAGATTTAGAGTTTTCCAGATTTAGTGCTAACATAGAAATGAACAAAAATGAGAACAAGACACAGTTACCCTGGGAAAACCTCCTAGGAGGAAAAACCTAGCCAGAAAAGATCCTAAGATTTGATTATGGATTATAGTCATATAATTATTACAACACTTATCTCAAGTATTTGAAGATACAGATGTTGTTGTCATAAGAAGGATGGCAGCTTGAGGTAGTTGTCTTCAAGATTAGCTTGTTGTCATAGTGATGATGATTGCAACCACTTAGATGATGTTCGGTGCACCTCTAACCTAGTTCACAGTCCTTCAAGAGTGTTTGTTGTGCCTTCAATGGAATTCGATGTGCATCTACTAAAGTTTGCTGACTACTAATGATGGTTCATTGCCTTCTGAATAAGATTCACTAAACACATAGATGCCTTGTTGTACGATGTCGAAGTATGAATGTAATTGCTTCTTTAACCTTCTCATTTAGCAGGTGTACATTTCGCATAGAGAGAACTTGTGAATGAGTAATGAATGTGAGGTTGACATTTATTTTTATGTGAAGCGAAGTCTTCATTAGGTCAACTTTACTTTGTAATTAACTTTATTTATTATTTTCCCTTTTTATCGAATTGCCTTGTTGAATAGGGTTGGCCCTATTTATGAATGACATGTTAACTTGCATGTGCCATGGAGTAGCGTAATGTTTTTGTGAGATGTTGTGAGGTATAGAGCCCAACCCTACACGTTGGAGAAAGGGTTGGCCCCTTGGGCGGATTTCAATGTTGCCTAAGGCAATTGGAATCCACCATCCCTAATTACAATCAACACTCCCTCTTAATTAGGGAGGAGAAACATAACTATAATCTTCCATCTTGCACACAAGCAAAGAATGGATTACATAATCATAATTGTAGTCTTTCATCTTGCACACAAGCATACAATGGAACTAAATAATATAATCTTTCAGCTTGCACACAAGCATAGACTGGATCCACCTTACATTGCCCGCAGAGGGTAGAGAGGATCTTTTCTACCATCTTACATTGCCTGCAGAGGATGGTTAACAATTACTCTTCTCCCTGAGAAGATTACAATACCACCTTACATTGCTCGTAGAGGGTGGTTTGATACTACACAATGTATCACTGGGGTTGAGATTCCCTCTCAATCAGGGTTTCATTTTCCAAAACACCGAGTTTGTCCCTGAAGTACACAAACTTCCCTTTGGACAGAGGCTTGGTAAGAATATTTGCAACCTGCTCATTAGTGTTGACATACTTCAGCTGAATGGCGCCTCTTTGCACCATATCTCGAATGAAGTGATAATGAGTTTCCACATGTTTTGACCTATCATGAAACACTAGATACAACTCTGATTATCACAATGAATAACTGAAGGATCCCAAGACTGACCAAACAGCCCAGCAAGAAGCTTACGAAGCCACACTACTTCTCTAGAAGCTACACTTGCTGCAATACACTCAGCTTCAGCAGTACTTAGTGCAACTGAAGATTGTTTTCTGCAAGCCCAAGAGATCACTACATATGCTAAGCTAAAACAAATGTTGGAAGTGTTTTTCCTGTCTTTGACACTTACAGCCCAATCTGCATCTAAATAACCTTCCAAGGTTATTGAAGTGTTAAGTGGATACTTCAGCCCATAACCAACTGTGCCTCGCAAGTATCTTAGGATGTGCTTGGCTGCAACAAGATGAACATCTTTGGGCATGCTCATGAACTGGCTGAGAGCATTCACTGCAAAGTGTATGTGAGGTCTAGTGTTAACTAGATACATCAGTGATCCAATCAACTCGTTGTACTCCGATGGATCTGTAAAATAAGAATTAGCTGCAGAAACACTTAACTTCTTTAAGTTAGATTCCATAGAAGTAGACATAGGTTTACAATCCATCATTCTAAATCTTTCAAGATATCAATAGTATACTTTCCTTGACTTAAAAAAATTTCGTTAGATTTTTGCCATACTTCTAGACCTAGGAAATAAAATTCCGATGCTATTTCTTTCTTACATCTAATGATAAGTTCATCTTTACCAGTAAGAAATAAATCATCCACATATAGAAATAGAATCATTGGATAACTTAAAGTAGATGTTAGAGTCAGCATCATTTTTACAAAATCCTAAGCTTAACAAGTATTTATCTATTCTTTCATACCAAGCACGAGAGGCCAATGAATAGCAACATTATGCAATATTAGTAAGACAAGATATAAATTCAATCTCTTGGAACAAACGACGGAGTAAGCACAATAAAGAATACTCAAACCTCACAAATCATCCAACCGTGCCCCATCAACCTCTTATAGGAGAAGTGATGAATCTCCAATTATCAGAACTCAAGATTCCATTAAGGTCCATAGTTGATCATTACCTTTGGTATTACAAAACTAAACAAGAAAGGTTTGCACTAAAACATCAAGAGCAAAAGGGATCTTTAATACACTTCTAAAACAACAAGGAGCCACACATAACTTCTTCATAAAACATTTATAGTATATCTCATTCTTCACATCAATGGTCAGATTTGAAGGTTGAGAACATCTCAAAGCTATGTTTTGTACCACATAATTACTAGAACAACTTATAACATTGGTGTAACAATAAATGAAGGTAATACTTCACTCAAATCAGAAAAAGAACATAGAAAACACCAAGACTGAATGCAACCATAATATCCATTAGTTCATCTATTTGCAGTTCAGTCCAGAGGAAGTAATCAGAAGTAAATCAAAACAAGTGAGCACTGATAAAACTGATCTAACAACAACATCATTCTGCAAAATGATATTAATAAAATACTCTTTGTTAACCACCAAGCACAATTTATACTTGATCAAAACCAAATAGATCTCAAGGTAGTTTATGATAGTAGAAGAATCCCATACGTCAAAAAAGCACATGAAGAAGATCTATATTATACGAACTACAAAGTTGTGTAATAGACAGGAGAAATAAGTTTCTTCATCTAGCATTAACCCTTGCATACTACGAACATGATTGCAGATCATCTTTCAACTAAACTTTTCTATCAGGAACACCTATTAGTAAAATTACACATAGGCCAAAATATTAAGTCAAAGTGATCTCGATCTGTTCATTAAGAGTTATCTCCATAATTAATAGAACATAAAATTCCTACACCTCAGTCGATATACTTATATCAATGATGCCAAGGCAAACAATCATTATCTCCTCATTACTGTACACATCTCCGTAAGTCGTTCATGTCAAGTAGACCTCAAGTCAACAAAAAAATGTCATGAATGAAGATCATTAAAAAACATAACTCACTTAGAATGCATATAAGTATTCATCACAAGAATACTTAGAACTTTTAGATCAAAAGTCAATAATAGAACCAATCCATATTATTTAACATAATAACAATATCTAAATTACATATGCAGAGAACATAACAAGTATTTAGATCATAGTTATATAGATGACAATTGTGGATGATGAGTCCAAGACATTCTCGATTCCAATCAAAACATTAACGAAGAATCGATCTATAATACCTTGCAACACTCAAACAGAAATTTAGAATACCTTCTAAGTTCTAACAAAAAAAAGTATGCAAATCAAAGATCATGATGATATCTAAATAATGTTCTATATTAGATAAGTCTACCAACTAAGGCAATTAGAATCATAAAATCAATACGACCTAGAACTAGTTCAGCCAAACGATAATACTTCAATCTTTTGGATAAATATATCTTGCAATCAAGAATGCAATGACTCAAAAAATACTTAGCTTGAATGACGCTGAAGAGTCAGATCTTCAAGCATACAGGACCAAGATGTGACCATCCTAAACCTTTGATCACAAAACCTTCTCAATCTCTCCTCGATCCTGGAGCCTGTCATCAATTTTACGACAGCAAGAAAGTGCAAGATCTAGGCTACAAGATGCTAGATCTGATTACGGTTAGTACAACTTGGCTCTGATACCATGTTAATTTTAATACTTTCAGGTTGATATAAACTCAGAAATCAAAATTTGGTTCCTAGCTAATTTGATTAGTTGAGAGATTTAGAGTTTTCCAGATTTAGTGCTAACATAGAAATGAACAAAAATGAGAACAAGACACAGTTACCTTGGGAAAACCTCCTAGGAGGAAAAACCCAGCCAGAAAAGATCCTCAGATCTAATTATGGATTATAGTCATATAATTATTACAACACTTATCTCAAGTATTTGAAGATGCAGATGTTGTTGTCATAAGAAGGATGGCAGATTCAGGTAGTTGTCTTCAAGATTAGCTTGTTGTCACAGTGATGATGATTGCAGCCACTTAGATGATGTTCGTTGCACCTCTAACCTAGTTCACAGTCCTTCAAGAGTGTTTGTTGTGCCTTCAATGGAATTCGTCATGCATCTACTAAAGTTCGCTGACTACTAATGATGGTTCACTGCCTTTTGAATATGAATCACTGAACACATAGATGCCTTGTTCTAGGATGTCGAAGTATGAAAGTAATTGCTTCTTTAACCTTCACATTTAGCAGATGTACATTTCGCATAGAGAGAACTTGTGAATGAGTAATGAATGTGAGGTTGACATTTATTTATATGCAAAGAGAAGTCTTCATTGGGTCGGTTTTACTTTGTAATTAACTTTATTTATTATTTTCCCTTTTTATCGAATTGCCTTGTAGAATAGGGTTGGCCCTATTTATGAATGACACGTTAACTTGCATGTGGCATGGAGTAGCGTGGGGTTTTTGTGAGATGTTGTGAGGTATAGGGCCCAACCCTACACGTTGGACAAGGGGCTGGCCCCTTGGGCGGATTTCAATGTTGCCCAAGGCAATTGGAATCCGCCATCCCTAATTACAATCAACAAGGATTAGCCTTGATCGTAACTACTTGATTATTAGTGATAAAATTAACAAAACCATGAAGGGTAAATGCGACAACTCCTAAGGCATGCAACCACGACCTTCCTAGAAGAAGATTGTAAGGTAGAGGCCTCGGCATTACATATACCATAGTTGGGATAGTAACTGGTCTAATCTTCAAAGCCTTTTCATAGTACCTAAGGTAGTCTTACCAATATTATCAAAACCATAAATGAACAAAGAGGATGCAACAAGAGCATTTGGATCTACTTTGATTTTAAGTAATAAGTCCAAACTACAAACATTGAACACTGAATCGGTATCAACAAGAGTCCACCTAATACCAACACCATTAACATAAATGATTCTCATCAATGGGTCTACTAAATTCCTCACTTTCAGAGATAAAACTTCATGTGGATAAAACGTAACATTTTGGGTATCCATGTGAATATGATCCATCAATGCACTCACGTCTACCAATTTATCAGATAGAGTCCACCTAATACCAACACCATTAACATAAATGATTATCATCAATGGGTTTGCTAAATTCCTCACTTCCAGAGATAGAAGTTCATGTGGATAAAACATAACATTTTGGGTATCCATGTGAATATGATCCATCAATGCACTCACATCTACCAATTTATCAGAAGAAGGTAACATAATCTTTTGAAGAGCCTCTTGAAGCATACCTTGATACCCTGGAGTAGTATGAAGCAAATTTCATGGTGAGATCTTAGCGAGAGTAACACAAAGTTGCTCAACTAGATCATAATTACTAGTTGCTTGGCTATGGGTTTAGGTGCTTGAGGAAGTTTCAATTGAAAAGGTAAAGAAGTAGTAGGTTGGCTAATATTTTACTTATTTACTCATGTACTATAGGTATGTGCAACAACGTTATAAGAAGTGTTCTGAGAGTAATTAAATTTTGTACATAAATCTAGAGAATTACTTTCAAAAGGTTTATCGTATATAGATGTGACTTTCTTCAAAGATGGACTAGCCACAATCACGTAAATAGCTAGTCTCTTAGGCTTTTGATTAGTAGAGACTACGATAGCATTTGTGAACTTTTCGTTATTCGAAAAAGAGTCTACACACAAGTCATGCTCAATGACTTTATGACCAAAAGGGCATGCCTCTAGTAAATCATCCAAGTCATCATCCAACATATCAAAATCATATTTCGACAATACCTTATTGAATGCATCAACCTCTAAGAGAAAGAGATCTGAGATAAAGCATTCACATCTGGTTCACCAAAATGTAGAGGACGAGATTCGCTACCCTCAAGATGGTAGGATCTCAAGGAGCAAGCCTTCCTTCACTACCTCACTAAACTAGCACTTTGGTGAGCTAGGGAGATATGATAATAATCAAACAAATAAAATTATACTAATGTACAAAAATAGATATTTTGATTGTATAGAATGGAAACTAACAAAATGCAAGTGTTACCGTGAATCTGGCATAGTCTCAGTTTTAAGACATCAACGCGTCGCACGGACGTCTGCACGTCGCATTGTCGTCTATACAGCCTGAGGACAAAGAACCACACAAATTCACTTCAATCTCAACTCCATACTTTGAACCTATTTGCCACATACACACACTCAAACAAGGGGAAAATGTTGGGCCTCTCTAGGGGCTTGTCTCAGTCAAACCCTTGCTTTGGTGTTTCCACCTCCACGAATAGCTAGATAAATAGATTTGGATGAAATGATAAACGCATTCATAGAATTGATCAATAAGATGATATCAAGCTATAATAGATAAGAGAGAAGAAAAAGTATTTTGTAGCCAGGACCCCTCTCTTGAGATAACAGTGTGAGTATACTTTGAGAGAAGACTAAGCAATTGCAATATTGAGTGTCTATTTTGATAAAGCTTTGCTAAGGGAATGAGAGCAAGAGAGACAAGAGTGAATGTCATTGCAAATTGAGGGAGAATTAAGATTTTTGTTGCTCTCCATGGGCGAGAGTGATAGTTTCGAGCATACATAAGCCAAGGGACATGCATCACCAAAAGTTTGATGTCGAATATGTTGATTCTGATTTAGAATATTCGTGGGACGTTTGCATGTCGCACTATCATCCAATTCAATTAGTTCCAAAATCATCTCAGGGTGGCTAGTGCTACTTCATCTTTAGGATCCATGATATCGGAACGATAAAATCTCGGTCATGAATTCCATCATAAATGCACCGGGCTCAATGTCAAAGTGTAATAAATGCACTAGTACAATTTGTGACACTACAAGTGTAAAATTTGGATGGATTATTTTGTGGAAGGATAGAATTCTGATATGAATTTTTTATTTGGATCAATTTGGATCATGTTTCATATAATTATTTCCTTTTTGTGAAAATTGACTCGTAGATGTGTTCTGAAAAACTTGTAAAAATTTGTGAAAGTTGCATTGTTTTGATTTTGTGCCACATTCATTGGTGAATGTGATGAGCCTAGGATGTAGGTACTAGAGAGGATTATGGGAGTGGCTCCCAACGTGACCCTGGACCAATAGTTGTAAGTGGTTATTGCATGTGGGAGTCATTTAATCAAGTGAAAAGTAATAAAACATGGATAATGAACTAATCAAGATAATGGTTGCCCAACACATGCCTTAAGTGCTAGTAAAGCCTAAGGATGTGATTGGGAAGACAAGTCTACTCTTGAAGCTATGATACTTGTATGATCAAATGTCCTTTTCCATATCAAAGGGTCTACATGGTAGCTAAGCTTGTGCTTTGTGATGACATTCCTAACTAGCTATCTAGCATCTAGTCATAGTGCCCAAAAGATGTATTGTTCATTTCCTTGGTGTTGAGTCCGTTATTTCTTTCTTGAATGTTGTGTACTCTTCTGTAGTGTCATAAAATTGCACCCTAGCAATTTTAACCATGTTTGAAGTCCTCACTTTGGCGATGACACCTTCCTTTCTGACCAAGACCCCTTTCTGCACCTTGACCCTCCCTGTCTAGGCCCTATTTCTGCATTAGACCATATCTGGGCCCTAAAATAAGGCAAGGCAGGGGCGTGGCGCCCCTATCCTCCATAGGGAAAGGTGCCCTTGTCCCCCTAGGACAGCCCCTGTCCCCCTAGCACAACCCATGTCCCCACCTCTTAGGGTGGCCCTATGTTGGGTTTGCCCGATTTCCTATGCACAATTTGATCTTCGGGGTTTGCAATTCCTCTTTGTCAACCTTTGATGATTGAAATTAATCCTCTAGGCATGTATAAAAGGAGATTCAATTCCCTCATTTAAGAACAAGAACAGATGAGAAGGATGATAGGCATAAGGATACGATACGGGACTTCAAGGTCTTCATCAACCATTCAAGCATTCAAGTCTTCTTCATTCATTCATTGAAGCAACATTACAACATTCATTTGCAAGCATGTGTGTGCTAGGGTTTTGTCATGTTACATGTCATTTCATGCAAAACTTGTGATTACAGTCAAGAAGCAAAGCAACCATCATCAACAAATTGCAGATCTACAAGGTATACACTTCCATCATTTACATTTCAGCATTTGCAATTACTTTCTTTCAAGGTTGATTCCTCAACCGGGGTTTGACTGAGGCAAACCCCTATCCACAACCCTTCTTCCCCTCTTTTCTATGTGTAGGTTGGGAGGTATGCAGTTGTAATTGCAGGTTTGGGCTTCATTTGCAGAGATGGGAGAACCCTTTTCGTTCCACGAATTTTGTGGAGGACCATGTACATTGTCGCCATGGTCCCAATGACTTTTCTGCAAGTTTGTAGGGCAGATATGTATCAGTCTAATTAGCTCAAATCCAAAGTGACAGCGCTATCCTGAACCGATAGCTCCTCATTTCACTCAATTTCTCTCTTTTCCACATTGTCAACAAGTCAACTTTCTGATTTACAAAAGAGGGTAAATCACACTTCAACCCTTGCAATCCACCGGGAATTCACATCCTTGTTTCTTTTGGATTTGGATCTAGTGGATTCAAGCCCCTCTTTTGAATGTAAAGTTCTCCCAAGTGAAAAATCATCCTAGTGACTTCCTTTCTCTCTCTTGGGTGGGGAGTCACTAGAGCTCAATTTTTCCACTTTTCGTCTTCATGCTTGGATGTCCCTGTGCCTTCTCCCCATGTTTCTTACATGTGTGAGTGATTGGTTGTGTCATTGATGATTATGTCCACTAATGGTTTATTATGTTCCTCCATCGGTGAGTGTTCCCAATGTGAGTGTTTTGTTGTGCCATTGGTGTCCATGCCCAATGAGGATTTGTACTTGTCCTTTGATGTTGTTGATTTGTACTTGTACTTGCCATTGGTGTCCATGCCCAATGAGGATTTGTACATAAGTGTGTATACTTATGTATGGTGTGTGTAAACCCTCTTCCTATATGTTAGGTATGAGTGTTCTTGTGGTCAATGTGACTATCTCCTATCATAAAGTGGATCTTTTGATTCCATATGCTCCGGTGGTTTGTATGCCACTATTGGGGTCCAAAGAATAGTAGACCAAGATGCTCAGTGGATCAACTTCTCATGTATTTTCTTATGATCTTTAGTTGGTTGATTGCTATGTAAATGTATATTTAAGAACCTTTTGGGCATTAAATGTCAAAGGTCCCAGGTTTGTCAAACATCAGACATCAAGCCGCTACATTTTCTTATGATCTTTAGTTGGTTGATTGCTATGTAAATGTATATTTAAGAACCTTTTGGGCATTAAATGTCAAAGGTCCCAGGTTTGTCGAACATCGGACATCAAGCCACTACAATTCCTTGTTCAGTCTTGGGAATGTTGACCCTGGAAACCCCCATTGTCCTTCAAACATCAAACTTTTAGGCTTCCTTCAGCTGAGTTTTCCTTCTTGTGGGGAATGAGATAAGGTGTATGAGTGGACTAGAGGTGTCAATGTCCTCTTCCTTCTCCCTATCCCAAAATCGATTATGTCTTTATCTAATTGAATTGTGTTGGCTCCTAAACAACCTTTAGTAGTGTTAGTTTTTTAGTATGTCGGATGTTTTAATGTATACTTTGATATGGATTAGAGGTTGATTATTTCCTCATCCTATCATTGTGTGGGCAATGAGAGAATGGGATTGTAATTTTGTACCTCCTCATCCATTAGGTGATGTTACTTCTATTTGGTATTTTCTATCATGGTGGATTTATCCTATGACCATCTTACCTTTCGCTAGTAGCACCTTGCATAGGCAATGGTGAGGTTATTATAGTCGTCATCCCCATTGTGCCTTGGTGTTCCATGTGACACTTGTATGCATATTGTAGTGCAAGTTTAGTTTGTCATTGTTGTTTCAAAAAAAAAGTGTTATTCTATCAAGTTTTGCCTTCGCCCATTGGGCGGGGCACTACACGGTCAACCATTATAAAATTTGAAGCAAATTGTGTTTATACACGTCTAAGTAGTTGCAAAGGGACATTTTTTCTAGAAATAGCATGTGATAGAGTGATTTACAATAAATGTATTTTTTAAATATTTGCAACTACCTCACTAATCTAAGGAAGCTTAATACTCAAATCTTTAAGAAGCAAGCTCATGTGATAAACCACATATGGTGTCCAAAAAAATTTTGGAATTTCATCTTCAATCCTCCCTCCTACAAGACATTGTTTGAAGCATTATCAGTTATAATTTGCACAACATTATTTCTCCCTACCTATTCAATTGCTTCTTAAAAAACATGATTTGAAGTATCATCTGATTTGATAAACATTGTACCCTTAGGTGAAGAAACAAAAATATTAATTCGTGGTCTATGTGCAATACGATCCAACCATATGAAACTATAGAAATGCCTATATATGACCAACCACCTCTAATGTCTTGTAGTCTTTATTCAATGTGTGTCTTCTTATCCTCTAAAATAATAGTGCAAATTTTCTCGTTACTTAGAGATACATATCCTTTAGGCAGATTATTGGCCATCCTCATAGCCTCTTTCCATAAAAGAGACCTAGCTATGTTGAATGGCATTCCACAATGAAGAAAAGTTTCCCAATAGCAACATCTAGATTATATTTGCCAATAGAATCAAACATTTCCCTAATTTCATATCCATAAATAGATGTAGAAGGAGTACTTGAAAAGAGTGGCACCCTTGGTTGAGAATCTTTTGATTGTTCCTCAGTAGGTTTTAAGACTCTAAAAAATTAAACTCTCTAATCAAATTACATCTTTCTCCTTTTGTAATTTTATCACAAACAACTATTTGTCCATTCTTTTCAACCCCCTATAAATTATATCAAACTCGATCAACTAAACCAACCTTGTTTTTCTTGCAATATGGGCAAGTCCATTGCCTACTTCCAGAACTTCCATAATTTATTGTTGAATAATTTCTAGTTATTGTGACAATCTTCCACAACCTCTGCTCAAATACTCTATTTGTTTTGTTATATTTTATGTGGTGATTGACTTTATAATTCAAACATAAAAGGATTTGAAGAAGCACAATCCATTTTCCTCAAATACCTATTTACAAGTATTAAAAATCAATTCATGTTCTAAAGAAATAAACATACTTGATTTGCAATGCCAATTCTTCTTAAAAATCTTTCACTCAATTTGTAATTATAATCTTCATTTCAACCGTTTTATAACAAAATCAAAAAAACTATATATGATATAGTTATATTTAAAACATCTTCAACTATATATAAAAAAAATTACTTAAGTTATCTTAATAAATTTAGAAGAAACAAAAAATATAAAACATATTTTTTATATTTTCAATTTAAATATGACTTATAATAAAAAATCTAAAATAATAATATAGAAATTTAAATCTTCTAAAAATTATTTAAATTCATTGTTATTTATAAAACATCTATATTAAATAAATTATTTAATAATATATTATATTAAAGTAATCAAATTTCCACAATCCATATTAATATTCTATAGTTGCTTCTAGTTTTGATTGTGTGCCCTTGTTTTGAATCAATGTTCGGGATCACACTCTGTGATCCATCATCGGGATGCTAAGAGAATGCAATTTACAATCTTTCATATCCTTGCATTCTCTTAGCAACTTGATGATTGATCAAACAATGTAATCTGAAATGTTGATCATGTAAAAAAAGGGCACAAAATCAAAACAAGAAGCAACTATAGAATATATTATATTTTTTATTAAAACATGATTAAATAAAACCAAACTTATTTTTAAAAAATTAATGCTTAAAATAACAAAACTTATTTTATTCACAAAGGTAGTGATTAAGAAGAGTAGATGGAGATGCGCGCAACGAAGGCTAGGGCGGCGAAAACCCTAACTGCAGCAGCATCGGTAGGTGGGTGCCCTTCGACCTGCGATGGAGAGGAAGGTGCATATGACAATGATGGGAAGGATGTGGATGACCCTTTGGCTTTTGCACTTGTTTCTCAACCTGCTTGTGGAGCGGCTGCCCTCTGCAACACTATCGGTGGTTGCTCTGATGATGGCATGGTTGCTGAGGCTTGTGGGTTTAGTGATCCCGTTAAGGGTGTGGAGGAGGAGCTCCTCCTTGATACTGTGCTGGAAGACATTGAGGATGATGAAGACGTTTCCCTCTTTTCTCTTTGGCAAGAGGAAAAACAGAGGGTCCAGCTGAATCGTTATGTTTTGGGTTCTAAACCTATTGCAGCTTGTTTTGATGGGGGTGGCATTGGGCTCATACTTCGGAGGGGCTTTCTTCTTCCTGAACCCAAAGACCCTGTGGTGGGTGTCAAGGTCTCCCCTCTTGCCCTTGGAAGGACTCCCAATGCTTCTAGGATTGGTGTTCCTTCCTTGCAAAATGATAATGTTTTGTTGGGTGTGAGTTGTCTTATCCTACCCGAGGCCTCCTCTAACATTGCGCCTTCTTTCAATATTGGTGTGATGGATTCCCCTAGCATTTCCACTCTTGTTGTTGGTGGTGTGACTATTGCCCCTGTTGTGTTGTGCTTGGAGACAGTTGCTCCTACACAAGATATAGTTGAAGGGTCTGATCTTGTTACCCCTCAGTCGGGTGTGGATGTTAAGGTTGAAGAGATGTTTACTTCCCTTGAGTCTTTTGTTCCTACACAGACCATGGAGGATGGGATGGAAATCGATATCCTTGACTTGCTTGCTTGCAGGATGGAGTCTTCGTTCAGTAACTCTCTTGTTGGGAAATTTTGCACGAATCATCCCAATGTGGATGTCGTGAGAAGATGGATGGGTCAGAGGTGGAACCTAGGAGGTAAAGTTGAGGTTGTTGCTATGCTTAACAATTTCTTCTTGTTCTCCTTTTCAAATCCAAATGATTGCTCCAGGACCCTTTTAGACAGACCTTGGTCTATGAGGCACAATGGACTTGTCCTTAATCATTGGACCCCTAGATTTAATCCTTTGAAGGAAGATACTAGTAAGTTTCTTGTGTGGGTCCAATTGCCAAAGCTTCCTTCGGAATTTTAGGATGAGGAAGTTTTTCGACTCATCGCAAACACTTTTGGATAGTATCTTAATGATGATTTTGTCATAAAATTTAAGAAGTGTTTGATATGTGCTCGTTTTTGTGTGCTTTTGGAGAAAAACAAGGAGCTCCCTTCTCAGGTTTCTCTTTGCTCCAAGTTTGGAGTGTGGGAGCAGGCTGTTGTTTTTTAAGACTCTTCTATTTTTTGCCATTGTTGTTGTAAACTAGGTCACTGTAGTGCCAATTGCCCCAAGAATGAACCAGCGGGGAAAGAATCCATTTTGCTTCCCAAGGCTCTTTGGTTAATTCGGATCTCTTTAAGTTCATGAAACAACCACTTGAACAAACTAAAGGTGTCAATTGCATGATCACGAGCCATCCTCAACACATTTTCATAATCCTCCCTCTTATCATTTAGCTCATCACTTTTGGGATGAAGGTCTGCAATACCAGCCACACCCACATTACCAGTCTCCTTATAGGACGGAGCATAGGTCGAGACATAAGGGTTATCAGGGTTCTTAGCATCATCTGCCTTCTCACTAGAAGAGGGGGAGCCATTCTCAGCCGAAGTAGAGGAGGGCATAACGATGTTCTTATGACCTTTGGAACCCTTCCTCATCTTGGGTTTAGAGCTCAAAGGAATTTCCATTTTAGCTTTTTTCAGGGCAGGGGGAGTCTGATCAGACCCAGACCCAGAGGCATCATTATCATACTCTCCCTCACTAGTCTCATCATTCTCAGAAGAAATGTGGATAAAATCATCAGGGGGAGGAAGAGCATGAAAATGGGCATCAATAAGAACTAGCATGCCTTCATGCACGATGGGAAACTTAGCAAGGTTCTTACGATGGTCACTGAAATTAGCCCTAAGAGAAGACATGAGGTAGAAAGGGAAAGACATTTTCACACCATGGCGGAAATGATTCAGAATAACAAAGTGGTGGTCATACACACTAGTATACTGACCATCCAAAGTAAGGTAATTCATAATTACCTTGAGAAGCTTCTGCCAGAAAGACTTAATGACCACAATATTATAGTAGTTGGTCGTCTTCT
Organism: Cryptomeria japonica; assembly: GCF_030272615.1. Taxonomy (NCBI): domain Eukaryota; kingdom Viridiplantae; phylum Streptophyta; class Pinopsida; order Cupressales; family Cupressaceae; genus Cryptomeria; species Cryptomeria japonica. The sequence goes on along the minus strand of NC_081410.1, from coordinate 179,860,015 downwards.
TAACGATTTTAGCTTGCTCCTCCTCCTCCTCCTTGGGGAAATTTTGCACAGCTTCCTCCATGTACACCCTATCTTTGTAATACTTCATGCCATCCATAGATAACCGAGTGACCTGTGCAATAAGGGCTTCATCAACCAAGACCCTCCGACCATGAAGAACAATCGTTCCATCCTTCTAGTTTTTAGCAAAATATTCGTAACATCTTGATTTCGCCCTTGAAGCCTGTCAATGTATGGAGTGAGCCCACCTTAATTTAGAATACGTCATAGCTTCTTTTCATTCTTAAGTTGCACACAACTAGGCGGCTCAATTCTTTTTCTCGCACCACCCATTTTATCGAGCTCTCTGTAATACTCTGCGACAAATTTCCAGAGTTAAAAGCAAACCTCCAGAAAATGTATGAAATCTCCCACAAAGCATGCAAAATAAATTCGCATCAATTCTTATGTTCTCTCTGGCCACCTGTCTCAAAACTGAAGGTATTAGCAATTCTCGAAACACTCAAAGTCATTATGGCACTAGTAATCATTAAATTTACTCCCCTAACTTCGCTTGTAGAGCAGATGCATCGCAAATTCCGAGTCCAACCTGTCACCATGGGTCCAACAAAGGTGGGCTTTACACGTCACTCCCCTATTGGCAAGGAAGTTAGCAATCACATTGGCTTGTTTGTAAACATGGACAAACATGCATTTATCAAAGGTTTTAATAATATATTTATCTTTTTTCATCCAAATATAAACATTCCAAGCCAGAGTTGAATTGCCCTTTAGGTACTTGATAATGTTCTTTGAGTCCCCCTCGACTCAAACAAGCTTACAATTATTTTGTTTCGTAAGTTTTAAACTGTAACAAGCTCCTATGGCTTCAACAACATTATTAGTCTGTTTACCCAGAGGGAGAGCAATAGCAGAAATGAAGTTGTCGTAGTGATCTCGTATCACCCCACCACAGCCAGCTTGACCAAGGTTCCCTCTAGCCGCACCATCGAAATTGATTTTAACCCATCCTTGGGGTGGGAAGTTCCAACTAATGTTGTCCCTGGGGTTGACCTTAGGTGTAACCATATGGTGACCAAAATCCCAGTCCTTGACAACATTGGCTTCATACTCCTCAAGGATATCACTGTGAGAGAGGACATTGGGGTTAACAACCAAGAGGCTATCAGAGATGGCTCTAGAAATTTTCTTCAAGACAAGATCAGAAGGGAGATGGATATCCATGAAGACACGATTACTACGTTCTTTCCATAAACCCCACGCCATGTGAGGAAACACAAAAAACCAAAGCTTCTTTATGAAGGGATTTCTTGAGGGCGGGTTCCATTGGTGAACGAACTACTTAACAGCTCCCAATAAAGTCTAGCAAAGATCCCATTTCAGAAGCACCAAACTCCAAATCTCAAAGATGTAAGAGCAATGTAAAAACAAATGGTCCACAAATTCAGCCTCTACAAGCACAAGTAGCATCTATTTGGGATAGAAAAGCCTCTCTTAACAAGATTGTCAATAATTAAGATTTTATTAAGAAAGAAGAGCCAAAAAATCATATTGACCTTAGGAGAAAGGTCCTTAATCCAAACTTTAGAACACCGGGACACATGGTGTTCATTACAGACATTCACGGAAGCCACATAAAACTTCCCATTAGGATTAAATTTCCAAATTAGTTCATCTTCCACAAATTCCTCCAAGCCAAAAGAATTTAGGTAAATTTGCAAATGGGCGAAAGAAGGATTAATAACAAGAAGATTAACCTACTTACCCTCCTTCCAATAGTCAGCCACCATAGTGCCAAGAGAAGCCGCACAAAGATCCCTTAAAGATCCCAAAGTAGGATCAGAAGCAAGTGAGTGATTCCGGATCCAACAATCATCCCAAAACTAGATTTTTCTTCCATTCCCCAACTTCCAATAGGCTCCCCAGCTAGCCACATCCCTAGCCTTGAGGATATTGTTCCAAATATGAGTTCCAACAGGGATATGAGAAGAACTCATAAAATCCTGCAAAGAATGAAAATTAGAAAGATATTTATTGTGTCGAGAATGTTAGCAAAGAATGAATATTAGAAAGATATTTATTGTGCCGAGAATGTTAGCAATCTTCATTTGGCGCTGCTTAGGGGTGTTGGTAAAATAGATATAACTTTTAGTTCTATTAACCATCTGTCCAGAGGCTTTTTCATAGAGATGTTGAGAATCGATTGGATGACTCTAGCTTCTCCAAAAAAAGAGCTACCCATTAAAATGGTGTCATCCCAAGCTATAATATTGTGGACAGAACCTCACTTAGCAAAATTATCATTCAAATATCCTTCATTTTGGACTTTATCCTGGATTAGGACCAACTCCTCCTAAATAGCAGATTTATGAACAAAGATGTCCCCAAAGACTTCTCTATTCCACTTTTTAACCCTCTCCTTGGCATGCCTTAACTTTTTAGCAACCTGAAACATAGTAGAATCATCCACTTGAACATTCCACCAATCCTTCACGCTACTAGAAAGGTTTGGGTGGGAGAGCCACATTTTCTCAAATCTAAACAAAAACCTCCTTCTTAGACCATTTTTAGGCTCAGCCATCAGACATATACGAAAGTGGTCAGATCCAATTCTAACCATAGAATTCAGAGAACAGATATAATGATTGATCCACTCAACAGAAATCAAGGCCCTATCAAGCCTAACTTGAATAAGGTTAGCTCCAACACGACGATTGGACCAAGTGAAAGAAGCTCGAGATAAATACAAGTCAACCAGACCTTGACCATTGATGAAGTCAGCTAAGTCCAGTTTGTTGTCAATCTGTATCTAGGATCCCCTAAAATTCTCAGCTTCCGTGAGAGAGGTATTAAAATCCCCCATTATCAGCCAGGCAGTATTGGGATAACGGCTACGAAAAGAAGAGAGCTTTAGCCATAATTTCCTCCGACAAACTTTATTATTGGAAGCATGCACATTGGATAGGATCCAAGAGAACCCATCCCTTGAATGTTTAAACAAAGTAGCTACATTGTTACTATCGTGATAGATAGGAATGCCATGAATAAACTTAGTATTCCAGAAAGTAGCAACTCCCCCAGAAGCCCCATCAGAGTTGCTCCCTTGAGATCCGCAAAATTTAGAGTACTTAATTTTCTCCACCTTATCTTTCAACATTTTAGTTTCTTGAATAAGTGAAATATCCGGTCTATAATCCCTAACAATATTACGGACAAGTTTAATCCATGAGTTTTATTCATGAGTGATGCAAGGTTAATCCATGAGTTTTATTCAATTTCACATGCCCCAAAAAATGACAAATTGTCAGTAGGATCAGTAAAAAACAATTAGTTTACTCTCACAATCTACACTAGTACATAGGTAAAGTGAAAGATCAGTAAAATGCAATTAGTTTACTTTAAAAATCTCCACTAGTATGCAAGTAAAGTGAAATATTAGTAAACATCAATAGGTGTACTCTCCATTTATATGCAAGTAAAGTAATCTTAATGAAAGGAGTAAAATTAGTTTACTCTAACAATCTACACTCTTACGTAGGTAAAGAGTGTTGACGAGAAACTATAAAAAGTCATCTTACTTGAAACAATAAAGTAGAAGGTTCGCAGCTTCGACTTAGAATGCCCTCAAAATGGATTTGCTTGCTGGAAATGATCGCCAATGAGAAGAAACATTTTGGTCATTGAAATGTGAAATGATGTTCTCTTGTCACATTTCTGGCAACAATGATCATATCTAGTAATTAGACTATTTTGCTTTTTTACAGTGGATGAAGGACTAGATGATTGTTCTTAGGAAGATAAATTTGCCAATTCTCCATCCACTATAAAAAAGCAAGCTAGTCTACTTACTAGATATGATCTTTGTCTCCAAAAAAATGACAACAGAATGTTGTTCCGCATTTCAACAACCAAAACAACGTTTCCCTTGGCCGACACCCGTTTTTATCAAGCAAATATGTTTCGAGATGTTTCCAATCAAATAAATTGTGAGCATTCTACTTTATCATTTCCAATCATAGCGTTGTCCACTCTGCATGCGAGAGGGTTTCTCGAGTGTTGACCTATTAGTGATCTTTCACTTTACCATGTAATAGTACAGATTGTCAAAGAAAACTGTTTTTTTTACTAATCTTCAACTAAGATCACTTTACCACCATACCAACGAAGAGTAAACTAATTATTTTTTATTGATCATTCACTTTCCCTATGTACCAATGGAGATTGTCAGAGTAAACCAATTGTATTATATTGATCATTCACTTTACCTATGTACTAGTGCAGATTGTCAAAGTAAACTAATTTTTTTTTATTGGTTTTATTAATAGTTTGTCAATTTTGGGGGCATGTGAAATCGAATAAAACTCATGGATTAACATTGCATCATGTATTTGCCAACAAACAAAAGGTAAACACATGCACTACCTTAATAAAAATATCATTTGCAAATCATAGTGTAACCTCCATATCTTATGGTTTGCGTGTAAAATATCTCAATATAAATATAGCTACAATTTGCATGCAAAATATCTTATGAAATATCTCAATAATTTGTGTATCTCGCAGTAATTAGTTTTTGAGAATATCTATAGTGAGTTTGGCAATATTTAATTTTTATAATTAGTTAGATTGCATTGACAATATTTTTAAAGTAGTTTTGTGTTTTATAAAAATCTTTAATTATTTAGATATGTTTTTTAATAAAAGTAATATGTATTTATAAATTTATTCAATGATTAAATTTTAATGATATTATTATATTTTTAAAATTAGTTTTTTCCTTTTAAGCATTAAACTTTTAAAATAAAATTTGATTTGATTTAATTATGTTTTAATAAAAAATATAATATATTATTAAAAAAATATGAAATACATTATTTAATAAATAAGAAATGAAATTTTTACATTACTATTTTAGATTTTTTATTAAAAAATATATTTAAATTTAAAATATAAAAATACATTTTATATTTTTGGTTTCTTCTAAATTTATTTAGATAACTATAAGTAATTTTTTCATATATATAGTTCAATTTATTTGAAGTATAATTATATCTATATACAATTTTCTTAGTTTTGTTATTAAAACATTGAAATGAAGATTATTATTCACGAATTGATTGAAATATTTTCAAGACGAAGAGAGCCAAGAATTGGTGTTGCAAATTAGGTATGTTTATTTCTTCCATCCATTAGCATATCAATCATTTTTTATTGCTAGAAAGCAAATTTTAAAACATGAATTGATTTTTTATACTTTGCAAATAGCATTTGAGGGAAAATGGATGATGTTTCTTCAAATCCTTCTATGTTTGATTTATAGAATCAATCTACAAACCACATAGAATACAACAAAGCAAAAAGAGGGAATTTGAGTAGAGGTTGTGGAAGATTGTCACAATAACTAAAAATTATTCAGCAACAAACTATGGCAGTTGTGTAAGTAAGCAATGGACTTGACCACATTTCAAAAAAAACAAGGCTACTTCAATTGCATGAGTTTTGTATCGTTTGTTAGGGGTTCGAAAGAAAAAACAAATAGTTGTTTGTGATAAAATTTCAAAAGGAGAAAGCGTAGAATTGATCAAAGATTTTAATTTTTTAGCCTTTAAAATTTACTGAGGAACAATCAAAAGATTTTCAACTAGGAATGCCACATTTTTCAAGTACTTCTTCTACCTTTATTTATAGATCTCAAATTGGGAAAATGTTTGATGTTATTCACATAAAAAAATGTAGATGTTACTATTGGGAGACTTTTCTTTAGTTACAGAATGCCATTTAACATAGCTAAGTCTCCTTTATGGAAAGAGACTATGTGGATGGTCAATAATGCACCTAAAATATATGTGCCTTCAAGTTATGAAAACTTCACACTGTTGTTTTAGATTATGAGAAGAAACGCATTAAAGAAAGGCTACATGACATCAAAGGTAGTTGGTCACATACAAGTGTTTCTATAGTTTCAGATGGTTGGACCGATATTGCAAATAGACCATTAATTAATATTCTTGTTTTTCACCCAAGGGTACAATGTTTATCAAATCACATGATAAATAAGATCATGTGAATGATGCAACACATTTCATAGGTCCTTTCCAAGAAGCAATTGAACATGTATGGAAATAATGTTGTGCAAATTATAACAGATAATACTTCAAACAATGTTTTGGCAAGAGGGAGGGTCGAAGATAAATTTCCAAACATTTTTGGGACAACGTGTACAGTTTAATGCATGAACCTACTTCTTAAAGATTTTTATATTAAGCTTCCTTGGATTAGTGAGGTAATGGCAAATCTGAAAAAAAAATACAACAATTTATTGTAAATCACTCTATGTCACATCTTATATAGAGAAAATATGCTCCTTTGCAACTACTTAGATGTGCAAAACATGATTTGCTTCCAATTTTATCAAAGTTGAACGAATTCTGAAGGTAAAACAAGCATTAAGGCAAATGGTGGTGTCCACTAAATGGGAGAGATGGAGAAATAGACAAAGTAGTAGTAGCCAAGCATGTGACGAAATTGCTTATCTTATAATTGGTAGTGGGTCATTTTTATTCTAGCAACAAGCAGGTGATCTAAAAAAAAAATAACCCCTATTTTTAAGTCCATCTTTTTGATAACGATAAACCATGCATGGGAGATGTCTTTGAGAAGCTAGATTAGATAAGGGAGAGACTAAAAGATATATTATCTATTACACCATCATTTGATCAAGAGACACGTGATATTATTTGGCAATGTATTTTGAAAAAATGGATAATGCTTCACAATCCTCTTCATTCTATTGGATTTTTACTTATTCCACAATGTGTTGACAGAAAACCATGGTTGGATGATGAGGTTTTCATGAGATGGAAAACTTATATGGATAGAGTTTATTCCAAATAGAGAGGATTGTACTAAAATCAAGGAAGAAATGTCAAGATATAATGGAGTTGATAATTTTGCCCATAAAGGTGTTTCGTTTGATTGATTGAATATATAGACCAAAGTATTCTAGGAGAATTATGGAACAAAGAACACCATTACTAAAAAATATTGCAATTCATGGGTTATCTTAGGTAAATTTTTGCATGTTTAGTCATATAACAGTTGAATAACAAATTTATTTTATTATTAATTTATTTAAAATTGATAATAGTATTTACTTTTATTTTTCATATAGAAGTCACTAGTGCTTTTTCATGTGAAAAAATTGGAGTGAGTATGCATTCATCCATTCTATGAAGTGTAATAAGCTAGGTAGCAAAAAGGCCAAAGATCTTGTATATGTACTTTCAAATCTTTGTCTTTTATCTCAAGCTTCCACTGATAATAGATTGAGACTCATAACATGTGGAACTATGGTAGCTTAATGCTGATGAAAAGGATGAAATTCAATAGAAGTACTTGAAGATGATGTAGACGAAAGTTTACTTTCAGTTGGATCAAAGAGAGGTGAAGCAAGCAGAAGCATTCCTTCAACATCAAGCCTTTGATGATATCTTTCAATATATTATATTTATGTAATTGCAAACAATTATGATAATTGTATTTTATTTCTTGAATTGAAAATCATTTTTAAATTATTTAAAAGTGATCAATAATATTCTTGGTCTTTATTTTTATTATGTTTTGTATTTTACAAACGTTAAGTTCATGCAATTTTATTTATGTGAAATAAAATTTTGTATATGTGTGTGTGTATTTCTTATACATAACCTCTAAATATGTTGTTTCTCATCACATTGTCAGTGTCGTTGCGTTTATCGTTTCTCATTTTCAGTAGCATTGAATGTCTCTAAAAGTTGATTTACAATTCAAGGTTAAATAGCAACTTACTCTAGCTAAGAATCTATTTCCTTAGTTACAGATACCTAAACCCAACAAGAGTTGCTTCATGACCAAGCAAGTGGATTAGTCAAATGCAACTCTAGTGACACTACAAGCCCATTTTCATAGCCTATAGAAATCCTAGCTCCTTTCTAATGGTCTAGAGTCTAGAACGCGCATCCAAGGTTCATAGTATATCCAAGCATCAACACATCCCCACCGAATGCAACACATGCTTTTCTAGTGGTGTAAGACAATCTAGTCAAATCAGAAAATGCAATATCAACATGTGCATTGAAACTTGTATGGTATTCATCATTAGCTTTAACAAGGCTAAAAACCTACAAACCAAAACACAAGAAGCTACAAGCCACCCACAATATATTGGCACTACGAAATGTTGGTGTTGTAGCCTTCATCCCAAAAAGGGCCACATGGAAGATCAACCATTTTAACCTTCACGTGGGTTCTTTGGTCTTTGTGGCTTTGTAACAATATGTATACATCTATATCCTAAAATTTTATAGCACAAGCATAGCATAGTCGTGGCTTAGACATAGCCAATGAAAGATAAGGGACCATATAATACCATGGTGAATATGTCATGTACACAACAAACAAATTCATAGAAAAAATTTTAATAGTATTGTTAATAATTCTCTTTCATCAGGGAAAATGATAGTATCTAGTCCTCTAAGGTTTTAAAGCATTTTAGTGACAGGGACAAAGATAAAATTTCCTCACCCCATCCCCAAATCCCTGTGTGTGTATTTATGTACATCCATATATATACATGCATACATGCATACACACACAAAACCAAAAAAAAAAAAAAATTACCTCTATTTGTTCTGGGACACTACCATTTGATTACTTCTATTTGACATTTTAGTTTTTAGGTTTTGCAAACAAGAAGAGGGTTCAATAAATTGAAAAAATAAAAATAAAAAGGAGAGGTGAAGGAAAACAAAGGATTAAGAAGGGAAGAGGAAAACAAGGACAAAAAGGCATGTAACATATCCTTGTGTTTTTATATTTTTTTTCATTTATAGTCTCTTTTTAGTTCAAATAGTTGCAAATGCTTTCAAGTTCCAATTTTTTCCCAAATCTTTAATGTTGCTATTACAAAACTAACATATATCACATGTTGAAGTTTTTCAAACCTCCAAACCTTACAAACTTACTAATAGTGACTTGTTTAAACCTTCAAATCTAGTTTTTTTAACTTGAACTCAAACTTGCCTACCGTTTCTTATTATTTTTGGCATCCAAACACCACTATTTTTTATTGCTTATTGCGAGAAAAATCTATCACTAAAGTTTTTTATGTCAAGATGTTTTTAAGAATCTCCTTTTTTTGTTTTGTTATTTTTTGTTGTATCCATTTTCAAATCAAAATGGATTCATTTAGTGCTAATGATGATCTTGATATGGGTGATCACATTAAGGAGGAATCAACTAAGGGTAGCCAAAACCCACCCACAAACACAAGTAGTTCAATTGTTAAATGGGCCTTTGACATATAGTGTCAACATAAGTGGTGCAAAGTGTAAAGCACTTTGACTGTCACAATGCAACACCATGTTATCTTGCTTCACTTGCAATTCACCCAAAAGTCTATGAAGCCAAATTGTATCCTTGCTAGCCCGTGTTGTTGCCATATATTTTTCCTCAATAGTAGACAATACCACCACTGTCTACAACTTTGACACCCAACTAATAGTACCTCCAACTAAAGAGAAAACATAACCTGTTGGAGACTTTCTCTAATTTCTATCTCCAGCAAAATATGCATCCACATACCCAAACTTGAAGACTAGTCCCACTTTAACAGATAGTAGCATTTTAAGTGCCTCTCAAATATCTGAGAATCCACTTCATAGTTGTCCAATGATCAATACCAGGATTCGCCATGTACCTATTGACAACTCCCACTGCTTGTGCAATGTTTGGTCCGGTGCACATCATGGCGAACATAAGACTTCCTATTGCTGATGAGTACGATACAGGAGACATTTATGTCTCTCTTCTTTTGTGCTAGGGCACTGTTGTGAAGACAATTTAATATGAATAGGAAATGGAGCACTAACAGGTTGTGCATTTTGCATATTTAAGCATTGTAGAACCTTCTCCACATAAGTTTTTTGTGACAACCATAATTTCTTGTTATTTATGTCTCTATGTATCCTCATTCCAATAATATGATATGTATTGCCTAAGTCCTCCATCTCAAACTCCCCAACAAGATGAGTTTTCAAATGAATGATTTTATACATGCTAGGGCCTACTACCAACATATCATCAACATACAATAGTAGAATAATAAAACTATCATCATCATACCTTTGAACATAGGCATAATGATCAAACTCACATCTACTAAAACCCAAACTCATCATGAAGGAATCAAACCAGTTGTACCAACACCTTGGTGCCTATTTCAAACCATACAATGATTTTCTCAACCTACAAACAAGATTCTCCTTGCCTCTTTCTTCAAAACCTTCTAGTTGTTGCAAATAAATCTTCTCGGAGAGATCACCATATAGGAAGGTTGTTTTAACATCTAATTGTTCTAACTCCAAATCAAGACTAACAACAAGTGCTAAAACAACTCTAACAATACTCAACCATACAACAAGTGAAAAATTTTAAATCAATTCCAAAATTCTATGCATACCCCTTGGCCACCAACTGAGCTTTATATCTCTCCAAATTGTCTTTTATATCCCTCTTCAACTTGAAGACCTACTTGATCCCAATAGTTTTTCTCCCCCAAAAAGCAATGGCACAAGCGCCCATGTAATGTTCTTATGAAGAGCTTACATCTCCTCTTCCATAGCAACTCTCCATTTGCTTGCACATCCAGCTTCATAACCTCCTGATATGAACTAGGTTCACCAACATCAGTTAGTAATGCATAAGTAGAATTACAAGTAAGAGAGTACCCTACAGGTGCTTTGATTACTCTATTGGATCTCCTTAAAACAAGTGATGATCCACTGTGTGGCTCAACTAGTTATATTCTTCTAGTTGATCTTTATCTAGTTGCTCTTCATCAAGCACATATAGATGATCATCATGTTTTTCCACCTCTACTAAAATGACTTATGTACCTTGTTGTTCTTCACCTCTTTGCATTGACTTTTCATTAAAATAAACGTCTCAACTAACAATAATCTTGCAAGCAACAATACCCCACAACCTGTACCCCTTTGTACCTTCTATATAGCCAAGAAAAATATGTTTTGTGGACTTCTTGTCCAAAATCACAGAGAAATGAATAATCAACTAGTTTACCTTTCCATATCTCTTCATGATTTATGTTATCAAGAGAAGTAGTGGGAGGTCTATTGATCAAGAAACAAGCTATATTTACAGCCTCACCCCAAAATTTCTACTCCAAACCAGCAATACTCAACATGCATCTAGCTCGCTCCATGATTGTATGGTTCATGTGTTCAGCAACACCATTTTGTTGTGGTGTCCTAGCAACCATCAATTGCCTTGCAATTTCATGCTCACTGCAAAACTGGTTAAATTCTACTAAACAAAACTCACCTCTGTTATCAGTTCTAAGACATTTTATTGTCTTACCTTTCTAATTCTATACCAGAGCCCTAAACCTTTTAAAACAAGAAAACACTTCAGATTTCTTGTTGAGAAGATTAATCCACACCTTACGGGAATAATCATCTATAAATGAAACAAAATATGATGAACTTCCAATAGATGTTACAGGAGCTTCCCAAGTGTCTGAATGAATTAAATCTACTACATATTTGCTTCTGGAAGTACTTCTAGAAAAACTTAGTCTATTTTGTTTCCCAAACAAACAAGTTTCACAAAAACTCAAAGCTTTAGATTTTGCACCAAGGAGAGGGTTTCTATCTAGCAATACCTTGAGACCTCGTTCACTCATTATGGCCTAGCCTTTGATACTAGGTAGATAATGAGTCCATCTCTACATCAGATAGCACAACAACCTCTCCAATGTCAGTTTGTCCAACCAACCTATAGAGATTGTCAGCTTTATCTCCCTTTAGCACCACCAAAACTCCTTTTGTTACCTTGAGACAACTATTTTTACCACTGAATCGATAACCTTGTTCATCAAACACTCCAAGTGAAAGCAAATTTTTCTTTAAACCAAGTAGCATGCCTTACATGATGAATAGTTATAACTACTCCACCAAACATCTTGATTCTTACCTCTCCTTCACAAACAGCTTCGCATGGTTTGTCATTTCCCATGTAAACCATACCACCAGCACAAGACCGATAACTAGAAAACCATTCTCTATGTGGTGTCATATGAAAGGAGGCACCAAAATCAAGAATCCAAATATGAAGTAAAGAGCCTTTCAAATTAGCAGTTAATACCTCTCCATCTTCCAATGGTGTTTGAACTTCTGCAATATTTGCCTCAAAAGTTGGTGTACTAGGATTCTCCTTGATTGTTGTCTTATCTTTTTCATCAATTTTCACACCCATTGAAGCCAACTTGCTTGTCAGTGTGTTGAAATCATTGAGACGGTATGTGACAAATGAATTGTCTCGCATTCTCAAATTATACAACTGCCTTCGTGGCAGAATTTTGTTTGCCAATGACTTCATCTCATACAACTTTGCAAGCTTATTCCACAAGTCATGAGAAGATTTCTTCTCTACAACATTGAACAAAACTAAATCTGCTAGAGATAACTAGATTGAACATGCTCTAGCCATGGTATTCCATTCTGATGTGCTCATATTTATAGGTTTTGATGCTACTCCTTTAAGCGCTTGGTCACATCCATCCTTCACCAGCAAAGCTTGAATCTTAAGCTTCCATGGAGCAAAATTAGAACCATTGAACTTATGCACCTCAAATCTAGTAACACTATGTCCTACCATTGATCACTTCTCAAAACAAACAACTTCTACAAAAAATAGCGTAAGCTCCGATATCAATTGTAAGAAAAAATTACAAGTGCAAAAATTGTAGAGAAGAACAATAGCACATAACACACATATTTTACATGGAAAAACTTGGTAAAATACACTAGTAAAAATCCACGACCAAAATGTCTTTTGTATTGATTCTCGGGAATTACAGAGTTACAACAATCTCAAAATTGTACATCAAAACATGACTTTGAGAAGCAAATAACAACAGAGTTGCAGAGTCCGAATTGAAGACAACTTACTAAATATAGTAAGTATGACTCACACAAATGCATGTATAATCCAAGATGACTCAACCACATCTAGATGAAAATCCAATTTGGACTTCACATACCAACACATTAGACACCACCCACTCATCAACATTCTTGTTTCATGATGGACCTTACTTGTTGATGGCAATCAAGATCACACAAAAACTCAAAGATATGAATTTCAATTTTAGATCTTGAGAAAATCTATGGAAGTAAAACCTCAAAAAAAGTGCACCTGTTAATTAATGCAAGATTTATTCATATGGAAGCAAGTGGATTTATACAATCTACAAACAAGCACATCAATTTGATTCCTTGTTGTATGCATGCTATGAACAATGCACTTAAAGACATTAGAAAGGTTAAGTGGCTAAAACAAGTGGTGATGAATGCAAGGAAGGTGCATCTGTTCATTTCCAACCACCAAACCTCATTGTCGTTGTTTCAAAATTTGTGAGGAAGTGTTTTCTCAAACCAATTAAGACAATTTGATTTCTATTTCATTCTACTACAAAGGATACTTTAGTTGTAAGAGCTATTATCTCCTTGGAAAACCATGCCCTAATATTAACCTTTATTACCTTGTGGAGTAGCCAATTAATGAATTATGGTAAACCCAAACAAGACCTCAACTAAGAATTCCCCAACCTTGGGGGTGTCAAATACTTCTAAAGTGAGCTTTAACCAACTCCCTACACATTGGCATGGTGAAAGATGCATCAGCAATCTTCACACTAGGAGGGCCAAGCTAGGAAAAAACATACACATACATTCTCATGCATATATGAATTGTATTTGGAGATTGACTTTGTTTTCCTTGAGCACCATAGAGAGCCTCCATCAAGATAAAGGCATGCCTAGGAAAGTTAAAAGTCCAAGAATAATTCTCCCACACGATTCTCACTAATGTTAATGTTATTTGCAAATCAGGTGAGTCTAACTATCAATTTTAATACCTTGAACATAGTTGCACCCTAGATAACTCGTAGCACTTATTAACATAGGAGGGGTTGCCCATGATATTTTGAGAAATGCTAAAAACATTATCCCAAGGTCTAGACATGATAGTTCTCAACCCACTAAGGAACATATACAATGATTTAAAGACATTGTTATTCTTATGAGGATCAACCACAAGGATGCCACTTTCCAACTCTTGTATTCACCTATGATTTGTATCTACACTTACAAGCTAGGCCTATTACAACTTAATTATACTTTGAGACAACCTTTCTTGGCCACTCTCAAATTGTCATAAACCCAAGTACATTCTATCTCTAGGCAGTTCGTTATTCTACAAGAAGAGCTAAATAAACCCATCTACATGAATGCTAATCTACTTCATGTTAGACCATGGTTTACTCTTATACTTTTGGTCCCATTTGGATCAGACTCCCTTACCTACCTCTACAAATTTGTGGGTTTTATGCGTTGACAAAAATTGCAAACTGCGGGCAAGTTTGTTTGTTTGGCTTCTAAGATTACAAATAAGACATGCGCTACTTTCACTTGAATCTTCGTGGAGATGGATTTCACAAAGAAACTCCCAAAATAAATTATTTTGATGGTTGGTGAAAGATCTAGGCAGAAATCCGTCGATCATGGAAAACATAATTTAAGATGCACTGGAGATGAATTTCACAAAGAAACTTCCAGAAGAAATTATTTTGGTGGTTGGCGAAAGATCTTGGAAGCAATCGGTCGATCAAGAAAAACATAATTTTAGATGCACGAGGTGCTTTGACGTAGGGCATCTCACCTCCCAATGTGAAAGAAAGATTTTTAATTCTAAAGAGAATTCCAATAAGCACAATTGGTGGGTGGGAGACAAAACTCATCACAATGTCATTACTCCTCACACAACATAGCATAATGACTTTGAGGCAAATATTGTAAATCCACAAAATATTCAAATAAGACCATTAGTGATAGCTTTATGAGAAGTTCACAGATGGATTCCTTATCAGCCCCCTCCTACCCCTCACTTAAGGTTGGTTATTCTTTTCCAAATGTTGAGAAGAAGTTAGCCTTCGCATGATCTAACATGTTGAGAAAAGTTCTATTTGTGCAAACCAGATTCAATCCTTGAAGATCTGAAAGGAGGTACCGACAATCCAATTATTGATAACGAGAGTACTACTTGTGAACAAAATTGGTCCAAGATGAAGAAAAAAAACAAAGATCCTTGTAGTAACATACATCCGTTGACCTGAAGGTCATCCACTTTGAAATAGTTAGTGGAGAATGTAATAGGATTATATTGTTAATAGTGGGAGAAATAAGCCTCTATAAATTGACTAAACCCTGGTGAACCATAGATTGCTAGAATCTATGCATGGACGCTATTTTTTTGCAGCCCCTAGGTGTCTAACCTAAGTTATTAAAAAAAAAAAGTAGGTTATTTCCAAGTGGAAGAAATAAGCTCTTCTATGGTTTACTGATTCTCTTGATTCTAGTGCTGTCATTTTAAGCTCACAGCTTCTACTATTCTTTTTCTTTTAGTTTCTTCTCTCTGAGTTACCCCAATACAAAAACATGGTCCCAAGTCTTCGGCCCTCAATATTGAAGAAAGAAATTGATGTTGTTCACATTGAAAGAGGCAAATGCAAGATCAATCAACCTAAGAAATATTTGAACCAATGCATGCTAACTCTTGATGAATCTTTGATCATCAATATTGAAGTTCTGGAATTCCAAAAGAATATATCTATTGGCTCTAAAAGTTGTGAAACCCCAATCCCGTAATGAAGAACTATAGCTTGTGGCTTATGATTGGGCAGGGACAACAATAGGCCAAGTGATAAGTATGGGTAATTCCTCCTACCTTAGGCTCTGCTAGGCCAAGTGGGGTGTTCTCTGAAGTCTTTAAGATGTGTCAATTAAAGAGAAATGAAGGAATAAACTAAGGCCCTCACAACCTTCCCCAATGCACCATGAACTCCAATATATGTCACTAAGTTTCACATCAGTGTTAGCTACAGCTAGATCTCTAAGATATCTAGAAGGGCAGATGAGAACTTTCTTAAATATGAACCCAAAGATAACAACAGTTCGCTAGCATGTGAATCCACAACTTCACATGCACAATTGCAAGAAAGACAACATACTTGTGTGAACCACAAACGATTTGTCAGCTTTAGGATAGCATAGGATACGCTATGAATTGCAAAACTAGATCATACAAACATGATGGGACTTCACTCTACTTCTAGGATAATGAGAGCAAGAGATAACTTATGATTCGAATGTATTTGGCCTTTCACCTCTTAGACTGGTACCTACTCCATTAAGCAACAAAGTTACAATCTACAAGGACAAATAGCACACCTACAAACCATAAATGGAGCTAGAATTGCATACAAACTGTACGTTAGGAAATAGGAAATCATCACAAAACAAAGATAAACATAATCATCAATCACAAGTGCATTCATTGCAATGAATCTATCCTAAGACACATTCAATAGAGACATGAAAACGAAGCATACAAAACTAAATATTATGCAAACCAGATGACGATTTGAATGCTCCTTCCATGCGGCTCCATTGTTCTTCTTTCCTCTCCAAATAGTTGTGGATCTCACCTACAAGTGCACACACAATTGAAAGCAAGTAGACGGGATTCTTGACCAAGAGTACTAGAAGCTTAGATTTGATAGCCTGATTATCAATTACCAATTACCAAATTTAGGGGTTTGATTGAAGAAATTCGTCCAAT
This sequence comes from Cryptomeria japonica, assembly GCF_030272615.1. Taxonomy (NCBI): domain Eukaryota; kingdom Viridiplantae; phylum Streptophyta; class Pinopsida; order Cupressales; family Cupressaceae; genus Cryptomeria; species Cryptomeria japonica. Next base: position 179,843,278 of record NC_081410.1, on the reverse strand, counting down.
TTATAGAAGAATTGGAGAGATGACAATATTAGCATGATTCAATTCAAATGGAAATTGCAAATCAATTATGTCAATTATGACAAATTATGACAAATTATGCACTTTCTATGCAAAATTTGTTGATTGATAATTTATGACAAATTATGACAACTTCTATGTCAAAATTGATTGATTGTCAATTATGACAAATTTATGACAAATTGACATGTCATTTCCATGAATTTAGGAGAGAAATAGGAGGAAAATGAAATTAGGAATTAGAAAATTAAGAAATTAGGAAATTGATGGAAATTAGGAATTTGAAATTAGATAAATTAATTAATAATCTTTCATTTATTAATTAATTCACAAAGACGAATAATTAGCCAATTAAATGAAGATTTAATTGTAATGAGAAGACTTAGGATAAATAAGTAATTTATTAATCCTAAAGGAAGAAAATGATAAGCAAGGTTAAATGACTAAATCACAAAACCCTAGAAGGTGAATTAGCAATGCGAGGATGACAATTAGGTCTTGATTGAAGATAATTGATATCGATCATGATTTTGAATTGATAAATGACCAATGTGATAAATGATTTGATTGATAAATGCGCCAATTGACGAGGAACAATGACAAATTGATCCAAATTGACATATTTGAGACAGACAACGATCGATGACAAATCGATTGCAAAATGACAAGATCGAACAAGATGACAAGAGATGATGATAAATAGATTGCAAAATGACAGGATTGAAAATGACCATGATCAATGACGAATTGATCACAAAATGACAAGATCGAACATGACAACAACCGATGACAAATTGATCGCAAAATGACAAGATTGAAAATGATAAAGATTGATGACAAATCGATAAGAGGACAAAACCCTAATTAGGATTGACGATGTCCAAAATGATAAGATTAATAAGAGGACAAAACCCTAATTAGGATTGACGATGTCCAAAATGATAACAAATTAGCACGCACATTGATGCGATAGGATGAAATCGATCAAAATCATGATTGGATAGTGTTGTCGACAAGACCAAATTTGAGAGCGAGATAAATGAAGAATGTAGAAGAATGACTCGATGCTCGCAAATGATAAAAACCAAGTGCATGACATAGGAGAAATGTTAATGTGATGCAAAAACCTAAAATGAGGCAATGCGCAAATGTTAAAGTATGACCTCGCAAGCGCTGACCATTTTTAGGTGTCTACATTTTGCCCCTCTTTGAGACAATGCGATTTTAAGCATTGTTTCAAAGAACAATAATGAAAATGCCCCGGATGCTGACAATGACATATGAAAATGCCCCAGACAATAACAATGATATATGCATGCCCCCTCGAGGAATTGGCCGGAAACATGCAGGAAAGAGGCCAATTGATCGATAAAAATGATAGGATCGAATGGACTGACAATCGGAGATCGGACGCATGAAGGGGAAGCACTTGAAGATGCAAAAGACCGCGAACAACATAAGATGGAGAAGATGCACGTCCATCTATGCAATGACAAAGAGCTATAAATGAGACCAAGAGGTGGAAAATTGCTCATTTGCACTAGCTAAAAAGGAGGATTTGTTGCTCTGGACAAGTCACTTGCAGAGAGATGGCAAACATTCCAATGGCGGATCACCTTGGAGAACGTGTACGCACATTCAGACGACCGGACGACGCAAGAGCCGCGGTATGGATCTCAAAAACCCATGTTTTCAATTTCATGACTTTTGATTGCTTGCGGGACATTGCGAGGCCCACAGGGGATGCAAAAGAGGACTTCTGCGCTTGTGTAGTCTAATTCTGCGCTTGTGTCATGTCTTCTGCGCTTGTGTAGGAAGACACAAGCGCAAGTTACCTGACACAGGCGCAGGTTCTCTAACACAGGCGCAATTGTGCACTGAAAACCCTAGTTTTGGTCAAAATGACATGCAAATGATCGGAAAAAGGGGGGATAAGGGTAGGATAGGTCAGATTAGATGAAAAACACCCTGATTTGGACATGAAAATGAGGAAATGCAACCCGTAGGAGCAAACCCTAAAACTGACAAAATTTGCCCCAATTGTGATACAAAGTCGACAATATCCGTTGATCACACGGGAGAACCGACCGGATTGCTTCATGCTACGACATAGACTCAGGAGCACAGAGAGAGATACCTTAGCAGGACTGGGGATATGGCAGGGATGAGGAGGATAGAGGGAGCACCCAGTGACAGAGGCACGTACTCCTTAGATAGACAGTAGACATTATGTAGTTTGACATTTTGTAGTCAGCCTGTGGGCCATACTTAGGACAGACAGTCCGATTTTGTACTCCGATATTATGATGACATATGATATGCATCGATATGATGGGATGCAATATGTTATGACATATGTTATTTTCCATGTATGGATGACTTATGCACTGTTGATGTACCATTGTGGAACATATATGGATGCATTTTTTTGTATTTTTGATGCATTTATAATATGAAATGGATAAAATGCTTGATGTGATGCTTGATGTAATGCAAGTGTACTAACCAAATGGATGCAGGATGCAATATGTATGTTTGGATATCGGAGCACTAGACCGAACTGACTATCCGACCAGACGGAAGAAGTGTTAGTAAGAAGAAAATGAAACAGAGGACAATTAGAGATGAAGAAAAACTTGCTTTCAGTAATGCACTTTGTAGGTGAGAACCTTTATTTTTATGTAGCAAAATGGATGCGTAGCATCATGGCATTGAAGGCCAGAGCTGAAATGCAACCCTTTTTTGCAAAAGACAGACACATCATAGACAAGCAACAATCACAATCAAAAAAAGAAAAGGATCATGAACCATCCCGGTCACTCTAAATCACTCAGTGACATCATCGAGCAACATAGGAACATGATCGAAGCCAAAAATAAATCAGTAAAAAGATAAGATGCACAAATTCCAACAAATCAAACAAACATCTTGATCTTCATTGTCAAAAGTTGAAAGCGTTGGTAGGATGATCATGTTGTCTGGTTTCAGGGAATGCGGTACCCCGTCTAAGACAGGACACAGTCTGGTTTTGAGTATACCACACCCTGTATAAGACCCATGATAATGTGCCAAGGACGAACGATATTGAGGTTGATTGATATGACAACTCGGATCAGTTTGAATGTCTGGTTTGAGTGAAAAAGTTCATCTGCTAATGCGTGATTTCAGTAAAGCACAATGTTGGATTGCGAGTCATTGGATGTATACTCAATGATCTGTCTATGCACAAAAAGAGATCCTTTATTGACAAAATGCGTGTTTTTGGATTTTTTACAATTTTTGAAATGTTTTTGTTCATTTTTTCATGACTTTTTATGATTTTTTTTCATTTTTTTTTTAGAGATTGTCATTTTTTTTAATTTTTAGATACTTTTTTCAGGACTTTAGTCGATTTTTTTTAGGGAGTTTTTTCAGTTTTTAGATATTTCTTCAGGACATTTTTCAATTTTTTTTTTGAATTTTTTCAGGTCTTTATTTGATTTTTTTAAGATTTTGCCCCCAGTGTCTAGCAAGGCAAGGAATATGATAGGTGAATAAATAGGCTTGCTGAAATGATGGTGGATAGAGGGAAGATAAAGGCCTTGTAGTATGGAGACAATACAGATGCAATTTTCAAGAGCTATTGCATGATGGGACAAAAGATTGGATATGACAATGTAAAGTAGGAACATGGCATGAGGGACATGTCAAGAGGCTTTTGAAACTATGTTTTGCATTTCACGTCCTTATGTCAGATCAAGATCAAGGGACAGAAAGAGTGTATGGATAGTGATAAGATATGGATAGGATAAGCAAGACCAAGAATGGATAAGGGACATGGACTGAAGGTCGGGATAGGATACGGGATAGTGGCAGAAAGTTGCAATAAGACAGGAAATATGGATGAAAAGTTATAATAAGCAAATGGATAAATGACCAAAAGCTATGATAGACTAAAAGCTGCAAATAAGATGCGTGACGCTCATGACGATCGTCAGCCTTGTCAAGATCAAAGGAGGAAAGGGAATCTGGACATGAGGGATAATAGGATATGAAGGGTAATGACAGGGGTTCGATAGGATAATGCAGGGCAATAGGATATGAAGGAGTATGACAGGGGTTCGATAGGATAATGAAGGGCAATAGGATATGAAGGAGTATGACAAGGGTTCGATAGGATAATGAAGGGCAATAGGATATGAAGGAGGAAACCTACCCCCAAGTGTGGTGTGCAAGAAGTTCATAGATTACGCATGATGCTTGTTTGCCAGGTTTTCATCACGGTACTTGCCCAAGGCGCCTATTTGCCAGGTTTTCACCAGTGGACGAATTATTTTTCTTTACTTTTTTTTCTTTTGTCTTTTTTTTTCACTTTTTTTTTTTTTTGATTTTGATTTTTTCAATAGAAGTTGGACACATGATAGGGGATGGAAGAAGGACTCAAGCGTCTTATTGTTTGGATAGTAGCCTTGAAATAAATGGACTATGACCTTTAAAAGTATGCTCAAAGACGTTGGTAGGATAAGGACATGGAAAATGAGATGAAACCAAGGCAAGGATTTATGCAAAGGATTGGATCAAAGGGATGGAAGGATGGAAAACATGCATTGGATAATAGGTAGGGTATTGGAAGAATTGGGCTTCAATGGATGGAAATGAAGGCAAGATCGACATTGGCACACACCTGGAGGGGTGATGGACTGATGGAGGAAAGACGTATTTTGGATATTGAGATTTGGATGGAGGAATAGCTGGGGATTTTGGGACATAAGGGCCCAAAATGGATGAAGAAGGTGATGGAGGAATAGACTTGGAATGTTTGGATGGAGGAATAGCAATTGTAGATGCCAATTTGGATGTTTCTTTAGGCTTTTGTGCTTCAAGGAGCCGCTTAGGGATCCACATGGTTTTTGTTTTTTCATGCTTTTGTGGTTCCTTGGAGTGCATTGCTTGCACAAGGGATTTAGGAACCCATATATATTTTGACTTTTGTTTTTGATTTTGCTCTGTAGGCCTTTGTGGCCTTTTGGATATTTCTTTTTCTTTATAGATCATTTTGTTCTTTGTTTTGACATGTCGATTATATTGGACATGTTGATCCTTGAATACATGTGGATTGCTAGACTTATGACTTTTATACTTGGCATCCAAATTGCTTGGAGGGGGAAAGGAATGCATGGATGGATATGAATGAAATGGACTTCTTTTGGATGGATGGAATTTACTCAAGGATGTGTGCCTTTGCTGATGTTGCATAGGAGATGGAGGGATATAGGGACCTAGAATGGATGGAAGGTGTGATAGGGAAGGGATATGTTTGGATTTTGATGGAGGAATACCAACGTCTTGAGAGTGAGTTGTGTAGACATGACCCTTAATATCTTCTTTAACATGAAGGGATTCTTGCTTGTGAAGGTCTACTCCTTTGCCTTTATGAATATCTTGACTTGTAGGATGCTCTTTTCTTTGGGAAGAAGACGCGAGTCCATTATGAGGTGGATATGATATGAGAGAAATAATGAGATCTTGAAATGGATCGGATTGCACCGAAGTGGAAGAACCCATTATGCATGTCGAGGGTTCATGAACATCTTGCACTGACATGTTAGAATCATGAGGGGGATTAGGATCATGAGAGGGACTAGGATTTTGTAGTGGACATGGTTCAATGACAGGCTCTTCAAGAGATGGAATGGGAGAAATAATGGGATCATCAAAAGGAATGAGATCTTGGAGTGTATATGGAGCATTATGACAAGGAGATGAAGGAACAAGTGGATCTTGTGAAGGATCTAAAGGAATGATAGGGTCTTGTGTTGGATATGAATTTGGAAGGATACTTTGATCTTGACAAGGAGGAAGATCATTGGATTCCTCTTTAAAGGTGCTTTGCTCTTGAATTTTAATGGGATCATCGGAAAGGATGGAAGGGATATCTTGACCTTTCTTAGGAAGTGGAATGTCAATGGGATTTGAAAGGACATTGTGTTCATGAAATGGAAGGGGATCATTTGGGATTGGATGAACTGGGATATCTTGATCTTGCTCAGGGAATGGAGTGTCAGTAGGACTTTGGATAGGATGGACAAGAATAGGGGAATCATCGTGAGTGTCAGGGAAGATGGGGTCCTGGTCAACAATTGGATGGGATGATAAGGTTTCAGGAACTTGATCTTGATCTGTTTTAAGACATGTTTCTTCATGTTCTAAATTATCCTCTTGACATGGGGTTAGACTTTGGATATGCATGGGGGATTCTGACAAGGGATCAATGGTTTGGCATGAAGGAAATGCACTTTGAACATTTGTGATGGATTCTGGCAAGGAATCAATGCTTGAACATGAGGAAGAGGGACTTCGAATGGGGTCCTCTAAAACAAGTAATGGCAATAAAGTGCATGGTGGCATTGGGTCTTGTATTTCTGAAACATGACAAGGATGTGCATCATGAATTGGATTATTTTGGCAATCAATTATGGATAGCCCTTGGGTAATTTCATCCTTGGGTGTATTATTTGATGAGGACAATATAGAAGGTTCTTGTGAAACTTCTAAAGGTGTAGGGATAGATGCCACTGGAGAGTCAATTTGTTTGTGGGGGGATGAGGCATTGCTAAACATAATTGTATTATCTTGATCTTCTTCAAAGAACTCACTTGGTAATTTCTTTAAGATCATTGCAATAAAGCCACCTTTCTTTCGAGGTTTTGACATGGTTGTATTTGGAATTTGAACTTGTTTAGAAAGAATTTGGTTCTGATTTGATGTCATGTTTTGATGTTGAACTAGATGTTGATCAAATTGGTTTGACATGTTCAAAATTTGGCTTGGTGCATGTTGCAAGCTTTGTTTTTTTATTTTTGGTGGTGATTCTTGACATTGATATTCCACCATTGGGTGAACCATTTGTTGACATTGTATAGCTGGTTGGACATATTGTTGAAATTGGACCATTGGTTGTGTTGGTTGCATATGTTGGACAATTGGTTGTGATGGTTGAAAATCTGATTGATAGTAAACACCTTCTTGTTCTTGTTGTGGAGGCACATAATGTTGTTGGCTCTTTTCTTGAAATTGTTTCATCATCTCTATTTGGGAGAGAAGAGCTGGTATGTTTGATCGTTCGATAAGAGACCTTACATCAATTGGCTCAATATTTGGATTTCGACCTGGAAGTTTTCGAAACATTTTGGACATTTGTGATCTATTCTTCTCAATGTTTTTCACTCTTTGTTCCAATATCTCCTCTTCTTGAGCTAGTTTCTCCTCTAGTTTTTGTATTTGGAGACTTGTTTCATCATAAAAAGTTTGATCAATGTTGCTTTGTTGTTGGGTTGGATAGAATTGTGATTGCATTGTCGGTTGATATGTCAAACTTTGTTGCATCATTGGTGCTTGAAACCTTGTTTCAATAGACATGTCACTATGCAAATGCAATATTTTTGGAATTTTTCAAGGATAATATATGCTATGCAACTAAATGCAAACTTGAATAGATGAAAATGCAATCTATGTTTTTGGTTGTTTTTTCAAGATTTTGACAAACTCTTTGGAATGCAAATCTAAAAGAGACCCTTAGGAAATTGAAATGATGTCTAGACCTCAAAGGACAAAAGGACCAAGTGACAAAAGGACAAAATGACAATGTCTCCCCTAATATGCTTGGATACTAAGCTAGGTTTGACCAAATGATATTGATGACAAAAAGACAAAAGTTTGACAAGGTCTAGACTTCCTAACAATAACTTAGGGTTTATCAAAGATTTGCATTACTCAAGTATGACAAAACCTAGTTTTGGCACTATATGCAAAGGGACAATTGCTATGCAAATGACCTTAATATGATATGATAATGACCTAGAACTTAATGAAGAGACTTAGGGTATGCAAAGTATGACAATGGTATTACCCTAATGCAAGAGAACACATGCAAATGGATGACCCTTATTGATATGCAAAGGAGTATGACTTAGGTGAAACCTAACCTTGGTACTTGACAATGAACTTTGCAAAATGCAACCTAGGATGAACCTAAATGTAAGTGACATGAATGTTGAGACAAGATTTTGAACAATGTTTGCTAACCATGTTTGAAGATGAGTTTTGAATCTTGTTGAACTTTTGTTGGATGAATGTCTCTTGTGTTTAATCTTATGTTGGATCAATTTGTTTTGTTCTTGAAATGAGATACAATTCAACTTTTGACAAGCAAAGAAGACAAGATATTGCAACTTAGACTCAAGACAATCATGCTCATTTCCACATTTCTTATGGTAGGCAAAGACATTAGGTACTTGAGAGGTAGACTCATTATGGGATTCAAGGAGAATACATAGATGCTTGACCCCACGGGCTCCCCTCCACGGCACTCACTTCTCAGGGCAGCCAAACATCAGTCCCCATGGAAATCTCCCCATGGCGAACTTAGTATCTCTTCCAAGTATCCGAACTTGTCCTTCTCAAGCAACTAGAAGGGTTTTTGGCCTCTAAAAACAAGGTGTTTAGTAAGGATTTCTGTTAAGCGTTACTCCTTGATGTCACGCAAGCGTGATTGAGACATTAAGCCCATCAAGATACCAAACAAATGTAGTCGCGCAAGCACGATTTAGACCAAGAGGCCCTACTTAGATGTTGATATGAGAAAGAGTTCAAGGGTCATCACTTCCCAAGTAACTGCAATTCCCACGTAGCACTTCCTTCAAAGCTTTCGCTCATCGGGTATTTTTTTATAGTGAGTTAGAATGCCAAGGAATTCTAGCCGTACTCACTTTGGGTCGTTCCCTTCTCACGATTATCACTTGCTTGTAAAAGCAAAGTGGTCGGGAAGGCAGGCCCTCTAAATGTGACACACAATCAACAACACAAGCATGGTATCGAAGATCTGGATTTCTGATCACCCTAAGAAGGATGAGAGCATACTCTCCTACTCCAATGTCATACTCAACAATCAAAGCAAACAAATGTTCATTCCAACCTATTTAGAAATCACTAGGTGCCTAAAAATTAAATGCAAACACAAAGTTTGATTGTTTCTCCAAGGCAACCTGCAAAAACCCAAGTTAGGAGTTTGATACGCTTATTCTTTGACTTTCGAATCTGCACAAAGCGTGTTAGTAGTTTGATTTATTGTCTTTGCCATGCGTATGCCAAGATTCTGCACAGATAATTAGTACCAAAATCCAAAGCACAGAAAACAGAATGCAAAAACACAACAAATTTCAAGTAAACACTGCATTTTTTACCTCTGTTCTGGACTTTACACAGGCGCAGAACCCATGACACAGGCGCAGAATGCAGGACACAAGCGCAGAATGTCACCTATACAAGCGCAGAATGCTCAACACAGGCGCAGGTTGCTTCACACAGGCGCAGGAGTCTCCAGAATACCCTGCACGACCTTGTTTTTGGGTTTTTTGGCCTGCAAATCAACTTGAGAGCACTCAAAACACCATAAAGAGGTTAGAAGGTTAGTTTTTCACGTCAGGTTCACCAATTAATGTACGTTAGGAAATAGGAAATCATCACAAAACAAAGATAAACATAATCATCAATCACAAGTGCATTCATTGCAATGAATCTATCCTAAGACACATTCAATAGAGACATGAAAACGAAGCATACAAAACTAAATATTATGCAAACCAGATGACGATTTGAATGCTCCTTCCATGCGGCTCCATTGTTCTTCTTTCCTCTCCAAATAGTTGTGGATCTCACCTACAAGTGCACACACAATTGAAAGCAAGTAGACGGGATTCTTGACCAAGAGTACTAGAAGCTTAGATTTGATACCCTGATTATCAATTACCAATTACCAAATTTAGGGGTTTGATTGAAGAAATTCATCCAATTTATAGAAGAATTGGAGAGATGACAATATTAGCATGATTCAATTCAAATGGAAATTGCAAATCAATTATGTCAATTATGACAAATTATGACAAATTATGCACTTTCTATGCAAAATTTGTTGATTGATAATTTATGACAAATTATGACAACTTCTATGTCAAAATTGATTGATTGTCAATTATGACAAATTTATGACAAATTGACATGTCATTTCCATGAATTTAGGAGAGAAATAGGAGGAAAATGAAATTAGGAATTAGAAAATTAAGAAATTAGAAAATTGATGGAAATTAGGAATTTGAAATTAGGTAAATTAATTAATAATCTTTCATTTATTAATTAATTCACAAAGAGGAATAATTAGCCAATTAAATGAAGATTTAATTGTAATGAGAAGACTTAGGATAAATAAGTAATTTATTAATCCTAAAGGAAGAAAATGATAAGCAAGGTTAAATGACTAAATCACAAAACCCTAGAAGGTGAATTAGCAATGCGAGGATGACAATTAGGTCTTGATTGAAGATAATTGATATCGATCATGATTTTGAATTGATAAATGACCAATGTGATAAATGATTTGATTGATAAATGCGCCAATTGACGAGGAACAATGACAAATTGATCCAAATTGACATATTTGAGACAGACAACGATCGATGACAAATCGATTGCAAAATGACAAGATCGAACAAGATGACAAGAGATGATGATAAATAGATTGCAAAATGACAGGATTGAAAATGACCACGATCAATGACGAATTGATCGCAAAATGACAAGATCGAACATGACAACGACCGATGACAAATTGATCGCAAAATGACAAGATTGAAAATGATAAAGATTGATGACAAATCGATAAGAGGACAAAACCCTAATTAGGATTGACGATGTCCAAAATGATAAGATTGATGATAAGATTAATAAGAGGACAAAACCCTAATTAGGATTGACGATGTCCAAAGTGATAACAAATTAGCACGCACATTGATGTGATAGGATGAAATCGATCAAAATCATGATTGGATAGTGTTGTCGACAAGACCAAATTCGAGAGCGAGATAAATGAAGAATGTAGAAGAATGACTCGATGCTCGCAAATGATAAAAACCAAGTGCGTGACATAGGAGAAATGTTAATGTGACGCAAAAACCTAAAATGAGGCAATGCCCAAATGTTAAAGTATGACCTCGCAAGCGTTGACCATTTTTAGGTGTCTACACAAACACATATCAAAGATAAAATCTTTCTAGAACTAAACATGCTTAATATTCCATCCCAAGGGTGCAACAACACATATGAAACAAGGGAAGAAAATTATAAAAAGTTTGCAAAGCATTAGAATATTTTCATATATTTATCTAACTCCTATTATAAAAGCACAGAGGCTCCCAAAACCCGAGTGACAATGTCGGTTTCATATCTTCTCAAGGATTCTGATCCTTGGGATATCAGTGCTTGGAAGGGTTGGTTCACCTGGACCAACGCAAGAAAGAGGAGATCAAATCCTAGAGGGATTGATAGATTCTCATCCTTTGCTTCATAGAAAGACGATAAGATAGTCTTCAAATCTGAGGTCCTCACTAAAGTTGGATCTAATCAGTGGCCCATATGGCTGATAATTTCTCCAGAAGAGTTCCCTTCAGATTTGAAAGATGATTGGAGAACACTGGTTTTGAACAGGGCATCTCTACTTTTTGGAAAGATCAACATGCTTACTTAGGTACTAACATGTATCTCTTTGGCAGAAAGCTAAAAGCTTTTAAACTAAGACTTAAGAATGGCACTACAATGTGTTGATTTTGTAACTAGGTTAAGAAAATAAATAGGATTTGGATTGCCTTAAGGCATCATCCGAATCCTTATAGGGCAGGGCCCTATCTATTGTATTGTATTTATGTGTAAAACAAATAGGGCTGGCCCCTCTATATCCTACACGCCAAACATAAAAGAAACTCATGCTTCCATTATAGGGCCGACCCTATATTGAAATGTGCGAAGTTAAGTCTACACTCCAAACGTGTGGACCTATCCACATCATTGTAATATGTAAAATGGTTTTAGCACCCAAGGATTAATAGGCCGACTTAGAGATAAGTAAAAGGATGAACCCCATATATATACCAGCCACTTACAAGGCTTAAAGATATATTTGGCATTCATGCAATCATCTTCTGCTATATGCGAATTCTGATCTGCACTTCAGTAGTCAACGAATTCACCCTAGAAGACAGCGAATTCTTCCTAGAGGACTGCAAAGTCATTTTCATGCATGGCGAACCTGATTTCATGTGACATATTGGGTTTCTAGGCAAGCAAATCACTCTCAAGCCTAGTGAATCTCTCCTCATGCTGGGCTAACATGTTTGTGTAGAAGATATTTGCCTAAATCTGCTCCTGCAGACTGTGAACATGAACTAGGGGTCTGCTCTTTATCATTCTGGAAATTCATCAAGTTCAGATCAGAACTTAAGTCTCAGATAAGTCTGCTCCAATTGTGCCCTAGCTGGGTTGTTATTGTACTTACAATTCAATATAACATAATCAGATCTGAGGATCTGTTGTTGCTGGGTTTTCCCTCCTAGAGGGAGGTTTTCCCAGGGTAGTTTTGCGTTGTGTGATTCTCTATTTGTATGCTTTACTGTGCAACTTTAGTTTTCTGTTTATTGTGGATAATCTGATCATGAAAACTAACACAATGACTCCCAAAATCTGTTCCAAAAAATGGCTAGGTTGGAGAGCAGAATGGAAGAAATTCCAACTGTCCTTAACAATGTAGTCTTGATCCAATGTAGACACCCAATTGGATGAAATTTATAAATGTGGGGAGATCTTCTGAAACAGAAATCCAAGATCAAATCACTTGAGGCAGGCAAGAGAAATACGAGATTCTTCCACGTTGCCTATAAAATGAGAAGACAGAGAAACTACATCTCAAAGATTGAAACAGTTGTAGGCAACATCACCGAGGATCCTAAAATTCTCAAGGCCTCTTTGGTCTCTTTCTAGGAAAACATGTTGACCAAGGAAAATGAAGAGAGGGCTGAAAAACAGGATCTTCTCTTTGGACCAATACTCTCGCTTGTTGGAACCACAAAGATCGAGAATCTCATGCAGGATATCTCAAAACAAGAAGTCGGGATTGCTGTATTTGATATTGTTCAAGGAACTGCAAAACATCAGGAAGTGCAGACCCATAGTTGATCATTCTTCATAGCCAGCTAGCTTCATTGGCTCTGTGTACTTTGTGCTACTCTGCCATTTGACATTTGTAGTTTGTAGTGTGTAATTGATTCTAAGGTTCGAACTTTAAAGTCAAAAAATGTAGTATTATACTCTGCAGTGTGCATTATAATCAGCAATCTCGAAATTAGTGAGGAAAATCCATATTTCAATATTCATGGTGTAGAATCTTGTTTACTTTCACTCTTTCATTCTCTACGCAATTAGGATGGCTTTAAAAGTACAAAAACATCAGTTTTTTCTCTTCTTCTTTTCTGTGTTTCTGGGTTCCTGATAAATTCCCCTTATTTTCTGATAATATCCTGTGAAATGAATATAACTGATCATTTTGTTCACTGATTTATTGCTGAGAAAGACATTTGCTTCTATGGTTTAAACCCCATTTTGTTTTTGTTGATCCTCTATCTATTGTACCTACAGAGGTGGACACTAACTGTTCCAAGGCTGCACCAAAAAAAAATTATTATAAGGATAGAAATTGACAATTTTAGGGAACCGGTCTTTCAATAATACATAGCCAATTAAGGCTATGTCTATTAAGGGCACTGGCAAGAAAGGGGCTTTGTATCTTAACTCTCAACCTCTCAAGCCTGCTTCTAATTTGGACAATTTCAAATTGAATGTCGCAAATTATGTGGAACAGCTGCACCATTGCATCCAGGGTCCAAATGTGGTGGAAAACATTCACAATCTTCATAATGGCCGGTTACCAATCCATACACCAAGGACAAGGTTCCTAACTAAAGCCAATGGCTAGTTAAGGATGTTGGTTAGAAATATTGGAGATAAGTATACAGAATAGTTAAGGCATCGTCCTTTAACCACTGAATTTTGCTTCCAAGTAAATTTATGTTTTATGTTTTAGATGCAATTTCTTTTTGCAAGAGGGTATGCCCCACAATGACACATATTTATTATGAATTTTATAGACAGTCTGACTAGCAGTTTCTTTGACCTGAATAGTCCTACTAGGCTGTTTCTTTGACCTGAGTAGTCTCATTAGGCAATGTGATTTCCTTTTCCAAGGGGATATGCCCCAAACGACACATGTTTTACAGTGAACTCTATGCACAATTTGCCTAGCAGTTCTTTGACCTGAATACTCCTATTAGCCTCCTATTAGCCAGTTTATTTAGCAGATTAACTAGCTACTATCAATTATGTTTTGATATAGGTTCTAAGAAAAGTAGAATCCTGTTCTAGCTGCTTGATTTTTGCTAAGAACCCAAATCCATGCTCTGCTGCCTGTTGGAAAGCATCAAGACTGTTATTGTTAATGTTGGTGATTTCTTTATGAATGAATAGATTCTACTTTTTGTTTTTTCAAAAATAAAACAAGTAAAGATACTCCTAGGCCATTCAAGAGAAACCAATGCAGAAACGATCTGAAACACAAGCTGAAATCAACATTTGAATAACAATAATGTGTATGAGATAATGAAAAATAAAAACATTTAACAGCTTCACAAAAGTCATTGGTTAAGTTTAGGGATGTTATTCTTACCTCATCCAAAATTTCTTGCTTTGTCACAGGATAACCTAACTCTTTTCCATAATTTAGAACAAGTCTCCATAGCCCCTGCGAAAAAGCACCTGTAAGAAAACTTACATTCAAAAAACTAACGAATATGTAAGACAAGAAGCTGTCAATGTAGGATCTGATGTCATTATCACCAAAACTTAAGCGTTAAACAAACCCTTAGAGATAGCTTCTTGACTTGGTAAAATTTCGAAGGAACAGCATCTTTGATATCTTACCTCATAATGGAAGGAATTTCCCTAGCATAGTAGCATAAAATATTAACGCATGGAAAATTGGAAACATCATATCTCATGCCTGAAAAAGAAAAACAATTCAAAACTTGCCGGAATATATAATGTTATTTTTAGAGTACTAGAAAATAAGTTTTACCTCCTGGATTTTCATGAGTAAGGGTTTCTTGGATTTGGAAGCATCGCTCGGCAAGTTTCCATACCATGTTGGTTCTTTTTGTCATATTTTCCTCTGCAGCATAGAAGTCTTTGTATGGCAGCATTTCCGCAATTAATATCTCTGATGGATCCCCTGTTTTGCACTGCTTTTCTATCTTGTTTGTTGCAGAGTTTCTATCCTTTGGTACGGGCTTCCTTCTTTATTCGAAAAGGAAATCTGACTACAATTTTTTTTGTTTACAATTTCGTATGATAACTTAAAAGGAAATCTATCATACCCCAACCAAAAAAACTCATTACAGGCTAGTGCCCTTTTTATTCTGGACTAGTCTCCCACACTTTACACTCTCCGATCAATGTTTCTTGGAACCCTTTACCGATCAAATTAAAAGCAATATACATATAAATTACTGTTCGTTTGCCTCCAAGAAAATTACAGAATTGAAGAACACGTACCACAAAGCGCCTTCCACCAGGCCCTTTCTTAAGGGGCTTGACATATTGTTCCATTTTAATCGATGAGCGAATTCAGATTTCTTCTTTCAGCTTGACTGCCAAGTCCAATGCCTCAAAACTCTCACGAGTAGCCAATCTCAGCTGTAAATTAAAACTGTTTATTTCTTACAACCATGCATTTAAGCTCTGATAAAGATAAACACTTGAAACTTTTTTTTTCCTTTCATATTTAATCATTCAGAATATGGGGATGTAGAAAAATGCATAAATCTACGGTGGTTACGAACAAATAGGTAAAAAAACAATAAGTAATCCAGGAAAATAATAAAGTTGAATTTTATTTTTACTAATTACTTTCGCTGGTGTTAAAGTTTGAACGGTCAGGATTTTTTTTATTTTAATTGCGCAATCTAATTTGTTTCCTTTTATTATTTCATTTAATCAAAGAAATAGGAGAAAAGGAGTTAATTCGATTTTTATTTTTTTAATTAGATTGCATGAATCCTTAAATGGGCAAGACCGAGGCTAAACTAGCTATTATAATATTTTTATGGTTTTATGATTTTTTAATTAGTTGTTTTAAATTGTAATTTCTATTATATAAATTTTAAAAAATATTAATTATTATTTTATGTAAATTTATGTTTTTTTCTTATTGTATGTCTACTATTTAACTAGAATATATGTATTTTAAAAAATCCAAGTAAAGTACATCAAGAGAGATCAAAATTAAAAATATTTAGCATTCATAAATAATAGTAAAGAGTTGATTGTATTAAAATTGACATTAAATGGTTTAATAAATCACTTAGTCTACTTGAAGGAAAATTCAAAATATAAATATTTAACATTTGATTTATTATGATCTACTTATATATAAACATTAATTTTAATATATGTGATATATATTGAAACCTAACCCTAATCATATATCCAATTCTAAGTCTAACCCTAACCTTAACCCTTATCTAATATTAAATCTAACCCTAGCAATTGAATCTAGACACTAACTCTATTTAAACCCTAACCATATATTAACCCTAACTCACATATTTTTCATATAACTGTAATTTTACCCTACCCTAATTGAGCCCTAGCCCTAACTCTTACTAAACCCTAATCTAACATTAACCCTAACTCTCGCCTTACTACCCTAATATTAACCCTAATAATATTCAAACCATAATCATAATTAAACCTTAATCCTAAAACTCTAACTTGAAGATTTCTCTTAAAACCCTAATTGAATCCTAACCATAATTGAAGCTCTTATTTTTAATTCTAATTCTAACCTTAACCGTAATTGAACTATAACATAAACTCTTTTTGAATCGTAACCATAATTTTACCATAACCCTAACTAAATCCTAACTTCATTGAATCATAGCCCTAACTCTAACACTAATTAAACCCTAACCATAAATAAATTCTATTGATAATATTAATTGAATGTTAATCCTAATTTAAATGAATCATAACTTTAACACTTATTAATCCACAATTCAAGTTGAACACTAACCTTAATCTTAGCCCTAACCCATTGAAATCTCATCATAATTTAACCATAATCCAAATCCTATCTCTAATTCTTATTCTAACTCTTACTTTAACCTTAGCCCAACATTAAATCTAACCCTAATAAGAACATTGTTTAAACCCTAGCTTGAAATTAATACTAACCCTAATTTAACCCTAATTTTAGCTATAACCCAAATTAAACCCCAACCATAACCCTAATTCAAACCTTATCATAAATAAAATATTTTTCCCCTATTGAATCCTAATCTAACATTAACCTTAATCCTAATTGAATCCTAACCTTAATCGTAACCCTAATTTAATATTAACCCTAATGCTATTGAAACTTATTCATAATATAACCCTAACCCTAAGTCAAAGATTTCTTCTATAGTCCTAATTGATGCCTAATCCCATTTAACCCTATTCTAATGTAACCTTAACCCTAACATTACCCCTAATTGTAATGACAATCCCTATTCTAGTTTTAATCTTAATTGAACTTGAACCTAAACCCTAGTGCAACCTTAATGCTAATCATAACCTTAATACCAAAGTTTATTTTATAACTTTAACACTAAACCTAACCCTAACCTAATGATGTAAGGCATTGATTATAAAATTTTTAACAAATGTATTGATAACCATAACCCTAATTGAACCCTAACTTTAACCTTAACTCTAAATGAACCATCACATCAACCCCAAGCCTAAACTTGACCCTAACATAAGATTTCTCCTAGAGTATTAATCCTAGCCCTAATAAACTATGATCCTAACCCTAATTAAACCCCAACCCCAACCACAACCATGACCTTAACCTCAATATTTATCCTAGAACCCTAGCACTAACTCAACACTAACCATAACCTTAATCAAAACCCTAATTAAATCATATCTCTAACATAAACCCTAACCCTAATTTAACTCGAACTATAATCCTAACCCAACACATACAAGACTTTAAAATAATGAGGGTTTGAGGTAGTGCTAGGATCGGGGATATAACATTATGACTGAGGCGACAACTCTAGTTTTATCTATCCTAACCTTAACACGAACCCTAATTCTAATTTAAGCTCTCTATATATTATAATTCTAATAGGTTAAATATGACCCTAATATTATTAACCCTAATACTAGCAAGGTAACCTTAATTAAAATCCAACCTTGGATCTTAACTCTAACCTTAATTAGCATTAATTTATTTTGTTTTAAAGAAAAGGAATTTTCATTTATAGAAAGTTATTGACAATAGCCATCAAACTTAAAATTTAAAATTGAATTGAAATTATATTTTATCAAATTATCTAAAATTAAAGATAATATCTCTATGCATGTCCCAATTTAATTAGAAAGTATAATTTTAAATTTCAACAAAATTAGTTAATAATCTATTTTTAAAGCAATTACCATTAATTGAATAGTATAATAAATAACTAACTAATGTGTACTCAATTAAAAAAAATTCTTTTAAAGAAAAATTAATTACCTCTGTAGAAAGTTATTAGTAATATCATTCCAATCAAAAGTGGTTAAATAGGGTTATGGTGAAAGTTCAATTAGAGACATGGTTGGGGTTGATTTTTGTGAGATATGGTTACAAGTTAGTTTAGTGGTAGGGTTTAATTTGGTTTAGTGTTAGGATCAGGATTATAATTTTGTTAAATATTTGGGTTGAATTTAACATAAGGTTAGGGTTGACTTCGATATAGGTTTATGATTCAATTTAACTTAAGGTTTGATTACGTTTATAGTCAACATTCAATTTTATTTAATGTTTGGGCTAGAGTTAAATTTGTTTAGAGTTAAGGTTTTAGGATATGGGGGAAATTTGGTTCAAAGTTAAATTTGAATTTGGTTTAGGGTATAATTTGGCTAAGTATGTTGAGGGTTAGTGTTTCATTTGGTATAATTTTAGGATTAGGGTACAATTTGGTATAGGGCTAAGATTCAAATTGGTTTTGTGCTAGAGTGTTAAATTTGATTTGATAAGGGTTAGAGTTAGGGTAAGGGTACAATTCTGTTTACAATTAGGTTAGGTTGAATTTTATTTTGGGTTAGGGTTTGAATTTCCTATAGGATTAGGATACAATATTTTTTACAAATAAGGTTAGGTTGAATTTTATTTAAGGTTAGGGTTGAATTTTAAATTAAGGTTAGGTTTCTAATAATTGCTTGAGTTTTAGAGTTAGAGTTTGATTCGATTTATGGTTTGGATTCACTTTGGTTTAGGGTTAGGTTTCACTTGGATTTAGTGTTAGACTTAAAATTTGTTTTGATTTAGTGTTAGCGTTCAATTTGGTTTACAAATTTGTTAGTTTTATAGTTGACATTTAATTTGGTTTAGCATTAATGTTTGATATTGATCTTAATATAATCATAATAGACTGCCCCGATAATGTGGTTTAAGGTTCATTTAGTTTTATTTTATTAATTTGAAAATAATTGAACCATTTTAATATTATAATAAACTAAGAACTAAAATCTATACATAAAATGAACCTTAATATTTTACATAAGGGAGGTTCTTATTTAATATTTTTAATAAGTGAAATGCATCTTCTAATTAAAATTTAATAGGTTTGTATACTTTTGCATTTTTATGTTAAGTTAGGATGTATTTGAGTGAATAATCATATAATAAAAAAACAAAGAAATCACTACAATATTTTCCAAACGTAAATATTATTATATAATTAAAATAAATTTTAATTTTAAAATTTATAAAATAATATTATCTATTTTTAAATAATTAAAAATATGATAGTTATAGTTTTGATTTAAAAATGAATAAAAAATTACTAATTATAATTTTAAAATAAGTTAAACACTAAAATATAAATTAAAAAGAAGCTTCCTATTATTATTATTTTTAAATGGAAAAAAAATATTTTTAAATATAAATTTTTAAAAAACTTCTAATTTAAAAAATTATATTTTAAATCTAGATTTAAAAAAAACTTCTTCTTTTTTCTTTTTTTTTTTTGCATGCAACTAATAAATTCAATTAAATATTGACTTAAAAGTAACTTTTTTGTATTTCATTTTTAAATCAACAATCACTTTAATTATAATTTAATATAAGTTAAAAGACTAAAATCTAAATTCAAAAAGAACTTTCTATTTTAGTTTTTAGTTTTTTGCATGCAAATCATTTATATTCTAAAAGGAAACTATATTCTAATTTTTCAATGAGAAAAATTGAGTTAAATCTATCATTTACATTTTAAAATATTTAATAAATAAATATTCATTATGGTGTAACTATATAATTTGAAAAAAATTTCTAATCTTTCATTTCCATTAAAATAATTTCATATTCTAAATCTACATTTAAAGGCACCTTTTTATTGTATTTTTTTCTAAATATATGACCTTTTAATCAATTATAAAATTCATAAGAATAAATTAAAATGGATTTACATTAAAAATTGTAAGAAGATAACAAATATATATTATCACTAACAATTTATTAAATATTAATCAAAAATCACTATATAAAGGCGCATAAACCCTTCTTCCCTAAGAAGATGGATAGCTTGGTTCAAATGTTTGTAAATAAATTCTACTCCAAACATGGTAAGCCATCCTACAATTAGAACTTTGAAACACCCTTTCATTATAGAAGATCGCCCAATATAATTTTTGATTGTGCCAAAGAGAAAGAGAACCACGCTTGGTTCCTATTTGTATAGAACAATATGAAGACCAGAAGGAATCAACATGTATCCTAAATGTATATGACTTTTCAATGCACAAAGGATTTCAGATTCACATAATCATCATGAGAATAATGCAAAAACCTCCCAAACATTTATTATGCATGTATGAAATGCAAAAGACATGGTTTCTAAAAATATTTTTCTTACTTTCCTTTTGATTCTTTCTTGAATCAAAAAGTGAATGACTAAAGAAAGCAAAACTAAAAAGGAAAATTCAAATCTAAAACAATAAAATAAAATTATGCTATCATTATTGGTTTGATATACACACCAAATTTTAAACCTAAAGATGAAATGCATGATACAACGCTGCAAAACACATTTAGCATCGAATGAACAAAACAAATAAAAATAAAAGTAAATTATACACATAATTCAACTTCACCAACATGCCAATAAAATAATCTCTAAAATTTATTAAATTTATATTCATATCTAGATTTTATAAGAATTGGAGCACTTATAGAGTTTCATAATAAATTTATGAAATTTATATCTATATCTAGATTTATTAAAAACAATTTCACTGGTCATGCAAAATATTTAGAAATCAAATTCATGTAGATCTTGCATGCTCTAGTATGAAGATTCATGTGCTTTGGAGATAAAACAAAATTGAACTACAAACTTTTTTTTGGGTCTCATGATTTTAAGGTGTGTATGGACACTAATTTAAGAATGTTATAGCAACTGCAATGGTAAACATGCATGCAAAATTCCATGATTACATAATATGAAGAAAATAGATTGTTGAAAATCAATATTTTTCAAAAGACAACTTATGATAATTTACCTATTATTAGCCAAGCTGATGAAATGGAGATTTTGTTTGGAGTAAAGACCAAATTGTCACTGCTAAAAGTGAATAGCTGGTGCCTACATGTGTTCAATGGAGATATGTAGGTGATTGTTTCCCTTGCCATTTTTATTGCAGATTGTTTCTTTTTTACCTTCATTACAAACAGGTAGGTTTCTATTGTTTTATGGGATTTCAATCGTATCATTTTGTTTTTTAACAAATGAGAGAATGAGAAAATCAATGCAAGTGATGATTTCTATTTTTTGGGTTGTCAATGTTTTTTTATTCAAGTTTTAAAACAATGCAAGTAATTTTGCAATTTTCTTTTTGTTAAATTTATTTTGTTTTGGAAATGTAGAAATTGACAAATTGGTTGACGGTCAAATACACGTCAACTTGAATGACTTTTGTTTTTATTGATGAAGAATCTTACATTTGTCTGTGAGCCTATTACACCTCTCAGTGTAAAAAGAAATATAAAAAGGGGAGGAAATGTATGAAATCATATGACTTTTAAAACTATATTATTTCTAAAAAAATATTATTATATTTCTATTCAAGGAAAAAAAGACTTTTAAAACTATATTATTTCTAAAAAATATTATTATAGTACTATTTTATATGATATCAATCAGTAGTGGAGAATTTGATGATTTGATGAGATGAATTGATTGAGATAGTTACAAAGTTAATTGATTGCATGATGGATAAAATTTTATGAGAAGATTCGATCAAGGTAATTATAAACTTAAAAAAAATATGCCAAAAGATATCATATTTGTTCAAAATTGCACTTAAAAAATTGTTGTATTATTATATTATAATTAATGTTAAATTATTATTAAGATATTATTATATTATTATATTTTAATATATTCTTATTTTATTAAATTCTTTACAATTTATGTTAAGGGTATGTGCAGAATCGTGAGGGGCCAAAAAGTAGCAATATTTTGACTAAAGTTCTGATTGATAGGCTGATTGAAAAATATCTATAACTTTCAAACGATATCACATTTTTTTAATCTGAAACATGTGTCACATTCTATGCTTCATATACTATAGGATTAAAAAAAGAAAAATTGAATTTCATAAACTTTTGACCAAGTTATGGTGGTTAGACATATGCATTTTTAATATTTTTAAAAAGATGTAGTAAAAAAATCATAATTAATTATATATTTTATAAAAAAAATACAAAACATTATGTGTCACATTCGGACATGAGTCTCCTACTTATATCTAAAATTTTATAAAAAAATATTATGATTTGATTGTGATTAGGGTGGTCAAACAAACACCCACTTCTTATCTTTTTCCTGAAATTTTAGGACTATTGCATTGAAATTTCAAATTTTAATCAAATAGATTTATTTTTTTAGAAAAAAATTGGTAGCTTAGAAACTACATTCAATTATCTACAGATTCTATTCTTACATATTTTTGAAATAATGTTGGTAGCTTATTCAATTTTTTATGTCAAGTTTCCTAACTTTGTTTTCTAATTTTCATTGCCACTTAGGGGTCTGTGTTGGTCCACCATGACCCTACACATACCCTTAAAAAACTTTTCCTACCAATTTATTATTATTATTTAATTATATTTTAATATTTCTATAAAACCCTTTACTATAGTAAAAAATCTATTAAGAGTATTGTGTCGACTTGAATTTCATCATCAAATACTACCTACAACATGTTAGCTTCACAAAATACAAAGGAAATGCTACAGGAAATCCAAACTCAACCAATGAAACTACATGAAATTGATATAAAATAAAAACATTATTTTTACCTTCATGATTTAAGTCTCATTGTGTTCTAACTCCACTATTCTTGGTTGCAGATGATGTGCTCTCAAACAAGCACTGGTAGCTTCCAAGATAGCATATGAAGAATGGACTGATAGTTGATATTTAACTCATACTATGACATGCAATGAAAATGATTTAAAGCTAAATGATTATGCTAAATTGCTAAATTGCTTCAAGATAAAAACTCACGGATGCATAAGTTTACTCAAATGTTTAACTTGAAGACTAACTCTTTCTCAACTCAAACTCCTACTTGTTATAGACTTTTCAGAGGATAAGATGATGTGTCCTAGATCAATGGTCATGATCAAATCTGCAAATTTGGATGGTTGTGAGCAAAGCTGAAGGTTGAGAAAAAGGGGGAAGGAGAAGA
Organism: Cryptomeria japonica; assembly: GCF_030272615.1. Lineage (NCBI taxonomy): Eukaryota > Viridiplantae > Streptophyta > Pinopsida > Cupressales > Cupressaceae > Cryptomeria > Cryptomeria japonica. Next base: position 179,819,566 of record NC_081410.1, on the reverse strand, counting down.
CAAGTGTCACTCATCTCACCTTGACTAGGTTGTTGATTGAGGGAATCTATGGATGGTTGGAGAAGATTTAGGCATGAGAGGACAAGTGGACTCAAGTCCTTCCTAAAATGTAGAGATGTTGGAGAGAATATAGAAGAAGGTTAGGAAATATGTGTACGTACACAATATTTCATTTATTTTGGAAGTTGAAGATAAGTGGCTAATAAATATTTAATTTATTTTAATTTTGTTGAATTAATTTAGCAACATGATGGATGAGTTGGCAAAGGAAAGATGAAGTGTAGATGGAAAGATTAGTTGGAAAAGGAATTAAATAATTAAGAATTATTTAATATTTGAGACTATAGGATAGAAGAATAACCATTAAATATTAGAAATTTAATTGATTGATTAGATGAATAATTAAATATTAGATATTTAATTAATTGATTAGAAGAATAATTAAATATTAAATATTTAATTAATTGATTAGAAGAATAATTAAATATTAGATATTTAATTAATTGATGTAGAGCAATAATAAAATATTAGATATTTAATTAATTGATTAGAAGAAAAGGATAAATGAATTAATTAATAAAATATTTCAATTAAATTAATTAATAGAAGGACATGAAATGAATTAAATAAATAAATTTTTTCAAATTAACTATTTAATAGAAGAATTAATATTAAATAAATATAAAATATTTATGTAATCGCTCATAGCCATTTTATGTGTATAAATTTTGCCCCTCTTTGAAATGATGTCGAGACAACTGTTGGCATTTTGATGATGTTGTGATTGTCATTGATGGACACACACTTGCTTCGTGTACACTTTCTTGATGTATGAGTTATGCTCAACCGGTATTTGTTCCAACCAGTATTATGTATTATAGTCTTTAGACTATTGGTGTTTTGCAGAAGATGTTTACCGGTCACAAATTGACTGAAGACCTCAAGCGGTATGAAGACCTCAAGCGGTTCGAGGATCTCAAGCGGTACGAAGGAACAAAGCGGTAGTTAACATTTTTTCCAGTCTTCATTTTTGACAACCGGTAATTGGTAAATTGTATGAACCGGTATTACTCTGTGATGAGTTACCAACCGATATTTATGTGATGAGTTATCAATCCACCAACACTTTGGCGGTGATTTTGTGTCGTGTTACCAAATGTATCTAGATGCACTGAACCTAGGAACTTGTAATTTAATCCTATTGGACCGACATGAAATCAGACTCCTTTATAAGGGCATCATGTCTAGGGTTTTAAGTGATGATGAGGTTTTGTATGTGCGATCATAGAAGAGAAGATTAGGTCTGTGTGAAGAGTAGGAGTGTGGAGATATTGAAGACTGAAGTAATGCTGAAATGCATTAACAGTGAGCTATCAAGAATCTAACCAAGCATAATGTGCTAGTATCTAGATCACTCACTTGTTGATTACTCACATCTTCAACAAGTCTGAAACCCTTAATCGAGTAGGCCTAGCAAAGCCTTTGTAAATCCTCTAACAAGGTGGTTCACAACTATGAATCTGAAATCCTCTCACAAGGTAGTCTTTAATAGGACTTAGCTCCTAACAGAGATCTAGATTCCTAATAGGATCTGTTCTGGTGAAGAACATTGTATGACCTTAACCGGTCTAGTTTCTATTCTGCAGATAGTTACTTGTGAGTTTCTGCTCACCGTGGTTTTTCCCATTTGGGTTTCCACATCAAAACATCTTGTGTTATGGTGATTGTGCTCTTGTGGGTGAATGCTTTGTTTGTTATTTGGTTTGCGTTTATCTTAACCGGTTTATTAGTGAATTTGTTGTACCAGTTATCTGCTAAATTGTTTAGAAGTTTGAGTTCAGTGTTTTTTGGTATACTAATTCACCCCCCCTCTTAGTATTCATCAATTGGTATCAGAGCCAACCTTTCTATAAGTCTAACCACTTGGAATGAGATATGGGGGAATACACTGTGAGGGATCTTACTCATCGTCTCACTCAAACTAAGAGAGCCTATGATGAACTCAAAGTCAAGTATAAAGCCTCTTTGGAAAAAAGAAGAGAGCATGTTGAGAAACTAATGGAGCTTACTGAAAATAGTTCTTCTGATGAAGCAGACATGGATGCCCTAGTTGAAGAAGTTGAAAAACTGAATGAATCTAATGCCAACCTGAGAAGGGAACTCGAAGGATTGACTATCAGAATGTGTCAAGAGCTTGAGAACCGAAGGAAAGTCGAAGATCTGGTAAAAGACAAAGATCATGAGATCTCTAAGCTGAAGCAAGAAATCAGTGCCCTTACTGCTCATCTCCAAGAGAGTAAAGTGGAAAAAGAAGAAATGCAAGGTGAACTAAACATGGCTATTTATGAGAATGCAACCTTGAAGGAATCCAATGCTTCTATTGCCAAAGAACTTATTGAGACAAAGGAGATACTTGCCAAATTCAATCAGAGTACTGTTAAGCTAGAGCAAAAGCTTGAATCAGCAAAACCGATAAAGAATACCATTAGACTTGGTTTCTCCGGTTATGAGGAAGGTGAGACCTCTAGAACAAAAGATGTAGCATCAAAGAAGCAACCAACATCAAAGGATAAAGGTAAGAAAAAGTTTAAACCTATTTGCTTTAATTGTCTCAAGGAAGGACATATTGTTAATGTGTGTAGAAATAAGGCCTAGAACAATTTTTCTTATTTTCTAAACAATAAGCCTAGATCCAATAGATTCAATGGAAATTGTTATGCATGCAACAAGTTTGGGCATAGAGCATTTGAATGCAGGTTTGTTTTGCACAACATTGGGAGATACCCTCCAAGGACTCGAGGATTTATCCCGGAACCCACTGTGAACCGAAATCCAAACCGGTATAATGCCTATGACCATCAATCAGGTGGTGGTAGCTATCAAGAGGAAACTGGTTGGAGAGCAACCTATTTGATCTATCATAGTAGCAGTCACACTGCTGCAACATGCAGAAGGAAGACTGGTAGTATGAACAATGGACCATGGAGAACACCTAGAATGGTATGTTATCATTGCAACAAACTGGGACACACTGCCAGAACCTACAAAATGAGAAAGAACCTATCAAATAATATACCGATCACTCCAGAAGGGAAGATTGATGTTGAAATCATTCAAGCGGGAATGAATAAAACATGGAAAAAGAAACCTGAAGAAGTATCACAAGATGAACCGGTTTCTGCACCTAGTGTGGAAGTCTCTAAACCGGCAAACTGAGCTTTAGAAAAGCTTAGGGGGAGCATATAGGCGAAATATTTGAACCCCCAGTTTATATCAGTAAAGACCTTAACTGGTATACTTTACCTGTCAATCGACAGAAGATTTTGAAGCAGTAAAAGGCAAAATTAGGGTTTGTACCCTAGTGGTGGAGCATTTATTATGGTAGGTGAAAGATCATTTAAAAGGGATTTTTGACGCCATTTTCACTTATGTGTTTTCGAGCGAAGAATTTTCAAGTGCAGAGCGATAAAGAGAAATTCGTCAAGCGATTCAAAGTAAATTCAAAATCTTGCAGAAGAATCCAGAGATCTTTTTCAATCAATCAGGTGAAGAACACCAAAGCGGTAATATAGCAACCGAAGTGGTGTGTTGTGAACGACATTGCAAAACCCTAAATTTCAAAGTGTGAAGGTATTTCTCAAAAAAATTGTCTATCATTTAATCATGGCTTCTGCATCACACTCCAGTTCTGGTGCACCTATAGACTCAGCGAATTTCATTCAAAAGAAGATGAAATACAATGGCCTATCCCAGATACCCGCTAGAGTCATAGTTGAGGAAGATATTTTAGCTTATATTGATTGCAAATTGGAAGACCTAGGATCCCTAGTGATCCATTCCCCGTTAGGTCTATTCTATGGGGATGACAAGAAAATCAAACCGGAATATAGCATCCTAGAGAGGAAGAAACTACACAATGTAGTTTATTTTCTTGAAGAGTTCATAGAAGATCACATCCACATCATCTTGAGCAGAGTACACAGTGATAAAACATAGCTCGAGCAGACACATGATATCACACCGGAAGCAATTCATGTTGTCACCGGTTTCTGTAACATTGGTGAGGTGCCAGCTTTAAGGAAGGTCATCAAGGCTGAAATGACTAAGCTCACCGGTTCTCTGAGCGACCAACAGGGAATGACTGTCAACCCCATCAAACATGACTTAGTTAAGTATGCTTGCATGGTGATGGGCTACCAGGTGTTTTATGCCAGCAAAATAAACTCTGTCCCCACTGCTATAGTGAATGCCGCCTACAGAATGATTTAGGAAGACGCCTCATTTGATTTATGTACTTGTTTGCAGAAACAACTGCTATTGAACCTGAAGTCCATTAAACATGATAATGCTCTAAGTTTCGGGTTTGGACAACTTTTGATCGGCCTATTTTTCTACTTTCAAGGCTATTTTTCTGGAGTAGGTGATATTCAATGGTTTGCTGACCAACCGATCACTAAGCAAATTAGGGAAAGTCTCCAAGCAGTGGGAACCGGATATCCTAAGGTTCTGAATAAATATTTTGATGAATTCAGGTGGAAAATGAGCCAAAGGATGAGGATTTCTGGAGATATTGTAAAGAAATATGAAGATGACATCTGCTTTATCATAAAGGTAGATGAATGCATAATGGAAGCGGTAGAGCCAAGAAAGGAAGCAGTAGAACCTATGGGGTATGAAGTAATGTATGACATGTTGGATGGGTATGCCTCTACCCTGATTGCCTCACCTTTAGATGCAAAGAAAAAGCGAACCAACACCTACTTAGAGAGGGTAACACTGGTTGAAGATCCTATAGTGAAAAAGGGCAAGGTAGTACTATCGGTATCGGTATCAGCACCAGTTACCTCAGCCAGCCCAAAAGTGACCAAGCGGTCACCTGCCAAGAAGAAACTAGAAGTTGCATCCGTTAAAGTATTTGAGAGGAAGCGGAAGACCAAAAACAACTCACCGGAGTCAAAGGATACCGAACCGAAAGTGCAGCCTAAGAAAACTAAGCAATCAAGCAAGAAGACTAACTCTACCGGTAATGCACCTACATCGTCAGCATAGGGAAATATAGACATCTCTTCTTATAAGCCTCTAACACATTATCAAAGGACTTTAAAGAATATTAAGAGAAAGGTACTTGATGACTTAAAAGAATATTTTGATGATTTTTTTAATAATGAGAAGGAAGAAGTAGAGCAGGAAATGATAAAATATCTGTGTTAATGACTAGTCACCATCTAAAATTAGATTGGTGACGCCTGATTCTTTATATAATTCTTTGGACAATAAATGGCGCATCGCCATTGAGAAAGAACAAGAAATAAGGGAGAATGTCTTTGCTCAGTAATTTCTCGATGCCTCCGATTCTGAATTGTTTGAGATAATGGACAAGAATAAAGGTCTCTTCTTCATGAGAAGAAGAAGACTCGGGCTGCTAGAAGGTAAAACCTCTGAAGTGGAGAAGGACAATCATCTACATGCAAAAGTTGTTGTTAGATTACATCAAGTGTCTGAGGCCAATAAGAAGGCTGAACAAGGACCTAACCTATCCTCAGCCAAACCAGATGAGGTATTTGATAGTGAAGGAGAAAGAGTTACATAACAGGTTGACGCTATTGATGTGGATGCATTGGATATTGAAGATGTCACTCTGGATACAGAGAAGGAGAAATAGGATAAAGAAAAAGCAGAAAAGGAGAAACTGGACAAGGAAAAGGCTGATAAGGAGAAAGCGGAGAAAGAGGAAGAGAAAAAGAAAGAGGAAGAGAAAAAGAAAGAGGAGGAGAAAAAGAAAGCAGAAGACAAGAGGAAACAAGAAGAAGAGAAGAGACAAGAAGAGGAGAAGAGGAAAGAAGAGGAGAAGAGGAAAGAAGAGGAGAAGAAGAAAGAAGAGGAGAAAAAGGAGGAAGAAGATAAGAAGAAGGAAGAACTGAAGAAGAAACAAGAAGAGGACCAAAAGAAGAAAGAAGAAGAAAAGAAAAGAGCAGCAGAGGAGAAGGAAGCAGAAAGAGCCAATCAAGCAACGACTCCCAAGGCAACCAACGGTCAAGCCAAACCGGTTGACATCACTAGTCCTATTGATCTCCAATCTACAGATGAATTGAAGCTGCTTCAAAGCATAAAGCTTGCACAGGAACGACTGGAAGCATTGAGGAGGAAGAAGGAATAAGATGTTACTCAAACTGCGGTTGACACTCTTAACAGTTTGATTCTTGGTACTAACCTCCCCAGTACTGATTCCTCTCTGTCAAAGCTTAAACTTCTATGTACAGTTGTAGAGGACCAGGTACAATGCCTGAAAGAAGTTGTTGAAGCAAATGCAAAGAAGAAGCATGAAAAGGCACTCAACACTGCCTTAGTCAAGAAACTGAATGAGTTCCGATCTCAACTTCAGAAACAACAGAAGGATATAAGTGTTGCTATGGATGAGGGCAAACTACCGTTGATCAAAATCAGCCAACCTCGTCTATTTTGCGATGATGTGCTCACACAAAAAGATAAACTCCAATCAGATTTGTAGGCATACATAAGCAACTTCAAGATGCCATATGATTCCTTCACTACATATGGGCAAATAGTTCATCGTTATCAGCTTTAGTCTGTCAGGATAGAATTAGAGATCAGCAACCAATCAAGAGATTTGCAGGAGCTTCAACTGGTCTTATTACCCAAACTACAAATTCTTCAGAAGTGCTTTCTCAATTTTGGAAGCCCTAACGGTAACTCAAGAGATGAGTACCATTGATGCCATGGAAGAATAGGTATCTCGGATGTAGACTGAGAGTGAGGTTGCTACCTCGTTACTTGAGTCATGGTTGTTATCCATGAAAAATTTTATGCAGGATTTTAAATCGGTTTTTGACAAGTTTCATTCCTTATTGTCATAAACATTTACTCAATTTTAATGATAATGAGAAACAGGGGTTATTCTGCATTACTATGTCATTGTTGGCAAAGGGGGAGTAGTATTTAAAATTTTGGTGAATATCATGTATACTTTCATGTTACCACTTTAAGGGAGTAGTATACATTGTAATTTCTGCAAAAGGGATAATGTATATGCTTAGGGGGAGTAATTTTGTATATGGCATATTTTTGTTGTAAAAACACTTACATGTCGAAATTCTCCTAAGTGTTGCCATCAATGCCAAAGGGGGAGATTGTTGGCATTTTGATGATGTTGTGATTGTCATTGATGGACACACACTTGCTTCGTGTACACTTTCTTAATGTATGAGTTATTCTCAACCAGTATTTGTTCCAACCGGTATTATGTATTATAGTCTTTAGACTATCGGTGTTTTGCAAAAGATGTTTACCGGTCACAAATTGGTTGAAGACCTCAAGCGGTATGAATACCTCAAGCGGTTCAAGGATCTCAAGCGGTACGAAGGAACAAAGCAGTAGTTAACATTTTTTCCAGTCTTCATTTTTGACAACCGGTAATCGGTAAATTGTATGAACCGGTATTACTCTGTGATGAGTTACCAACCAGTATTTTTGTGATGAGTTATCAATCCACCGACACTTTGGCGATGATTTTGTGTTGTGTTACCAAATGTGTCTAGATGCACTGAACCTAGGAACTTGTAATTTAATCCTATTGAACCGACATGAAATTAGACTCCTTTATAAGGACATCATGTCTAGGGTTTTAAGTGATGATGAGGTTTTGTATGTGCGATCATAGAAGAGAAGATTAGGTCTGTGTGAAGAGTAGGAGTGTGGAGATATTGAAGACTGAAGTAATGTTGAAATGCATTAATAGTGAGCTATCAAGGATCTAACCAAGCATATTGTGCTAGTATCTAGATCACTCACTTGTTGATTACTCACATCTTCGACAAGTCTGAAACCTTTAACCGAGTAGGCCTAGCAAAGCCTTTGTAAATCCTCTAGCAAGGTGGTTCACAACTATGAATCTGAAATCCTCTCATAAGGTAGTCTTTAACAGGACTTATCTCCTAATAGAGATCTAGATTCCTAACAGGATCTGTTATGGTGAAGAACATTGTATGATCTTAACTGGTCTAGTTTCTATTCTGCAGATAGTTACTTGTGAGTTTCTGCTCACCGTGGTTTTTCCCATTTGGGTTTCCACGTCAAAACATCTTGTGTTATGGTGATTGTGCTCTTGTGGGTGAATGCTTTGTTTGCTATTTGGTTTACATTTATCTTAACCAGTTTATTAGTGAATCCGTTGTACTGGTTATCTACTAAACTGTTTAGAAGTTTGAGTTTAGTGTGTTTGGTAAACTAATTCACCCCCCCTCTTAGTATTCATCAATGAAATTGTTTCAAAGATTAAATCAAGTCTTGATAGTGCATCTGATGGAGATAAAAATCTTGATTGTGTGCCCCCTAGGGAGATTGATCGTGAAATTGTGGAAAATTTTGGATAAGCGATTGATCTCACGATAATTGAAAAGGTCCTTCAATTAAATTAATTTGGTTAAAATAAATAAAATTGCCCCACTTAAAAGAATTAATTACCCTTCCAAATGGTAATTATTAAATTAACCTAGGTTAATTTTATTCTCATTTGCATCCTTATCAGCTTGTGGAGTGAAAAGAATTGTCTTAGTGAGTTGGAAAAATGGTTATCCCATTCGAGAATCATCGATTTGAGTGTGTGCGATGTTATTAGCGAGCTCATGAGTATGGTTATCTGGTATGTACCTTATACCAAGCTTGTTTTCAACTCGTACCAATTTCCTTGCTTTTTAGCACGTTTTATGTTTTGTTTTTTAATTTTTCGATTTTTGATTTTGCGTGTTAGCGCTTTTTCTTTTTTGTTTCTCATTTTTGCTTTGTAGATTCTTGCTTTTGTTAATTTAGCGTATATGATTGTTTGGTTACCGCTTTTGCTTGGGATGTTAGTGCTTTTTTAGAAGTCACACTTTTGTTTTATGTGTTCACGCACATGTGAAAAAGGTTTGCGCTTTTGATTGATTTAACGCTTTTGACTTGTCGGTTAGCGCATATGTTGAAAATATTAGTTCTTTTGAATGGTTTAGCGCTTGTCTTTAATAGAATAGTGCTTTTGTTAAAAAGGTTAGCACTTTTGCTTTAGATGAATAGTTTGATTTTGCCCATGTTAAAATTCATTTTGATGCGCAAATGTTATTGATAGGTATTCAATTGATGTCTTGATTGATAGAAATTTTTGATAATGGCGATTGATAGGATAAATGATTGATTGATTTGATTGGTAGATTGATAAATTAGCTCTAAGAGATCGATGCAGTTTCTGATGAAGAGCATAACATAGTTTGATTGAACTCATTGATTGATAGTTTTTGGTTGATTTGATAGCCTGATTTGCTTCATTGAAAAGATGTACCAATTGTTGATGTGATAGATTAGCAATCTCTTTGATTTGACAGATAGATGATTGATGGAGATCAAATTCTCTTGTTAAATAGGATAAACTCGATGTTCTCTAGTATCGGGAGAAATTCCTGACCATGCACGACTTAGTGCCAGAGCTTACACAGGCTGAGACTAGACATAGAGATGCCTGCAAATTATGCCATTTGTTATACATGTTTGATATTACCCATAATAGGGGATTGTTGACTACCTTAGCAGAGAGATGGCATAGTGAGCATAACACTTTCCACCTGCCCAGTGGTGAAATTAGTGTGACACTTGAGGATGTCTACAGGATTCTCCACATCCTCATGACTGGTGAGTTAGTCCAGTATGATTTTCAGGATCTTAGAGGGACAGAGGCTTGTTGAGCCGTATTTGGTGATGAGAGCTTTTCCAAAGGAGAGATCTGATGGGAGGATATGATTATGTATTACGAGACTCTCCCAATCATTCTTGTAGGTTTGATTGGTGGATTCATCTGTCTAGATAGGAGATATCAAGGTTTTGTTGTTGGTTGGGGTGAGATTCTTCAGAGAATGATGTAGCATCAGACTCGATATGCATGGGGTGTTTTCATGCTCGCTCATTGATCATGATCTTCATCAGGTTGTTTTTGATGATAGTGTTAGTCTGTCTACATGATGTATGATTTTATATATCTAGTGTTGGGAGCACATTGTTATTACTCAGCCTATTCATCATAGAGTTTGTGGTTAGAGGCATCCATATGTCTATTTATATGCAGGTATCCTTACTCAGCATAAGTTGGGTAAGATGGAGTATTGGCGTTGGGTTCTAGATTCACTGGATAACGTTATTTAGAGACCTTATATCGATTGTGAGCCATGGATGGATGATGCACAAATATTATAATATATTATGTAGAGTAGATATCTGATTGGTCATACTCCATACATTATTGAGCAGCAGTTGATGAGTTGCATTTTGAGAGTTTGGTATCATTTGGCACATGCCTACTGGTGTTACTATATATGCACGATGGTACAAGGATAGGCGAGATTGGGGACCTTCTTTGTCTTTTGAGATTGATCCAGAATGATCCTATATATATATATATTATGAAGCATTTTTCGGTAAGAATGAATGGTACAAATTATATCATAATGACTATACTCAATATATTCTATGTTTTAGAATAAGTATGAACACACACGATCCTGATTTTATCAAAAAGCAAGAAATTGACTCCACCAATTTACCGTTTACTTGCTCGTTTGATCCTTGGGATCATGAGAAAATGAGTGCGATATTTCTTAAATTTGCATATATAGATATAAACTTTGTCTAAAATTCAATTTATTGTTCATCAATAAATTGAATGAACTCTTTCAAATATTCCCATTTTTTCTTTACTTAGAAAAAAATGATAATGTTTACATATTTGAGATCGTAAGGAAATCCATTTATTATACTATTGTGCATTAGAAAATAATTATGTTCATGGAATCATTTCTGTATGGGAAATACTTTTTTTTTATCAAATTTATAATTGACTATGCCTAGATCTCAAAGAAATGACAATTTTATCGACAAGACTTTCACAATTGTAGTGGATATATTATTGCAGATAATCTCAATGGCTTTAGGGGAGAAAAAGGAATTTAGCACATGCAAATTTTTTGTCTACTCCTAGGGTGGCTTATGATTTGAGATTACACATTCTAGATCCTAGGGTGACTACGGATTATGCTCAGTACATGCTTACACACCCTTTTCCTCATATTACTAATCCAACAAAGCCTCCTCCCAGCTCAAGAGATGAGGAGGATGATTCAGATGATCCCATCATTAGGAGATGGAGATGAGAGCTTAGAGTTGCTTGAGAGGTCAGAGATGAGGGAGATAAGGGAGGAGATGGAGGCGGAGGTAGTAGGAGACCCAAACGGAGAGGAGGTCGATTGAGAATTTGTGGAGGACCTTTTGGACCGGTTGGCAGGGTTGGGAGACCACTTCCCATGGTTGGGAGAGATGCAGGATGGATTGGGAGGGATAATGGCAAGGCAGGTATGAGATCAGTGAGAGGATTACCCTCTAGAAGAGGAGGCAGGAGTATTGGACTGGATGGGGGTTGCGGGAGGCATTGATTTTGGTCAGATTCAGCCAGACCCTAGGGTTATTGCAACTCATGGTGGAGAGGAGGAGGATTCTAAGGATCATGTTCCTCTCATTAGACGATAGGTTCTGAGAGCTACTTGGGTTAAGATTCCAGTAGGTAGAGAGAGAGGTGGAGATGAGGGGATTCAGGATCATGATCCTCCGTAGGATGTGCCAAAGCAGGATACTTTGGATAGTCTCAGAGCATAGATAGATCAGCTTAGAGTACGGGTGCATACACTCATGACAGAGAGAGATGGGTCTATTAGGAGACAACAGGATACTCAGGGTATTCTCGATCACATTCAATAGGTTTGATCGGGCACTCTCTCAGTTGATACCGTTAGAGAACTATTTCGGGCTGGGAAGGAGACAACACACTGGCGACGATTGTATGAGGATTTAGTTGCAGAGAGTCAGAGAGAAGGTAGCTATCATACTACTATGAGGATGGATACTAGCAGTGGTGGGGTCATGGGACCTCCTCAATAGAGATTACTTTAGTGGCAAATATTCACAAATGGCAAATTTTTCACGTTGGCGACCTAGGAAATGACAAATATTTTGTATCGACTAGGGGTGGCCATGTCGCCGGAACATTATCAATTTCCATCAAATTCATGGCCCGATCACCATATGTTTTATGTAATTAAATGTTTCTATATGAGGATTTCGCCAATACAATATACGGTGGACACATGGTAAATTTATTTTTTTCGCCTACACTCTCCGAGGTTGCCTTAATAGACGACCATAATTTGCCTATAGGCATGTGAACATTTGTTAGCTAGGAGGACCCAATTCACCCGACATTTTGTCGGCGCATGTCTCCATTCATCCCAACTTTCACCAACTATATTGTATTTGCCAATTATTTGGACAACCCATAATCGCCTCAAAAATTACATAAGTCGTGTTATAGTTACGCGGGATTCGCCAAATATTTGTATACCATATAAAATTCCCGTGAAATTCATCATATAAGGATTGTTATACATACATGCAAAGATCAGATCTATCTCTACACAATCTGGTGGGTTCTAGGCTCTGGATTCTTATCAATAGTGAAGTTTTAGACTAAGGAAAATCATTGTTGTTGACTGCATTGGCGACTCCTAGTGACCTAAAGGTGAGCAATCATATTTTTGAAGTGTTATAATGTTATTCTGAATTTATCTATATTTGTTTGCACTGTTGAGTTCATTTTTTTTCAGTGGCAACTCATCAGTGCCAAGTGGTCAACCGGGACATTCAGACCTTAGACATCTAGATTGTAGGTCGTAGGGCCAATGAAACATATATCATACTTTATAGTCTATTATTGCTTCTTAAACAAATTGATATTTTTTTTGCAGCCTTTATTTCATTGGAGATGTCAAACGGGAAGAAGGGTAGGAAACCTAAATGTGGCGAAGGCCATGAGATGCCAACAAAAAGCAGAATGTTGTCTTCGTACTTTGGCTTTGGAAAATATTGTGGTGAAAATCAAGAAGATACATCATCACAAGTACAAGTACAAAATCCGCAACCTACACCGTATGTTGAAGACGACGGCGTACCTGATATCTCAGATCAAGATGATCTTGAAGAAGATTATCTGGTAGATGGCCAAGTTAGCCGAAATGATATATCGATTTGGGTGATAATGCCATTGATGATAATGAACGGAAGGGGAAAAGAAAAGCCAGATCAAAAAAGGATGAACCACAATCAAAAAAGGATCGGGAGTGGGATATGTCAGTGAGGAATTTTCAAATTAATTGGGCATCAAAGTATCCATTCATTGAACCAGTGGAGAATCCAATTGAAGGCGAGCCTCCAATAGAATGCAGGTGTAAGATTTGCACTTGGAAACATAACAAGGAAATTAGGTTACAACCAAAATTTGACACCATAGAAAAGCATATGGGTAAAGTTTATGAAAAACAAATGATAGATGGGGTTGAAAAATCAGTGATAAGATGGAAAACAAAGGAGGAATGTAAGCATGTGAGGAATGCCAAAGAGTATTATTTTTATGAGAAAATACAGATGAAGCCTTCTAAAGTTAAAGGTTCTATTGAAGCTAGTTTTGGAAAAGCAATGCAAATAGAACAACTAGGAAAAGTTGTTCAGTTAAGCGTTGTTTTTTATATTTTGAGAAGAGGGCGTGCTATGACAGATTTCCCATCAATTAGTGGTTTATTACACTTTTTGAAACTTCCTAACTATCCTAATAGATACTGGTCAACAAACTATGGATGGGAATGGGCAAGTTGTCTTACTGAGGTTGAAAAAGAAGATGTAAAGGAAAAAATAAGAGAGTCAAACTTTATTGCATTTTCTTTAGATGAAGTTATGATAGTAGACAATACTTCATGGGTATGCATGCATGTTTATATTGTAGAGAATCATACCTGCAAACCTCATCTACTATATACTGCTAAAATAAAGGAGAGTGCGACAACGGAAAATTTATTTCAACTAGTAAAGAGAAGTTTAATTGAATATGGAGGTATGGATGGCATGACGGTTCCCAAAAATTTGGTTTGTGTTGGAGCATATGGAGCTTCAGTAATGCAAGGTCACAGGAACTGTCTTTGTACAAAGATTGAAACTTCATTTGTATCGTACATTACTGCAATTCATTGCATGGCTCACATAATGAATCTAGCTTTTGGAATTGTGAGCAAGTTTTCTTCGGTAATAAAAATTGAAATTTTAATTAGAGAGCTCTACTCACACTTCTATCGAAGTCCCAAGCGATTTATGGAATTTCAACACTTTGCTGATGGAATAACTAATGGGAACAAGCTTCTCAAGGATAATGATACCGGATGGATCTCTTTGGATGGTCCAGCACTTCGAGTTTTTTTAGAATATCCATCCTTGATTGGACTATTTCACACAACTCGCGACGAATCAGATCAACCAAAATTTCCTGACCTTCTTCGGAGGTTAAGTAATCTAGAGACACTCTTAACTTTAGTAGCTCTTCTGCCCATGCTAGAGAAAATGAGGAATATTATGAAGGTTGCCCAAAAAAGAGCTCTGTATATTGTAGAATATGCTATGTTGTGTAAGATGACATGCATGACCTTCGATAAACTCTATCGAAATCAACCAACACTATCTGATGAATTTTTTTTTAAGTGGTGGACACTCACAGATTTGAACAATCTTGATAACTTTTTACAAATCGGTGCAGATGGGGAGGTATGTGCCAATGTACAGGGAGTTGAGATACCAATGCACTTCTATTCCACGGTCGACCCCGAGGAACCAGGAAAGCACCCCAGGAAGCAACTAGCAAGAGTTACAAGGGAAGATTTCGACAAGATTGTTGAGACTATAACTAATTATGTGAAGAAAATTGTGTATGATCTTTCCTCACAAATTAGAAGCAGATTCCCTCCTTACAACCTACTCGAAGCCATGTCTATCATTTTTCCTCATTATTGGAGCCTCAACAGTGTAGTTGATTTTCGAAGTAAGATACCGACTTTGATAAAACAATTTTGCATATCCAGAAAATTGAATGGAGTAACTATAAATGGAATACTAGACGAAACTCATCTTCGAGAGCAATCATCTAATTTTGCATACACTATGAGAGAACAATATGGCAAAATGGAGAACCCCCACGAAGAGGGATCAGTAACAAGGCTTTGGAAATATATAGCTGAGAACGCAGCATTGCGTGATTCAATGCCAAAATATTTGAAGCTTGTTGATTTATGTCTTACCATGATATTGGGTTCGGTGGAAGATGAGAGAGTTTTCAGTGCTTTGGGGTTCCTAAAATTAAAGCTAAGAAACAAACTAGACAAAAATTTGGAAAATTGCTTGAGGCTCTATACATCTAGGTATGATGTCCACACTTTTCCTTACGATAGGGAACTACAAATCTGGAGGTCCAAATGTGAAAGAAGAGGTTTGGGCAACACTTCAAACCAAAGTGCCAGTGGGACTATTGACTCATGTACTAGACCTACTGGTAGCATTGAGATGCAGTTCAATGAAGGTATGTAGACTTAGAGTGAAGAAACCACAGACAAGAATCAAGAAAGCTCTGAATTTGATGAGGATGAATGGCAACTGTAAGAGATTGGTATTTATTAATCTTATTATTGTATCTCATCATTCATATTACAAAAGCATATTACTTTTTTCAATTAGAATTTAATATTGATTTGTAATTGTATTTTTCAACTTTTTATTTCCAGATTTAAAATAGCATAATAAAAGACCATAATGTATTTATTGATACAGAGATGTTTATTGTTTATTTAGACATGTTTGAGAACTTAGATTTTCATTAGTTCTTTCAAAATATAGCCAATATGATACAATTCATTCAATAGCAATACACCAATATGTGTGATTCTCCATGCAAAAGTCAATACAAAGTTTCGGAACCCTTTTCAAATGACCCTGAACTCCCTTTTATAGAAACAAGGGAGCAACAACAACTTCAGGTCGAATTGCAACATGTGAAGACTCAACATCAAAATCACAAACTCAGTACAAATTTACAATGTCATCATAGGCCGGATTAGGAATTTAACAACTACTGCATGTTTGATGTCTCCTGTTAAAAAAACAAAGTTCAAAATTAAATATTAATTCACGCCATGACAAATTAAATATACATAATAGTAGTGCCCAAAACCTAGTAATCAAAAATAGAGAAATGGATAAATGTTAAAGCTTGGGAGAATTTGAGAATACAAATTTATAGGTTGAAGTTTTGCACTGTGCATCATAGATTCATAGGCTGGATTAGCAATTTAGCAATAGCGAGTGTTGGTTTTTTCCTATTCATAAAACAAAGTTATTTCAAGCGAAGCCAAATTCCAAATGGAAAAAACATAAAACCTTGAAATTAAGAGTAAAAGAAGAAAAGTGTGCAATATATATTATGATTCTTAAGATTTATGTGCCAATTTTTGTAGGGTGCTCCACTCTTCGTCTGATGGAAGGTCAATATTCTATAAACTATGGAAAGTCAACTGCAACTTCATCAATATTCTATATTTAGAAGAGTGACTTGACATCATTGTTTCACCCAATATCGAATTCGGAGTTGTAAATGGTTGGATGATTTCCAAAAAGCTTTGGGGAGTTGTGTCCCAAGGAAGCAAGTCTAAATCATACTTCATTTTTATCTCCATGATTTTTTCGTAAGCTCTTTTCCAATGAATTTATTTGATGGGTCAATGGTCTTAGGCAAACCAAGTTTAATCAAATTAGTTTTCTTTTCTTGCAGCTTCAATATCTTTTTGCTACATTTATCCATAACTTCTGATGTTTCCCTTGGTTTCTGGCATTTTTGAATGATAGATGATGTGCTAACTGTGGCATCAATGCGACTCTTAATTCCCTTTGATGCCAGGTAGCGGTCACTGGTACTGTAGACTACTTGCAGAATCTGTTTTGCCATATCCTCTTTTGAATAAACATGTATTCTCTTCTCAAAGTGCCCTTTGATTTTCATATAAATTACTCTGAGACTTTCATTCAATTCAAACCATTCACACAACTTGTCACTCCTCTGCATTATTTGCTGCCAAATGTTTTCTTGTATATACTTCATTGTATTTTTCATATTGTCTTTCAATCTATCCTCCAAAGTTTTAATTTTATCATTTGCATTGTGCAGGTCTTCTTTCATTTGTGCACATTTTTTTCTTTCTTCTTCTACTTCCTCTTGCAAATGTTTTTCTTTTTCCTTCTCATGATCCAATAGGTCCTGTATTTTTCTTATTTCGGCAGCAGCAGACTCATAACTTTTGTATAATTTTTAAAAACTGGCTCTTTCCTCATCAATTTTTTTACTGCTTTTAGCCAGTTTTTCTCTCAAGTCCTTCGACTTTGCATCCATCTTCTCCTGCTCTACAATTTCTACTACAGAGCCCAAATTTTTTATCCTTTTTTGTAAATCATTGCACTTGTTATATGTTGCTTTCCTCTTTGATTTTTCATTTGCCAGGTCTTCCTGTAACTTTTCTATTTGTTTCTCCAGTTTATTTTTTTCTCTGTCCACCTTTAGCAGTGAAGTGTAGACCACTTCATTAGTCCTTTTTGACACACTAATTTTGTCCACATTATGTACTTTGGAAAAATCCATTTGGAGGGTGCTAACTTGAAATTCAGAGGGATCTATCTGACTGTGTGGTGGATTTTTATCTTTAGTTGGGGGCATAACAACCATAAACTCCATCATATCTTTGTGTGGGTCATATGTTGAAAATACCCCATTCCTTGTAGGTTGTTTGTCTAAAACTTTAGTCAGGGCAACCCTATGAAATGCTCTCTTTTTTTTTCTTTATTTGCATTTGTTGTGTGTTCAACTTTTTCATAGTAATCACAAAATTGAAAATTTGGGCTTGCTGAAGCAATTGAATGTTTGAAAGGTGACATAGGAATAATAGAGGCTCCAATTCCACTTATGCCTGTGGTTTTAACTAATGCATTACTAGGATTACCAACAACCTTTCTTGATCCTGTCCCACTGACACTTTCATGTGTAGATTTCATAATCTTTTGAGGTGTGTGATCTGAAGCTGCAAATGATTGATTTGTAGTGTCAGTGGCACTTGATATAGGATTTTCAATAGTATGAGATTGAGTATCTACCACTAGTGGCCTCTTGCGAGAGATATTTTGTTGTAGGCCTTGTCCAACACCAAGACAACTAGTATCACTAGTAGTACCCATGCCAACCCCTCCAATCACCGCAACACTTGATTGAACAATAATGGGAATAATATCCACAGATTCCCCACCAGTGGCAGTGGCACTTGATTCACCAACAATGGGAATACCATGATGTGGTGGTGGTTGTGGATTTGAACCTGAAACAAATGTAGGTGGACCCTAAGGGTAATGAGTAGTACCTTTCCGTGATGAATCTGAAGAATCAAGTCCAGTGACTGGTTTAACAAGAGCTTTTGATTTTGAATCTGATGGAAGTTGTACCTCAAGTGGATACCAAATGCCTTCTCCTTTGGGACCTAGACCACCACCTTCAAAACCCATTTTTCCACAATGTTTTCCCCTTTGCTATATTTTTCTTTCATGGACTCATTGACTCCACCTAATATTTTAGGGACGATAGTAGTTGTTGGAGTGGGCTCAACCTCATACTCATCATCATCTTCACTCCTGTCATATGTTATTATGGGATGCTCCATATTCCACAATTTTCTAAACTCTTCATCCTCATCGATGGTCTCAAATTATGCACTGGTCTTTGGTTCACCGAGATTCTTCCTCATAGTCCAAAAATCATTTATTTTGGTTTGAGTCCAATAACTCTCTGTACATTCTTGTAGAATTGATTTGGGAATAGATTTGTTAGATGGATTAGTAGATTTTTGGTAGAAATTGTAGGACCTCCTATTTTGGATGCCCTGGCCCTCCTATGTTGTCCTCTGTGTGTGCAATGCCATAATTTGTGATGACATTTCTACTGTTGAAATGTTATTGTCAGTGACAATTTTCTCCATCTCTTTTTTTACCTCATCCCAGGAGTCCATGTTTCTAAGCTTTTCTAGCAATGGTTTACTTTCATGTTGACATAACATTGAAGAGTTCCCATTTTTCTTAAGCCTTGCTTGAACTACACCGATTGGATCATACTGCCAGAGACCCTCATCACCAAAGCTAAAAACTGTCAAAAAACCATGTGCCACATTGAATGCTTTTCTCTCAAATGTGAACCCTCCACATCAGAAAGGCAATGAAGGAAATATGCTCTTCTTTTGCTAACCATGGAAGTACCTATCTATGCTCTCCAACTGTCATACATATTCCAATACAAATACCCTCTATGTCACATGTATTGGGAGTCTGTATGGTTTTACTGTTGATCCGTAAAACCTTAACATAGTGAATTCTTCCATGAAGAACCAGTCAGCCATTTGTATTTGACTTCCAAGTTGAATGCAATCTCTACAAGACACAAGCAATCTAGGCATTGGAGTGCTTGTAATTTCATTATACATTGGTGCAAAAAAGAAGTCTACAAAATGGTTGTAGTTCTTTCTATTATCATGCATCCTTATCTTTGGTGTCCATTCATATATTGGACACTTTGTTCTATTTCGAGTCTTCTCATCAATCTTATACTTCACAATTTGAAGATTGTTGGTCTCGAATATTGCACGATACTTGGATAGAAGGAGATAGCACAAGTAGGATGAGAACATAAATGTCTTACAAGAACCTTTTTTTTATCATTAGTAATTGTTTTTGCATGGATTGAACAATGTGCTCAATAAAATTATATCTTACTGCCTGACCTGCACAATGGATCTTAAAAATCATTTCAAGAAGGCTTGCACACACTTCCCTATCATTTTCCAATCCCAGGCAAAATGACAGCAAGGAAATAGTATCCCTAACCCATAGAACACAAATTTTAGAATCATAAGGCATCATAAGGAGGCTTATGATTCTGATCCAACTGAGTACCACACTTTATTAGAGCTTTGATAAATGAATCTCTGCGACTTTGATCGAGACTCTCATAATTCTCTGCCAGCTTTCCTAGGTCAATTTTGATGTTTGAGTTTTGTGCTTCAAACCCTAAGTTCAACAAACAAGCAAATTCTCCCACGTTTATGGATAGAATTTTGTCTTTTGTATTTTTATTGACAATTGCTTTTTTATCTTCATCATAATTTTTGATGCAGAGCATGACAAAATCAGGGCAAGGGAATACTTCAGGTAACACCATGCTTCTCAATGTAGCATCCCACAATGCGATTTTATTTGTTTTTAGTTTTAACATTGTGTTGAAAACAATAATTTGCCCTGGATGGATTTGTCACCTTATTAGACAATGCATATCTAATATCTATGATATGCTTTTCACCATGGATAGCAGGGTCATAAATATCATGGTATTCATCAGTGAAACCTGGTGTTTTAACCAATTCGGTTAGATACATTTTTTTTTTCACTTGGCTTCCTGTTGAACTACAACTTCCCGTTTTCCCCATCATTGTTATTGTTAATAATTCAAAATAATGCTAGATACAAACCTAAAAATGCTAACCCTCAAATTGAACCACAAGATTAAAAAAATTAAAAAAGGTGGGATGTGTTCTAGGTTTTATCCAAAATTTATATTTCGCTAGATTGGCGTAGATAGTCTTTGTTGCAACTTGCATTCCTCAATCTAGTAGTTGTTTCAGAATCTCCCTTGATTTGTTGGTTTGTCCATGAAATGAAATACAGTTATGATTTATGAGTCACTTATTTTGAAAACTCTAAAAAGTACAAAAGTAATACTTAGGGAAAAATATCTAGAATCATGTTGTAATTTTATGAATTATTATTAATATTTATTCGCCGCCGAAGGACAAAACATTCATTACTTCAGTCTAAATTCTGAGGATATTAAATGTAAAACATTTAATTTCGGGCAAAGTTCTCACAAATATGTTCACTTCCCACATTTGGGCCAAAATCCACCCTAAGCCATTGATCTTTGCTCATCCAACGAACGATGGAACCTGTTGTCAGATGTTGTGGGTCCCATGACTTCTGCCATTTTTTGGGCATGTCACCATACTCGTGTCACTTTTTGGGACTATTTTTTTAAGTCTTTTTAATCATTTTAAATTTCCGCTCGAAAAAGAGCTTTATAGACTTAATTATATTTAATTAAATTTAAAATGTTCAATTCCAGGCGAAGTTCTCACAAATGTGTTCACTTCCCACATTCGGGCTGAAATCCACCCTAAGTCGTTGATCTTTTCTCATCTCATGAATGATGGTACCTGTTGTCAGATGTCATGGGTCCCATGACTTCTGCCATTATTTGGGAACGTCACCACACTCGAGTCACTTTTCGGGAGTCAGGACTATTTTTTATGTCTGTTTAATCATTTTAAACTTTCATGCAAAAAAGAGCTTTATAGACTTGATTATATTTAATTAAATTTAAAACGTTCAATTCCGGGCGAAGTTCTCACAAATGTGTTCACTTCCCACATTCGGGCTGAAATCCACCCTAAGTTGTTGATCTTTGTTCATCCAATGGACGATGGTACCTGTTGTCAGATGTCGTGGGTCCCATGACTTCTACCATTTTTTAGGCACGTCACCATACTCGTGTCACTTTTCAGGACTACTTTTTAAGTCTGTTTAATCATTTTAAACTTCTGCCCAAAAAAGAGCTTTATAGGCTTAATTATATTTAATTAAATATAAAACGTTCAATTTTGGGCAAAGTTCTCACATATGTGTTCACTTCCCACATTCGGGCCGAAATCCACCCTAAGACATTGATCTTTGCTCATCTAACAGATGATGGTACATGTTGTCAGATGTCATTGGTCCCATGACTTCTGCCATTTTTCGGGCATGTCACCATACTCGTGTCACTTTTCGGTACTATTTTTAAGTCTGTTTAATCATTTTAAACTTTCACTTGAAAAAGAGCTTTATAGACTTAATTATATTTAATTAACTTTAAAACGTTCAATTATGGGCGAAGTTCTCACAAATGTGTTCACTTCCCACATTCGTGTCGAAATCCACCTTACCGTTGATCTTTGCTCATCCAACAGATGATGATACTTGTTGTTAGATGTCGTCATGCCCATAATAAGAGACATTTAAAGATGTGCAATAGTTTGAGATAACTATTAAATATAATGTTAATATTTTTTGTAAAAATATGAAATTCAAAAATAGTATAGAACATGAAACTTAGTTTCTAGAATAAAACAAATAACTAAATATAAATATAAATTTTGATATACAATTTGAAAGGTAAAAGTTTAATATAAAAAAGAAAACATTCAATATTAAATCTAAAATATTAATTTAAATTTTAACAAAATTCTTTAAAAATATGTTTACGATATATAATTTTTAAAAATAGTTTAAAAATATATATAAAAGTTCAACATAAATTTAGTGTAATATAAATTTTAATTTAATAAATAAATAAAGAATAAAAATATATATAAAAGTTCAACATAAATTTAGTTTAATATAAATTTTAATTCAATATAATTTTATTGATAAATAATGTGGTGAATCTTATTGATAAACCTGCACCTCCTAAGGACCTATGCATTATGCATTACCTTTGATCCTAGTGAGACTATTGAAAATTGAAATTTGAAACACCTGATGGCCCGCTATAAGTCTATATATCACCTGCAAAGATCAAAGACATACTCTCACGAGGGGTTCTCATTGATGATTGATCCAACATGTATGGTGAATGTATTAAGTTAAGAATATCTTTATACTTTACAATTGCATGAAGTAACATATTGATATGATAAATTTGATTTAGTGGTTAAGATCTTAGATGGTTTCTCTTGTCCTACTATAGGTTCTATTACTCTTCCCGTTCAGGTTGGTACTAAGTGCTTAGATGTCATTTTTGCTATCATTCCTAAATCCTACATCAGATCAATTTTGTGTGAAGTTGGGACATCGTTGCCCTTGGTTCTCTTCCATGAAAGCGATCCCATCTACCCTTCATAACTGTCTCAAATTTCTTCATTATGACAAAATCTTAACTATAAATCATAACATGTACCCAGTACCAACCCACACATGCACTAGTTCAAAACTTCAACAAGTAAGTTTGAGTTTTAGTTTTAATTCACTTGTTTTTCACGAGATAAACTTTTTTTTTATATATATATTTATAAAATTATAATCAACCATAATCAATGTATAAATAATTAATGGAACGGACTGATTTTTTATATATATATTAAATATAGAGGAAGAAGCATTACATAAAAAAGATCACAATATTAAATTTATTTCCATTGTTTAACAAAATATTGAAATAACGTAGCTCATAGACAAAAAGCATTTGAAAAAATTTCATTAATAAAAATGAAATAGAATTATAGAAAGCATTTTTATATCCATAAGACTCTAAGAGGCAAACTGAAACAAACTGGAATTTGAAAAATTATCATTAATATTTATGCTTTGGAAATTTACAATTTTTATGTTTGAGACTTGAGTCCCTCAAATACTTAAAAGCCAAAATGAGTGAGCCACTGAGCCTGTTAGGTTTCGAGGACATAGGAAAAAAAAACTACTAGGGGCCCGAGGGGCGGGGCTAGGGCACAGGTAGTGGATGGTTTACCACTTTGCCCTAAGAATTTGGCCCTCCTTCCATGTAGAATTCTTCAAACAACATAAGCTGAGAGATTTATTCAAGCCACATGTAGTTTGGAAAGTCGTCCAGGAGCAACCATTTTTAGAGGAAGTCCTTGCCAATACGCGCCCATTTCCTGTGACACATCAAGTGCTCCACATTCAGGTTAAGGAGAAATGGTTGCCTAGCCACTGACACTATTTGGTCAGGGAGGAGAAGCTTGGATAATTCACTCACCTAAGGGATCCCCACCCCTACTTCTGCAAGGACGACAACAGTAATGTCATCTCCAAGGAAGTCTTCCTTAAAAAGCTTCCTCAACAGCATCAACATATCCACCTTGTCTCCTCCGAGGTCCAGAAGAGATGCCAAGAACCAGGATGTAATGTTCGTGTTAACATGGTATCTATTTTCGTTTCACAGAAACTCTTTGCCCAACACCATCCACACAGCCTCATTGGTGAAGGACCCAACCTCCTTGCAGACTGATTGGAGGGTTGGGTCTCTAATGGAGCCCAGAAAGGCCCTCTAGTCCTCTATAGAAATGCTTCTCAAGCGGATGGGAGCGTCCATCTTGAGAAAACAGATTAGCAAATTAAACAACCTGAGCCTATAAACCTAACCCAAAGGAAGAATTTAAATACCGTGAGCTCCGACGATTTATCTACCAAATGGCAAAGGCTAATTGAAGATGAAAGAAGAAGAGATCGTATATAAATAGTTGAAGCTCTTGATTGTAATAATTACTTCTCTAACTGTATTAATTGCTTTAAATTTTTTTAAATCTTTCGTATCTTTGTAAATCTTTCCCATAAATGCACTATTGGGCGAAAATGGAAACATCTATAAACCAGTACCAAGTTGGCAAGTATCACATTGGAAGTCGTGAGTACAAAGTGGATTGCAATTAGTGAATAGATATATATTAAATGAATTAAATTATCGATCGTGATTCGTGACATTTGATACATGTCTATTGATTCCAATTCCATTCCGGGCACTTTCTGGTGAGCTATGTTCTCTTCAAAAAATTGGGCCGAAATAAAACTTCAGCCATTGATCTATGATCATTGAACAGTTTAAAATCATTGATGGATTTTAGGTATGTGTCACCCTTCACGTGTCAAAGAGGCGACTCTTATTGATACATCGTACAGAGTCCAGACTCAATGTGATGTGATGTGCCTTGTCTATTAATGACAACGAATTCATGAAATGGCCAATAAATTATATATTTTTTCATAAATAACAAAATATTCGCCAAAACAAATTAAATAATTTTCAAGCGGTGGATAAAAATCGCCAATACATTTAAATAATTTTTCCTTCAAAGTAAAATTTTTCGCCCATACAATTATATATTTGTTCCTTTTAACAAAAATTATTCGCCTCCTACAATATATATTTTCCCTGTAGAACAAGGTATTATTCGCTAGAAATTTATGGATTTTTTTGTACCCTAGAAAAAAACCGCCAATACAAAATAATTTTTTTCCCTATTTTGAAAATTTTTTTTGCCATCAATATGAAAATTCCCCCCCGAAAATAATGTCTGATTTGCCAGAATTTTACACAGTTGCCTGGGGGATGGTTTCTTAAAGTTATCTCTGCTCCTCAGAGGAGTTGTGATCATTGGGGACAACCATCTAGAGGAGCTTCTCGCCCACAACCACAGAGATAGACAAAGTCAGGTGGTAGTGGCACAGGACAACCTTGACTTGATTTATATTGATGAGACACTTGTATTTTTTGATCTGATATCATTATATACTTGGATTTTTTTTTGTTTTATGATGATCTATATGCAGACATGGACTCTATATGATGATGATCTATATGCATTGATTATATGGATTATGATCTTTTCTTTCCTTTATTTTATTTTTATGATGATGATGTTCTATATTATGCAATGAAAAATGCTTTTGATTTTTTTGATTTTGATGATAATGGATGCAAATAAAAATGATTACTAACTTAAATGACATGCTTTAGTTAAATGATGCTATAGCATCATAAAATTGCGACACTTGCAATTTCGACTGCATTTGGGTCTTCACGATGGCGGCGCAACGTTGAACCTGAATGGAGACCCCGAAACCTGTTTACGACATCAAAAACTGCATCTTTTTGCACCTTGGCCTGATCCTCCTTGCACCCTACTGTCCCAAGAGGTGGGACCATGGCGCCAAGCGCCCTGGTCCTTCAGGACCATGGCACCGAGCACCCTGGTCCCTCAGGACCATGGCGCCGAGCACCCTGGTCCCTCAGGACCATGGCGCTCAGTGCTCTGGTCCCTGGCCCTATTTTGGGCCCGATCTCTTGTTGGGCATCGGGTCTTCAAGTTTGCAATTTGGAAAATGATGTTCCTAGGTCGGCCTAAGGTCGAAAAAATCAGTCTCCTAACCCTAATTGACAAGTATATAAATTACATTTCCCCTCCCAGAAAGGGTGGTAGAAAAAAAGGAGAAAAAAACAAATATGTGTAAGAGGCGGAAGCGATAGGCAAACATTCAAACATTCAAGCATTCAAGCATCCCTTCAAGCATTTGAGCATTCTAGGTCTCCATTCAAGGCTAGGTATTGCATTCAAGACAAGGATTCAACCATTGAAGAGGAGATCAACATACAACATACAACATACAACATCATTACACCTTCGCATGTAAGAATACAAACATTCTTACAACAAGGTATCAATACTTGATTACATTACAAACATTTACATTTACAGCATTCTCATTTCTTGGTTAATTCCAAAACCGAGGTTTGACCTAAAGGCAAACCCTTAATCCCTAACCCCCCAATCATCCTCTCTTTTTTGTGTGTAGGTTGCAAGTACGCGGCTGTAATTGAAGATCTGGAATCCTTGTGCAGAGACGAACAGATCCCCCTTCGTTTCGTGGATTTTTCGGAGGACCGTGTGCACTTCGGGCGCCATCATCACGTCAACTTTCGCTCAAACTTGCAGGACAACATCATCTCGACATTTTACTGCTAATTTTAGGTCCGTAGCTTCATCCTGTGTCCCTATCTCCGTCTACAAGTGAATCTTTCTTACTTTTACATACACTCCTAGTTCAATCCTTCTATCTACATTCTTTACAAAAGAGGGTAGCCTTGCTATCTCAACCCTTGAAACTCATTTAGAATCCAGTCTTACATTGTATGGGATTGGATCTTGTGGGTTTCAACCCCTCTTTTGAATGTAAAGTCTCTCCTAAGTGAAAACCGTGAATCCTAGTGACCTCCTTTCTCTCTCCGTGGAGTGGGGGAACCTCTAGGGTTCGATTTTCCGCTTTACATTTTGGTGAACCCGACGTGAACATCCTAATTCTGATTATTCATGGTTAGATCTGAAATTTTTTTGCTTCCTTAATTACATTTCCATGTTTGATCTTTTGCAAATTTTAGAGGTTAATTGCATAAAAAACCCTAAATTTTCTTTTTAGTAATTGAGCTTGTGAAATGTTTAATTGTTAATGCTTGTTTCAGATCTACCCTTCTATTGCAAATTGTCAATTCATATTTGTGCTTTAATTCTGAAAATTAAGTGGTTAAGTGTCAAAACCCTAATTTTTAAAACCCTCTTGATTCAACCTTTGACCGATGATTTCACTGATCAGAACACCTCCAAAT
The DNA here is from genome assembly GCF_030272615.1 of Cryptomeria japonica. Classification (NCBI taxonomy): domain Eukaryota; kingdom Viridiplantae; phylum Streptophyta; class Pinopsida; order Cupressales; family Cupressaceae; genus Cryptomeria; species Cryptomeria japonica. The sequence goes on along the minus strand of NC_081410.1, from coordinate 179,792,319 downwards.
TGGCTGTAACTTTGGATTCCGCAACAAAATCATAATATCTCTCATCCCTGAAAATTTTGAAAAAATTTGCGAGGACTGTGTGCACGCCGAGCGCCATCATCCCCGACATTTTTTCTGAAATTTCGGGAGCTGGATCTTACTGTATTTTTCTGCTAGAATCCAGAATCTTGGCTGATTTCATCAACTCTAACACTTTCAAAATTAAAGTCAAAGTTGGTCTAGTGATTGCTTGGATTAAGGCTTATAATCATTCAAACATTGTTGAAATTGAAATTTTGTGTTAAAATTGTGTTTCTTACTGTCCTAAATCTGAAAAGTGTGTTGGCATTCATTCGAAATTTCAGTGCTTTATTCAAATTCTTGCAGTTTGTGATTTTTGAAATTAAGTGTTTAATTGCAGCAACCTTGATTTCCACTTTCAAAATTGAATTTTGCATGAAATTGAGTCAGCTTTTAAATTTCAAAGCTTGCATATTCAGTTTCCCTCTCTTTTTCAAAATTCAAATTTTGCATTTTTCAATAATCTTGGTAGGGTTCAATTTTGAGATTGCAACTTTAATTTGGCCTATCTACAGATCGTAAAATCACTCAATTTTTTCAGATTAGCTTTAAAATCATCATAACTTTCATCCCTGAAAATTTTGAAAAAAGTTTCGAGGACCGTGTGCACTCCGTTCGCCACGGTCCCTGACATTTTTTCCGAAATTTCGGGAGATTGTCATGATTGCATTTAACAGCTTAAATCTAGGAGATTGGCTGATTTTATTGAAATTCGCTACCTCTAAATTCAAAAATAAATTCAAAATTCAAGATTTCAATTTTCAAGATAACAATTAAAATTAAGTGCCACCCCCTTGGCCCTAATTTTCAATTGTGCCTACCTTTCTTGGAAGTTGTGTTTCCCTCTTCTTTCACAAAGTTCAAATTGGATAATCATTATCTCATTGTTCAATTTTGTCAACTTTATTTTCAAAATTCAAAATCTTCTCTCTCTCTCTCTCTAGTGCATGAGTTTTACAACAATAAGCCCTACTTACACTATTCCCTTTAGACGAAGCCTTAGAATTAAGTCTTTCCAAGGTTTAATTACCAAGGAAATGGAACCTAATTTGAATGGCCTTTTTAAGGAGGACATGGGTAATTCCTCTAATCCTCTTAATGATGAAGAAGCTCTCCATGAGGTTCCTGTAGAACAACTTTCAAAATTGGATAACCAATTTGATGATTTTCAGCAATGGATGTCTCGAGAATACCCCGATAGTCAAGCTCTTTCATTAATTGAGGGTCTAAAACGTATGGTTCAAAGTGATAAGAATGGAATTGATATTTTGCATAGTATTGCACACATTGTGGATTTGAATGTGATGCCTATGAAGAGTTGTGTTGAAACTTTAGGTTATACACAACCTCCTACTCAAGTCAATCATTCTACCCCTTTGACAACTTCTATTGCTAGTATACCTACTTTTACATCAAACATAATGACTACTTCAATACAAAACATTCCACCTATGATCACCAGTCATGGGGGCAATCCTTCTTCTTCAATCAACCCTCTTCCTTCATTCAATCTGACTTCCTCATTCATTCCTTCAATGAGTGTCCCTATTACATCTCCACAAATGAACATGACACAAGGGGGCAATTCATTGAACCATTCCATTCCTCCTTGTAGTGTTCCTTCTTTCCAATCATCTCCTATGACTAACTATCATAGTGTCCCGCCACCTTACTCTCAATCAATACCATCTTTCAATAACATAATACCTCCATCACAATCTAACACGTCTAATATGAACTCTTCGACTGAAGCGACCATTAACAATCTTGCACAAACTGTCTCTTCTTTACAACAACAAATTGCCTCTATGAATCAATCTAAGTTTAGTGTCCCCACATTTGATGTTGCGAGCCCACTTTCTCTTGACATTTTTCGAGCTATCCCCCCTAAGCATGTTGAAATCCCGCAGTTGGAGCTTTATAATGGTAAAGGTGATCCTCTAACACATGTTAAGACATTTCAAACAATATGTACCGATTTTGCTCATGACCAAAGGTTGCTTGCAAAACTGTTTACTAGAACATTAAGAGATAAGGGTCTACAATGGTATTGTTCATTGCCTTCCTATTCTATTACTTCTTTCCAACAACTTGCAAATGCTTTTATTCAACAATTTCAAAACAGTACAAGTCCTAAAGTTACTTTGATTGATTTAATGCATTGTAAACAAGGTGTTAAAGAAAAAGTGACTGATTTCATTGGTAGATATAAGCATTTGTGTGCTCAAATTTCTTTTCCAGTACCTGACAATGATATTCAAAGAATTTTTATTTCTAATTTACAAAAAGATATTAGAGAAAAACTTCTGCTTTTTGAGTTTACTTCTTTCCAACAGTTGTGCGCAACTCTTCACAATTATCAACTGGCTGTGAGTCAAATGGAACAAGCAAATCCTATGGCTCCGAGTGATAAGGGTGATAGTAGTCAACAACCATTTGGGAAGTTTAAACCGAACAGAGGGTTCATTAAGTTCAATGAAAACATCATCAACAACAATGTGAATGCAGCATCAGGTGAGTCTCCTATTTCTAAGTTTTTCAAGAAAGAAAGAAAGTTTACTCCTTTGAATGAATCATTGCATAGTATTATGAATAAGTTATTGGAACAAAATGTGCTAACTCTCCCTCCTATAAAGCAAATAGATCCTGCAAAGATTAATTCACCCTATTTTGATAACAAATCTTTTTGTCAATTTCATCGTCAACCTGGGCATGATACTGAAAAATGTTTTGCTTTAAAGGGTAAAATTCAAGATTTGATTGATAATAATACTATCTCTGTTTCAGGTATGAATGATAAAGGCAACACATCTGTAGCTCTTCCTAGCCAAAATCTTAAGATCTTTATTGATCCATTACCTTCTCATACCTCTAATGTGATTGAGACTAATGATTCCTGTTTCTCACCTGATGGTCTTGTGTCTATGACTCCGAATGTGATTAACTTTGTAGAGCAACAGAAAATCCCTAAAGAACCTTCCATCACATTTGATTCCAGTGAAACTATCAGGGCACCTGATGGTCCTTTATATATAGTTGCAAAAGTCAAGAATACACCTTGTCATGGAGTGCTTATTGATCCTTCTTGTATGGTTAATGTCATTACTGAAGAATTTCTTTTTACTTTGCAATTGAATCAAGTGATCTATGACAAAACAAATGTGGTTGTGAAACTATTTGATGCATTTTCTTCTCCTGCAATTGGTTCTATTACATTACCTATTGAGGTCCATAACAAATCCCTTGATGTGAGATTTGATATTATTCCATCATCCGAACAATTTCGTGTGAAGCTAGGTTATCCTTGGCTATCTTCCATGAAAGCTATTGCTTCTCCTATTCACAAGTGTTTGAAATTTCCCCATAATGGTGAAGTTGTTACTATCAATCAGAGTCTCTTTAAACCAACTGAAAGAACTTCTAGCGTTCCTATTGATTATTTTTGGCCTAAACAATTTCAATCTCTTCCACCGTGAAGTGATCATCTTTTCAAATCTTATCAAAAGTGGAAAAAAGATATGATCCTATCTCTAAGTGAACCTAGAACACCCAAACTTGATATTCCCACCATTCTTGAGAAGGAAGTTCTTCCTTTGAAAGATAAAACTAATGTCTTTCCTCAAGAAGATTCCCAACCCATCCCTATGGATGTGACTATGTCTATGTCTAATAAACTTTCTAAAGGTAGACCTATACCTCCTCATCATGATGGACTTGGTCTCCTCCCTAAACCAGATATTCCTCCTTTATATGGAGCAGTTCCTCCTCCTTCCTCTTATAGAGAGAAGAGACCTTCCTCTTCTCCTATTGTCCAACCTAAGAGACCACAACCTAAACACCCAAGTGATAAGGATGAGAACATTCCTTCTCCTCAATCTTCTCAACTTCCTACTAAGACTAGACGAAATCGTTCTGCGCGTGAACGCCGATGAAAGCGTCATCTTAGAGCTCGTGCAGCTATTTCTCAAACTTTGCAATCCCCAAAAACACCTTCAGCTAGTATTATTCCATTTTCTCCTCAGCCGAAAATTGAGCCAAAATCTCCTAAATATAAGATGCATGATGGTTTTGATCCTGTGCGAGTTAAAGATCCTATTTTTATAAATCTTGATGATGATATAGATGAAAATGTTATTCATGATGAAAATGTTACTCCTCTTTCTTCTGATAGTGAATATGAATACATTGATGTTGATAACCATTTATCTAACAAATTTTCTAAAGCACTTATCCTAGCTCCTAGATAAGAACAACATGGCTTGGAACATGAACATAGCCCTTGTTTGGATCTTGTGATAGCTCCATCTGCTGTGTTGGATGTTCCTCCTCTAGCGTGTTTCCTGCCTTCCCGAAATATTGATCAGCAAGATCGGGGGGTAGATGACGTGCTAGACTAGTTCATTAGCATAGCAGACTCTCTCCTCCTCTCTTGATCTCTTTTGTTACTTCTTCTATGTGTTATTCTCATTCTTCTATTTTTTGTCCTTAGTGTTGTCTACTTGAGGATGATGCAAAGCATTGAGATCTCTTTTGGTCTCTCTCATGTTGACTCAAAAGACACATGTGTTCCCTTCTTCTAGGTGACCTTCCTTGATTGGGGAATGAAGAACAATTGTGCATACATACATATGATATACATGAATTATCATACAGCATACTGACCCCAAGGAAAGTGAAGTCACCTCGTGCTTTGTGTTTTGTGTCTATTATCCTTGGGTTTATCTCACACTTGGGGGCTAAATCTTTGTGATAACATGCTCCTTTCCCTTCTCATTTCTTATGTGTATCACTACCTTAAAGTAATCACCCTCGATGGGGCATGTGCGATCGCTTTAACGTAGGGGGCATATACTCCGTTCATATCTCTTCAAGATACTTGAAATTTTCTTGGCAAACTTAGCTTTGCCTTGAAAATTTTTGGTATTTTTCTTGCATGACTCATAGTGAGGGAATCTTACTACTGATAGTCATGGTTCTCCCTCATGATCTTCCCTTTTACTTTGTCAATCGAAGTCGTAAGATCCTTAGTCCACTGGGGGCTTGGTGTATCTTGCCTCCTTGACATGGTGAAAGTCTTTCAATGTTGTTTCCTTGTACTTTACCGAAAGTATGGGCGTATGCTTATACTCCCGCTAAAGTGGGGGCTAAATGTAGCGTCGTAAAATTGTGACACTTGCAATTTCGACTGCATTTGGGTCTTCACGATGGTGGCACAACTTTGAACCTGAATGGAGACCCTGAAACCTGTTTACGACATCAAAAACTGCATCTTTCTGCACCTTGGCCTGATCCTCCTTGCACCTTGCTGTCCCGGGAGGTGGGACCATGGCACCAAGCGCCCTGGTCCTTCAGGACCATGGCGCTGAGCACCCTGGTCCCTCAGGACCATGGCACCCAGTGCTCTGGTCCCTGGCCCTATTTTGGGCCCGATCTCTTATTGGGCATCGGGTCTTCAAGTTTGCAATTTGGAAAATGATGTTCTTAGGTCGGCCTAAGGTTGGAAAAATCAGTCTCGTAACCCTAATTGACAAGTATATAAATTACATTTCCCCTCCCAGAAAGGGTGGTAGAAAAAAAGGAGAAAAAAACAGATATGTGTAAGAGGCGGAAGCGATAGGCAAACATTCAAACATTCAAGCATTCAAGCATCCCTTCAAGCATTTGAGCATTCTAGGTCTCCATTCAAAGCTAGGTGTTGCATTCAAGACAAGGATTCAACCATTGAAGAGGAGATCAACATACAACATACAACATACAACATCATTACACCTTCGCATGTAAGAATACAAACATTCTTACAACAAGGTATCAATACTTGATTACATTACAAACATTTACATTTACAGCATTCTCATTTCTTGGTTAATTCCAAAACCGGGGTTTGACCTAAAGGCAAACCCCTAATCCCTAACCCCCCAATCGTCCTCTCTTTTTTGTGTGTAGGTTGCAAGTACGTGGCTATAATTGAAGATCTGGAATCCTTGTGCAGAGACGAACAGATCCCCCTTCGTTTCGTGGATTTTTTGGAGGACCATGTGCACTCCGGGCGCCATCGTCCCGTCAACTTTCGCTCAAACTTGCAGGACAGCATCGTCTTGACATTTTACTGCTAATTTTAGGTCCGTAGCTTCATCCTGTGTCCCTATCTCCGTCTACAAGCGAATATTTCTTACTTTTACATACACTCCTAGTTCAATTCTTCTATCTACATTCTTTACAAAAGAGGGTAGCCTTGTTGTCTCAACCCTTGAAACTCATTTAGAATCCAATCTTGCATTGTGTGGGATTGGATCTTGTGGGTTTCAACCCCTCTTTTGAATGTAAAGTCTCTCCTAAGTGAAAACCGTCAATCCTAGTGACCTCCTTTCTCTCTCCATGGAGTGGGGGAACACCTAGGGTTCGATTTTCCGCTTTACAAATGCAAATGCAATGATCTATATGAGAATACAAATGAATGATGATTTTATTTCATTTTTAATTTGTAGGATGATGTAAATACAAATGATATACCTGAAATGTTTTTTATTTTTATATTAAATGATTCTAAAGATGAATGAACCTACAATGATCAGATGCAAACAAAAAAAATAGGTGTCCAAGTATACTCAATCTTTATTTATGATCGTTGATATCTGAATAGAATGAAATGCTTTTAATGCAACTGACAATGAATGCTTATAATGTAGACAAATAATGAGCTAATCTAAAAATGATCTAACTAAAATGATACTTCCATTCTTCATATGTTGTCTTGTCATAGTGCTTGATTTAATCATTGAGTTTTAAAATGTTGTAAGAAAATACAAGCAACTTAACATAGTGATTCAAGCTGACCTGAGTATTTCTTACATGGATTTTGATAAGCAAGTCTATACAAGCAGCTTGATATAATGAATCAAGTTGACCTAAGTATTTCTTGCAAAACAAACAAGGATTATCCCCTTTCATGCATGACTCAGAACGTCCTCCTTGATCTTTTGCCGATCATATCCTTAGACAAGTACATACCTTAATAAGAGATAAACCACAGACAACATTCAAAGATAATAATCATGCCCCATCATAGTTTCTCTAGTCATGGACATCCTTGAGTTGCATAGAGTACATGATTAGTAATAAAATCAATGTATATAAACATTGAATTTTGTATGTCATTCACATGTTCTCATGGTCATTAACTGATATAATCATCTTGATGAATGATCATTGATAATCCTTTATTACATGTTGGTTGATTCTTCATTTTCTGAGTTTCACGATTCAGTTGTTATAAAATGCCTTGTTCTTTGTTGCTTTGTTACTCGTTACCTGTTTCAAAATCCTAGGTGTTTTGTTTTTCTAAGTTTTCTGAATGTTTTGGATTTTCAAAGATTTAAAAGATCACCTTACCAAAAGGAATTAGGATTTTGCCCCCAGCAGAAACAAAGCTTTATTACGAATGTATGAAGAATGATCCAAACCATGGTGAGATACAATACAAATTGATTGATTCTGCTAAAATCTAAGACAATGACTATGATAAGTATGTCAAAGATTGATAATTGTTGGTAAGTTGCATATTTCCTGCTAAATGGTTCAGAGCAATGAAAGCGAAAAATAAAATGGATGAGCTAGGATAGATGAAAGTGATAGATGTGAATAGGATGGAATGGATAGGTGTGCAAAGCAATCTCATAGATCGAAGAACTCACTTTTAGATAGTGCTTGTTTAGCAGGTTTTCACTATCTAAATTTAATGCATTTTTTCCATATTGTTTTTTTTATTGTTTTATACTTTTTAGGGATTTTCTGCTTTTCTGATATTTATTGATTTCTTCAGGACTTTATATGCTTTTTACTAATTTTCTCCAGGACTTTGTATCTCAAGCATAATTTTTTTTGAGATGGATGGAATTGATAGGTTCATCAAACCAATCACCTTCAGGGGTAGACAACTTGTATGCTTCTGAGCCATATGCTGCTACTATGACAAAAGGACCTAACCAATTTGGTTCAAATTTACCCTTCTTTTCTCGGTCTAACTGATTTATCAGATTCTCCCTTATAACTATATCTCCAATTTGAAAAATGCGTGGCTTGACTCTATGATTATAACTTCTTGCCATTCTCTGTTGATATGCTTGTTAGGATTCCCAAAGATACTAAGAGGTTGGGGGTGAATCAGTATCTAACCGATTTGTTAATTTACTAGATTTAAAACATGTAAAGCATATCAATACTGTGTACCGGTAAACCAAAAATAGTGTAGTAAACAAGAATAATAACAACCACATGAAAAGCACACCATAACACAGTAATTTAACGAGGAAACCCAATGTGGGAAAAACCTCAGTGGGATTTGTGACCCACAATATTCTCTTACTGGCCAATAAGTGAATATTATTGCTATAATAGGGGCCTACACATGCAGGAAGGCCAAGTGCCTAGAGCTCACTGCTCAAATACAAAAGAAGTCACACTGACTTACAAAAATGGATTATACAAATCCAATGTCTTGTACTGCTTCAAATAAGCATCTGCTATGCTAGATTCAGTACCGGTTTAAGCTCTACTACATACATAAACCTTTTCTATATATGCCTTACAATTCACATATATCTTATATCCATCCCTTCCTATTACAAAATGATCTCATACATATATGAGTCATATTACAACTTGCCATGTCGGCTTACAATTATTTTACAATTAATTACAAAATACATTATCAACAAAATAGAAGTCGGCCAAGGTGTCGGTATCCTTTCTTGTCGGTGTAGAGTCAATCTGTCAGTGTCGATGTGGGTATCTTGTCTTGCCGGTGTCATATGATTTCAAGGTTGCCATCAATGACAAAACCTTCAATCACCTACAATATCTCATTGGAGTGTGCATTTGCCAACAATCTCCCCCTTTGGCATTGATGGCAACACTCATGAGAAAAATGTGTTATCCAAAAAGAATCTGCCAGAAGTTTCTTACCAAAAATTTGTTACCAAAAATGTGTGCTCCCCCTGAGCAGATGATCTCTGCTTCTGATTTTTCTCATCACACTACTCCCCCTTTAGCATCAATGACAAAGGTTGTCAAAGTGTCAACTGAGTGTGGTTCCCAGCTTCATCCTTGTAACCGGTTGGTTACAATCTGAAAAAGGTTTGCCAATACCAGATTCAGGCTCTCAGTGAACCGTTCACTGTCCTTTAATGCAGCCTCTATCCTCTGAATTGTACCGGTGAGGTGTTGCATTTGTTGTACCGATGTCTTTTGTCCTTGAACCAATGCCTCAGATATCTCTTTTCTCAAGGAGGCGAGCTAGTCCAATTTTGGACTAAGTCTCCATTTCAGATATTTTGCCTTTCCTTTAATCTTTTCCTTCTCTCTTTCAATTTTATGAAGTTCTTCCTCAAAACCTATTATTTTCTGCTAAGAAACTAATAATGGTTCAGATGAGTTAATGAAATTGTCAGCAAGTTTATTTATTTCTTCCTATACCATACTGATCTTCTTGTCTATATCTACTGTCAAAAAGTTTGTTTTACATGTATCTCTGTACAACATTTTAAACTCTTTTAGAGTTTTACATAGTGCCGGTAAAAGAGTGTCAAATCGTCTCACACACTTCTTTATTTCCTCTTCAAAGAATTTATGTTTTTCTTTCTCAATTTTCTCTTTGAATGCTTCCTCATTTATTTGTTCCACTGTCACAATGTTGTCAGTAATATACTTAGACAATGTAATTGATTTAAAAAATCTTTATTATCTATATCACACTTGGGTGCTATCATTTTCAAAATTGGGATTGTGTCATCAATAGCTTTGTATGCTTGTGCACTGCACTCTATTATTTACTTGATTGAATCCAATAGGACCTTAGTTACATTAGTAGGTCTGAATTCTTCCATGGATGTACCATATGTTTGTCCAATAGTTTTTACAATCTGTAATCCATCGGTGTGAGTAACTTCTTTGCTTGTAGTGACCTCTGGTAGGTCAGTTTGTGTTTGCATTTCTCTAAGCAAAGATTTGGGTTCCTCAGCTTTTGTCGGTGGCACTGTCTCTACATGAACTTGTTCCTGTGAGGGAGCCTATTGCTCTGCCTATTTCTCAGTGTTGTCTACTGCTAGATGCTCAGTAGATGAATCATTATGTACATATGTGGTCTTTGCCTTTCTAGTGTCTGGGGTCACTGTAATGTTTTCTGCCGGTGGCTCTTTTACCACATCTGATTTCCCAGTCAATTCCTTATCTACTACAATATTGACTTTCTGAGTGTCATTGTTCATTATGTATAACACCTCAGAATCAGGATTTGTATCCTTAAGTTGTGTGTCCACACTCTGAGTTGCTGGTTGATTGTCAGTAGTAACTACCGGTGGAGTATTTAGAGGCGGTGGGGATAAGTTGTTTGTTATTTTTATATTGGGTGGTCCACCAACCTTACCTTTTCCTTTTTCTCTTTCCTTTTGATATACCTTGAAGGTTTTCGGTTTTAGATACTCTTCCTGTTTTTCTTTTCCTACCAGGAATATATTCCATGCATATGTTGTTTCCTCTGTTATCTGGTTCACTCTTCCGGCCATCAGAGCTACATGTCGGTGAGCAGTTGAGAATACTGACCGGTTAGCCTCAGAGATTAGTTGATCTATCTCATCAGGTGAGTTAACAGGGTGTACTGCAAGTAGTTTTTCAATCTTTATCTTCTTATCCAACTCAATAATAGCCACTCTTCTAGCCTCAAGTCTGTTATACAAATCTGTCGGTATTTCATCAGCAATTTGCATCAAATATTTCTTGTAAATATCTAAGTGTAAGATTATGTTGTTTTCTACTTTCTCTTTGTCATCAACGGATAGTGTGTCTTATAATTTGTTGATGTTCTTCAACTTTCCATCCTCTGTAATTTCATTTAGAATTTTATTAATTGGAGCAATAGTTTGTTGAGTCTTCTTCTTGGGAATCATCTTTTTTTTTGGAGTTAATTTCTTTGTCGAGGGCCTTACTGCTTGTTGCTTTTGTCTTGCTTTTCTAGGAGAAGGTGAGGGTACCGGTGAAGCTTTTCTCTTTCTCTCAACTCTCTTGAATACTGTAGGTATGTCACTTTCTGAAGAAGTTCCAATCGGTGACAGATGGGCTTTCAGTTGAAGTTCTTCCAATTCACTCTCCTTGATACCGGTTTGTCTTAATACATCTTCTTTGATAGCTTTTACCTACCGGGTTCCTTTTCTAACAGTTGCCTCTACCTTCTTAACTCTTTTCCTTGATTGAATCTGGCTTTCTATTGTTTCAACATTACCAAATACTTTCTCTTCCAGTTCCTTAGGAGCTTCTAGGAGGGCTTTTGCATATGTTTCTATTATGTTGTCATCAGTCTCATACCCCATTTCAGTAACCCAGATGGTTCTAGGGACAACTGCCTCCATCCAAATTTCATCTTTCTTTATTACAAAACAGATTTCCTTTTGGTACTTAGCCACAATAGCTTGTGATAACCTTACTCTTGTTTTCATTCGAGCCTTTAGTGCTTGAAAGTGCTCATTTATGTTCTTCTCTTTGCTCTCTCCCATATTGTTTAGAAATTCTAAAAGTTGTTCCCTACCAGTATATCATATCCAAAGTCTTTGGGACCAATACCAGGCACTTGTTTGGTTATATACAACATTAGACAAACAAGTAAGTTTCCAAATCTAAATGTACCTCTCTTATCCTTCTTGATCTTTCCTAAATTGTCTATTAGCTCATCTTTAAGCCATTCACATATGTCTATCCTTGCATTTTCATTGACCATATCATAGGCACTTTTAATACATAGGCTAGAAACTAAGTTTAACCTATTTGCATGAGTAGCTTTATAACCTAAGATCATACTGATAAATTTGACATTTATGTCCTTTATATCTGTAGTCACATAAATCTGTCCATTTTAATTAAATGAATATTTCGTATTTATTTGATTAAAAATACACTAACCATCAATTAATTAAATTAATATTTAATTAATTCATCTCCAAACATTCTTCTATTAATTAAATAAATTATTCAATTTATTTTAATTAATTCATTCATTAAACCAAATACAAATCAATTAAATAAATAAAATCTATTTATTTAATTAAATCCCCCTATTCCTCTTTTAAATAAATTAAATAAAACATTTATTTAAATCATTATCCCCCCCCACTTGCATTTTCCTACAAATGCAACTTGCACACATTTATTAAAATAAATGAATTTTTATTTTAATAAAATCCTATTTTCCCTCACCCACCAAATCCACTTGCAAACCTAATCCCCTTCTAGATTCTTCTAACCCCCTTCCTAATTAGCCTAATCCATCCCCTAATTATTGTCACATTCCTAAGCAAAATGGAGTCACTTCTCAAAGACTCCAAAGTCTTTGAAAAGCATTTAATGCTTTGTGTGTTCAACAAATTAACCCCCAAAGTCTTCCAAGACCACTAATGGCTCTTACATGACCATTTATGTCTCTTACATAACCATTTATGGTTATTTCAATCTTGTCTCCCCAAACATTTATTGTTTGACCATATTCATCCATTTCACATTTGCACAAGAATTTATCCATTGGATAAAAACTTTATTCTTTGAATAAAGAGTTTATTCATTCAACCAACCTTGACTCAAAATCCCAAAGTCATGTCACGCATTTAATGTTTATTCCCTCTCCTCTCAACCTATCTCACATTGACACTTGTCATCCTGGGATTGGGTTGAAATCCCTCACATGGATTTGAAATCATTCAATCCTGACCCTTGTTGAGATTACTCAATCTCAACCATCCATTGCTCCATTTTTCCTATAAATAGAGCCCATTCCTTCATAATCCAGATCCTGAAAACTTGTAAGCATTTAGACTATAGACATTTTAGAGAGCATTTAGCATAGCATAACTAAATCTTGTCTTTTTGGTTAAAATACATCATTTTAGCATTAGTATTAGCTTTTTATTTCACATTTGGAGCTATACAACAATCTCAATCCTCCATAAGCATCCATAGTGCAAAAAGCTGCTGAGAGCTACACTATTTTGGAACTTGGAGAGGAGAGGAACAAGGGAGAAGGAGCTAATCTCATGCTAAGAGATAGTTGGAGATATCTCATTGTCTTACTTCTTTAGTTAGATTCATTAGCATGTTTTTAGTGTCTCTCTTGGAATGCCTTCATATGTTTTAGTTTTTGATTGACTAACTCTAACGTCTTGTGTGTTTTGTGTTGTTTGATCAAGAACTAACCTTGTGCCATTTAGGAGGGCATCAATATCATTTACCCTTAGTGATCTCTTATTAGATGTTGCACCAGTTAGGTTTATCACTAGATCATTTGAGACTTTCTTAGTCTTGTCTAGTCTGTTACCGGTGGAGGGTAACCCTGTTACTGCCTTTACTGCCTCTTTGGTAATCTTGTGAATAGAGTCTAACTAGAAAAATTCACCATGTACCCTTCTTAACACAATTCTTATGATATCCTTGGGGAAATCAGGGATACTAAGAATTTTAGTAAAACCTAGGGTTTCAATTATCTTATGTTCAGGCTTGACATTTCTGAATTCATCACAAATTTTAGTTTTATACATATTATTAATTTCCTCATCACCTAGTTCATCAATATGACAATGTATATACATTCTAGGGTCTTCAACATATACTACTCCTTTAGGGATTTGAGAAAATGCACCTATGCTATCATCTTTCTTTGCAATTTCGGGAACCAGTTGGAAAACGGGCCTAGGGCACTTAACTACCTCAACAACAGTAGGGTTTGCAATGAATTCAGGAGTAGATGAAGATGCCATAGCTATAAATACCTTTATTTGCCTTAAGGAATGATTTCTTGATGAATTGCTTCACTTCTTCGATTGGAATACCTTCGCTCGGGAATTTTCGCACTCTCAAAGATTTGAATGATCAGTGAATGAAAAATGGAGCCAAAATACTTTCTTTATAATGTTATTTTTGCCAACCACCACATTTAATGCTTGCCGGTTAAGTTACAACTTAACATATCTGTCGGTATAGAAGTAATTTCAACTTCTTACCATCAGTCGAGGGAATAATAGCATGTATTTCATTTAGTTGCTAAACCCCCAAAGGAATTTTCTTCAGTTGGATGAAGAGTCTCCTGTCAGTGGAGTGTTACTCTGTTTTGCCGGTGGAGGAGTATTCCTATCAACATTCTGATCTGACTTTCTGATCCATTATTTTGAGAATTCTTGCTTTACCTCTTCAACCTTTTCTTTACCTTTCAAACTAGGACCATTATTTTTTGCCGGTGGTTCCTTACTTCTACAAAATTTTGCAATATGTCCAATCTTGTTACAAGCATAACAAGTCACATTGTTTTTCTGAATAGCTTTCTCATATCCTATGCCAGTTTGTGTTCTGCATTGGTTAGATAAGTGACCAAATCTCCCACAAACATAACATCTTACATTCATTCTGCAATTCTCTGAATTATGACCAATTTTGTTGCATTTAGAACATTGACCGGTGGGTGTATTAGTGTTCTAATAATTTCTAGATCTACACTGATTTGCTTTATGACCATACTTATTACAATTAAAGCATTTGCCATTTAATTTATAGGCATTTGATTGTCTTACTGGTTTTCTATGATCATGTGTGTTTGCAGTACTAGAGCTTTCACCAACTTCAAAGCCAAGGCCATTTGTATCACCATTAGGTTTCTGATTCTTTAGCGTGTCACTAAGTTCTTCTGAGCTTTTCTTGAATTTCTCCTTGTGTTGATTTGTAGCAACCAGTTCTCTTTCCAAGATTCCTTTCTGTCTCATGAGTTCATTTGAGTCATTTTGTGTATGTATGCAATCTATCTTTAACAAATCATTTTCATGATTAAGTCTTGTATTTGTATTTTCAGCATCATTCAATCTTCTAGTCAATTCTTCTTCATTTTTCTTTCTATCTTCATTCTCTTTACAAAATCTCATAGTCATATCTTGCATCTCATTCTTCATTGTAGTGTTTTCTTGTCTCAATTTGTTCACAAGATCATTAAGAGTTCCTTTTCATCTTCATTATTCTGTATCTTTTCACAAAGTTCTCTTCTCTTATTTCTTACAACAGTAAAATTCTCTTGAAGTGCTTGAATAATATCTTGGGCAGCCTTTAGATCATCTTCAAGTTTGATATTCTTCAATTTTTCTATATCATAGTTCCATCTCTACTGGTGTCAAGATCTTCCTCAAGCTGTTAGGCTTCTGAAAATAGAGGACCAAGCTTTGATACCAATTGTTAGGATTCCCAAAGATACTGAGAGTGGGGAGTGAATCAGTATCTAACCAGTTTGTTAATTTACTAGATTAAAACATGTAAAGCATATCAATACTGTGTACCGGTAAACCAAAAATAGTGTAGTAAACAAGAATAATAACAACCACATGAAAAGCACACCATAACATAGTAGTTTAACGAGGAAACCCGGTGTGGGAAAAACCTCAGTGGGATTTGTGACCCACAATATTTGCTTACTGGCCAATAAGTGAATATTACTGCTACAATAGGGGCCTGCACATGCAGGAAGGCCAAGTGCCTAGAGCTCACTGCTCAAATATAAAAGAAGTCACACTGAATTACAAAAATAGATTATACAAATCCAATGTCTTGTATTGCTTCAAATAAGCATCTACTACGCTAGATTCAGTACCAGTTTAAGCTCTGCTACATACATAAACCTTTTCTATATCTGCCTTACAATTCGCATATATCTTATATCCATCCCTTCCTATTACAAAATGATCTCATACATCTATGAGTCATATTACAACTTGCCATGTCGGCTTACAATGATTTTACAATTAATTACAAAATACATTATCAACAAAATAGAAGTCGGCCAAGGTGTCGATATCCTTTCTTGTTGGTGTAGAGTCAGTCTGTCGGTGTCGGTGCTGGTATCTTGTCTTGCTAGTGTCATATGATTGCAAGGTTTCCATCAATGACAAAACCTTCAATCACCTACAATATCTCATTGGAGTGTGCATTTGCCAACAATTTCAAATGATCTATTGCATTTTGATGACATTCCTGGATCAACTCAAGTTCTTGAAGTCTAGAGACCCGTTGTTCTTCAGGTTTAAGACCTTTCAAGGAAACTCGTAAAGAAGGTATCTCTACTTCTACTGGTAATATGGCTTCTGATCCATAGACTAAGCAATATGGAGTTGCCCCTGTTGGTGTGCGGATGCTGGTTTGGTATGCCTAAAGAGCCGGATTTCACTGAATGTGCCAATCTTTTCCAACTTCATTAACTGTTTTCTTCAAGATTTTCAAGGTAGTCTTGTTTGATGCCTCAGCTTGACCATTTCCCTGTGGATAATATGGTGTAGAAAAACTATGTTGGATATGGAATCGCTCACATAGTTCCTTCACATCTTGATTCTTAAATGGTCATACATTATCAGTGATAATGGTCATATGGACTCCATAGCGATAGATTATATAATTCAAGATGAATGGTGATATTTGTTTTCTCATCACTTTCATCAAAGGTATTTTTTCAATCCATTTAGTGAAATATTTAGTAGCAATCAAAATGAGCTTATGTCTATTAGAGGATGAAGGATTTATCTTACCTACCAAATCAAGGCCCCATAGAGAAAATGGCATATGTAAATGAATCTCTCTCCATAGTAGGCCAATAGTAACCCATACAAAGAAGTTTCTTAGCCAGTGTTAATCCACTTGAGTGTGTACCACAAATACCTGTGTGAACTTCGTTAAGAACTTTCTCAGATTCTTCTTGTTCGAGACATCTCAATAAAGTGTTATCTAGACCTCACTTATATAAGGTATCAACAATAATAGTATAGCGTGATGACTGGCAGATAAAATTTCTTCTCTGATTGTGGGATAGGTCAAGAGCAAGGATATTCTCTTTTAAATATGGATAAGTTTGGCCGTATAAGGATTGATCAGTTCCAGATATATGGAAAATCATATGGGTACGTTGGGATTCAATGGTAGGGGTTAAGATATCTTCCACCAGGAATTCATAACATTGTTGGTTCTCATGATTCTATAAGAGAGATGCTATTGTAGCTATTGCATCTACTGCTTTATTCTCATTTCTTGGGGTCTAAGTGAATGATACTTCTTCAAAATGTTCTTTAAAATCTTATACCAACTATTTATAGGGCATGAGCTTGTCATCCTTAGTTTGATAATCATCATTTATTTGGTTGATGATAAGTTGTGAATAACAATAAACATGTAATTCTTTGATATTCAATTCAATAGCCATTTTGAGCCCAATAGTCAATGCTTCATATTATGTAGCATTGTTTGTGCATGAAAACCTTAGTCTATATGATTTTTGAATTGTGTGTCTCTGAGGTGTGATGAACAAAATTTCGGCACCTGATCCATATTGTGTATAGAGGTACCATCAAAGTACAACTCCCAAAATTTTATACTTATTGTCAAAATATCTGCATCAGGAAACTCAATGTGCAATGGTATGTCATCTTGTAAAGGTGCTTTAGCTAATTGATCAACAATGACCTGTCCTTTGATATCTTTTCGATCAACATATTCTATATCAAACCCATTCTTAGTACCATAACCCATTTTGCCAGTCTTCTTGTCAAAGTTGACTTGTTCAACAAATACTTTAGTGGATCTCTTTTTGGTATCAGTTTCACAGAATGAGTCAACATATAATGTCGTAGTTTCTGATTTGAAAATACAATTGCTAGGCATGTCTTCTCTATTGATGTATAGTTCAATTCATAGCCTACAAGTGTTCTACTGATGTAATACATTGCTCTTTATTTCCCTTCTTCATCATGTTGTGCTAAAAGAGCTTTTAATGATACATTTGTTGTTGAGATATAAAGCAACAATAGTTTCCCTTTGATTGGTGATACAAGTACTGGAGGATTCATGAGATATTATTTAATTTATATAAAAGACTCTTCACACTTTAGATCCCATTTGAATGAAACATTCTTATGTAAAAGATGACTGAATGGATGACATCTATCTGCTAACTGAGAGACAAATCTCCTGATTGATTGCAATCTTCCTTGTAGAGAACACAATTGACTTATGTTCCTAGGCGACTCCATTTCCATGATAGCTTTGACCTTTTCTGGATCTACTTCAATTCCACGAGCTGATATAATGTACCCAAGAAGTTTTCCAGAGGTTACTCCAAATGTACACTTCTTTGGATTCAATGTTAACTGATATTGTTCAAGCCTATCAAAGATCTTGCCCAAGATGTTCCAATGTTCTTTCCTTGTATGATATTTTGCAAGTATATCATCTACATAATCTTCCATAAATGTATGCATCATATCATGAAAAATTATAGTCATGGCTCTTTGATAAGTTGCTCCTGCATTTTTAAGCCCAAATGGCATAACATTCTAGCAATAAGTACCCCATGCACAGGTGAATGTTGTCTTTTATTGATCTTCAGGAGCAATTTTTATTTGATTGTATCCTGAGAATCCATCCATTAATGAAAACATCTCATGTCCTACTGATTAGTCCACAATTATATCAATGTTGGGTAGTGGAAAATATCTTTGGGACATGCCTTGTTCAAATCTCTAAAATCAGTGCAGACTCTTATGCTTTTATCTGGATTTGACACTGGCACAATGCTTGAAACCCATTCTGGATAGGCAACAGGTCTTATGAAACCCACATCCAATAGTTTCTTTAGCTCAACTTTTACAAGGAGAGCGATGTGTGGATGCATCTTCCTTAGCTTTTTTTTAACTAGTTTTTCTTTTAGATCCACATTTAGATGATGCATGATAAGATTTGGATCAAGTCCTAGCATGTCTACATAGGACCAAGCAAAATTTATCTGTCTTTGTCTGAAAAATTCTATGTATTATTTCCTCTCTTCATCTGATAATGATGCAATAGGATGAAGTATCTTGGGATCCTTTGGTGTGCCAATGTTTATTGCTTATGTTGGCTCTATTAGAATAGTAGATCTCTCTTGAAAATATGCAGGGAGGATGTCAAATTTTCCATCTTCTAGCGCCTCAAAGAGGTTTCCACCGTCAGATACGTCCTTTGTTTTTTCTCTTGATTGATCTAGTGTTGCCATGAAATGGTTTTCAACACTAGGTCTTTTTCCTTGTTTTATGTCAATTTTGCAACTAGAAAGTTTGGCATTCTCCTGACTGCAAGAAACATTACTTGATTCCACGATGGAAGACATCTTAGGTGTTATAGGTTTGACAAGATTAAGATATACAGCTAAGTCATGGTCATTGGAAAAGACATCCAATTTAGGGTTTTCTAGGTTATCCCAATCAATTAGTTCTAGATGAAGAAGGGCTAAGTCATAGTCATTGTCATTATTAGGTGATTCAAGGTTCATGACATAATAATCACAATTTGGTGTAGAGTAGGTAATGTCATAGATAGATCACTCTTGAGGATAGTCTCTCCCAAGTGTTCTCCAATCAGTTTTAACAAAATCAATATTGGTATTTTGTGGTTCGCACTCAAGTGACTCTTCATCTTATGTTTGTCCCTCAAATGAATGGATTACATCAACACATACATCTTTAACACTGAAAGTTCCTTCTTGATTAATTTCAATAGATTCATTTGTATTTTGAAGTTGACATACTTGTGTACATGACATAGAGGATTATTTTTCTATCTTTTGTCTTCTCTCAAACTCAACTTCTGGACTAATAGTCAATCCCGCTTGACTATCTATTAGTTCTTCCATGGTTCTTCCATACCTTGGTTCATCTTGCTCATCATTTGATAGAAATCTTATATTTCCTGATACTTGATCAATTACTGTTTGTCTTTCTTGTGGTGTTACTTCTTTCTCTTTTTCATCCTCTTTCTTTTGTTATCTTGTATATGCCTCTTTTTCCCTAATTCCGAGTTCTTCTTGTCTTCTTTCTAACTCTATCCTTTGCTTTGTGAAAGACAAGTCTTCATTTGTAATAGCTGCTTCCTCTTCATGTTGGAATACAATGAATCCAAGAACACTGAGAGGGGGGGGGTGTATCAATGTTCTACCGGTAATATAAGATTTTACCTTATTACAACATACACATATAAACCGGTAAATGAAGAAACATATAACATGAAGTAAATAAACCAGCCACATGAATGAACACCATAACACACAAAATTTATACATGGAAAAACTCAAAGAGGAAAAACCACGATAGGATTTGTGACCCATAATATCAATTCACTAGCCATATGAAAGATATTACATAGTATGGGGGCCTGCACATGCAAGAAGGCACATTTCTCAACACAAAAGAGTCTCACTGACTATAAGTTTTGTTGAGATAAAACAATATTGGTGAACTCACAAATTGCATCTGCTATGCCAAAAAGAGTCCAATTATAGCTCTGTTTTGTACCAGTTCTTAAACCCTTTTACCAGTATCTCCTTTTCTCCAAGAATGCTTTACAAACCATCCACTGATCATTGCATGATATTACTTTCACATACAAATGATCTACATACTTGTCTTTCGCATCACACTATTTTGCTTCCTTATCCTATATGCTTCTATATTTCACAATGACCTTATAAACTAACTTATATACTCTTTAAAAACAATGTGCCTTATGTCGGCTTACAATACATTACAAAAGATATTTAATGTCGGCCCTATACAATAATTACAAAATGATTTAATAAAAATTTTCAGATCCCAAACTAATGTTGGCTTCACGGAAGTGTTGGATCCCGGTGCCGGTGTCGGTGTCGATTGTGACCTTGTTTACTCCAATGACGGTATCTGCCGGTATATGTCTTCTACAGAATCTTGTTGCCATCAATGAAAACATATGAATCCAATGAGTGTCAATTTCCAACAATCTCCCCCTTTGGCATTGATGGCAACACTCATGTGACAAAAGGATTCCCTATCGGTTCAACTGAAATATGCTCCCCCTGAGCTAATTGACTATGTTTGCAATATACTCTCTATCTGATATTCTCTCCCTAGGATTATATACATATTTTTCACATACATATCCTCCCCCTTTGGCATCAATGCCAAAGACCGGTGAAAGAATTGTTAAGAATCTGTGCAAAAGAATGAATAATTACAGATTACTTTACTGAAGCTTGACCAATTTCAAGATTTTTGGATAAGCTTTCTCAAGTAACTATATATAGGTATCCCAACCAATTTTGAATGTTTTAGATATGGATATAAGTCTGCTCAGTAGATGTGCAAGTGTTTCTTTCTTAGTGACTTCTCCTAGTGTGAGCTTCACAAGCATGTCCATGCATTCCCTCTTATGTAGACCAAGTGAATCCAATCTTGGACTCACCAAGCCTCTGAGACTTCTTGCTCTACGAATAATCTTATCTCTTTCTTTTCAAGAGAAAAAATTTGATTTTCCAAAGTCAAAATTTGTCCATCAACAGATGTTATAAGTGAAGTTAGTCCATCAAAAGAATTAGCAATAGTAGCAATCTTGTCTTGTAACTCTTTTATCCTCTTATCTACATTTGTTGTAAGAATTTATATATTACAACAAAACCTGTAGATGTTAGTACACCATTTCAAATAATTTTCAATGAGTATAAGTTTCTCCTCAATCTTCCTCTTTTCTGTCTCAACAATCTAGTCAAAAGCGACTCTCTTAGCCAAAGTAAATCTTTCAAGTGCTTGTCGGTCGAAAATCTGTTGTAATGATTGAAAGTTTTTAGATATGTGCTCTGTCAATACCTTAAACTTACCAGAAGGGCTTGCTTCATTTTCAATCATACAATCAGGAATCAATCTATGGAAAATTGTTATTGACTGATATATTATTCCTTTGTCTGCAAATCCCTCTTTCATTAGCTTTTGAGTAGCCATCATCATTAGCTCTGTGGGACTTATCTCTGTGATTGATTTCTTCTCAACTTGAGAAGTGTCAATTACCAAAAGTTTTGTTGGGGAATCAACTGTCAGTATAGTACTAGGAGTCTTATTAGTTTCCTTTTCCTTATCCTCTCCCGATGTATCTTTTTTCTCATCCCCTTTTGCACTGGTGGCATTGCCACTTGGTGCAGTAGTTGTTATTGCCAGTGGAGTCTGTATACTTTTATTTACTACTAGTTCAGTCAAAATTTGATCTGAACTTCCCAAAATTCCTTTCCCTTTAGATCTATCCGGAATGGTGGAAGCTGTTGCCTTAGAAAATTCTTCTTGAGAAGTAAGGAAATCAGGATTCTTTTGGAAGAATTTAGACCAACCATCTCTAGTCTCATTTATTATCTCATTTACTCTACCCATCATTAAGCTTATTTTACGGGGTTTGCTGCTAAAAATTGTTCTGTTGACAATATCTATACATCTTTTTATTTCCTCATTATTTATAGAGCCACACATATTCAAAAGTTCAACTTCCTTTATTTCCCTATCCCTCTTAACTGTATCCAATCTTCTTACATCTAACTTATTGTACAATGATAAAGGAATTTCCTTCAAAATCTCTACCAAAGCCTTCTTATATATGTCTATATGTAACAAAATTGCTTCTTCTATTTCATTTTGCTCATTTTCATCTAGATGTTCATATAAATTTGACACATTCTTCAAAATACCATCTTTTGTTACCTCATAAATTAACTCTGCACAAGTCATATTTTCTTCATCGTCCTTTTTCTTCTTCCTGTTGGGGGTTGTAGGGGCGGATGGAATTGGTTTCCTCTTCTGAGTAGGTTTCCTTACCAAAGGTGTGGGCATAGTAGGCTTTGTCACTTTTCTTACTAGCTTCCTCCTTGGATCCACCTTCTTCTCCTCTACTGGAGGCTTGCCATTTTTCTTCCTTTGCACCCTTCTAAATGCAAGAGGTTTATTATCCTCTACATCAGAGTCAGAAGTGATAGGAGAAATGAAAGTTGTTGGTCTCTTTGCCTCAGGAGCACTAACCACTGCCGATTGATCTATCGGTTAGATCCAGAAACTAGTTTTGTATCTATCCTATGGATAACATTTTGAACGAAGGCACACATTTTATCTATTTTCTTTTCTCTTGTTTTCTTGTTGAAGCCAATTTTAACTTCAAGATCCTTCTCCTTCGTAGTGCCAAAATGTTCAATCTTGTCATCTAATGGAGCATCAAGCAACATTTTTGCATAAAGTTCCAAGATGTCATCAAATTCATAGCCTAGTTCAGTGACCCATATGTTTCTTGGTTCCACTGCTTCCATGAGGGTTTCATCTATTTTTACCATGAAATGAATATTAGTGGAGTATTTCTCCACAATGTGCTTGGAGATCCTCTCCCTTAATCTCATGTTCTCTTGGAAAGATTTGAAGAAGCCCAATAGCTTCTCATCCCTGTTGCTGCCAAGACCGGTGATTGCATCTTTAATTTTCATGCCTACTAGTATGTCATGAGCCCAACATTTCTTTCCCAAACCTGGTAGCTCATTCATGAAATATAACATCAAGAAGACAATAAGATTGCCAAACCTAAATGTTCCTTTCTTGACACCTTTGATCTTGCCAAGAT
The DNA here is from genome assembly GCF_030272615.1 of Cryptomeria japonica. Lineage (NCBI taxonomy): Eukaryota > Viridiplantae > Streptophyta > Pinopsida > Cupressales > Cupressaceae > Cryptomeria > Cryptomeria japonica. The sequence goes on along the minus strand of NC_081410.1, from coordinate 179,768,781 downwards.
TTAACATTAATTGACTTCTTAAGCATTCACACAGATCATACTTTCCATCATTCCTTAACATTTGGTATGCAACATGAATACAAGAACTGGCAACAGAGTTCAATCGAATTGATTGAGTTACCTTGTAGCCGATGATCATGCTGGCAAATTTCACATCTATATCTTTGATGGTGTTGATCCTTATTGACCTTCCATCATAAAATGGATCGGTGAGATTTTCAACCTCAGTATTGGAGATCTTCTTCCCTAGTTCCTATCCAACTTTGGGTAAGCCGGTGACCACCTAAATTTCTTCCTTAGTGATCATGTAAGGCCAGTCCAGCTAGATGAATTCATTTTGGACCCTGCTCAGAACATATATGATCATTTCATCCTTGAATTCTGGTATATACAGGATTTCAGTTAACCCTAGGTCTTCAATGGCTTGATATTCTGGCTTGATTGTTCTCAAGCTACCTAGTATCATAGATTAATACACTCCCTTGATCTCCTTAGTGCCTAAATCCTCCAAGGTGCAATAAATATAGGCCCTGACGTCTTCTACATAAACTACGCCATCGGGAACCCTCGAGAATGCGCCAGTAGAGTCTTCCTTCTTTGCTACTTGAGGAACTTCCTTAAAAATAGGTTTGAGCCTATCCTTAACCTCAACAATAGTGGTATTCACAATGAAAGTAGGAGCAAATGAAGATCCGGATGCCATTTCAAAGAAATACCTAGATAATCAATCGTCGGTTTGAAAGATCTTGATAATTGTTGGAAATATTTTTAGAATGCCTTTGCTCACTCTTGATCGCCTTTGATTTGCCTTTGCTTCACTTTGGTTTGCTCGAGTACTGGGTGAGTGAAAATGAGTTCATTTTCCCTTTTTATCAATGAGTAAACCCTAATCCTTTACTGCCATAAATGCTTAGCAAAGTACCCTACCAGATGCTAGTTTCACAGTTTTATGCTGGGTAAACCTTCATCAATGATCAATACAACTCTCCAGTTCTCTTTCCAGATTTCTTTCGAGGAATATGCAAGATTTTCAATGAATTCGCCAACCCCTAAGGCATATGCCTCAATTACCGGTTGAATTTCCTGATGGTACAAGAATGCTTTGTTCTACCGGTGGAGTTATTGGTGCAATTTCTAGTGTAGTTGCATCTCCACTTGTTTCTTCAGACTTTCTTACCCATATTTTGGTGTTATCATGTTGTATTTCATCTTCTTCTTTCCTTACTCATTTTCTCTAACATTGCTAACCGGTTTAGTTTTCTATAGTACTTAGCAATATGACCTTTTTTGTTGCATGCATAACATGTAACATTGTTCTTTTGAATTGCTTTTCCATATCCGATGTTATTCCTTGATCTGTATTGATTAGCCAAATGTCCAAACTTTCCACATGCATGACACTTAATATTCATTTTAGAGTCTTCTAAATTATGACCATATTTCTTGCAATTTGTGCATTGACTGGGAACTGAATTGTAGTTTTGATTTTCTATATTTCTACATTGTTTAGCCATATGCCCAAATTTATTATAGACAAAACATCTACCACTGAATTTATAAGCATTAGATTGCCTTACTGGTTCCCTCTAGTCTGATGAGTTCTGTATACTGGTTGTCTGATCTTCATTTGCAGTACCAGAGCTTTCTCCTTGTACAAATCCAAGTCCTCTAGAATCATCATTCTACCTTTGTCTTTTCAATAAATCATCCAACTGTACAACACTAATATTGAATTTTTCTTTTTACTCACTTGCAATAGTCAGATCATTTCTCAGAGTTATTATTTGTCTCTCAAGCTCTTGTTCATTATTCTGGGATTGTACCAAATTAGTTTTCAACATATCATTCTCATGAGCTAGTCTGCCACATTTTTCAAATTTTTTCTTCAGAGATACAACAAGGCTTTCTTCTTTCTTCTTTCCGCCCTCAATTTCTTTTGACATCCTCATAGTCAGGTCTTGAATTTCATTTTTCATGAGCATGTTTTCTTGACTCGACTTATGACATTGTTCTTTAAGTGCATTTTTCTCTTCATCATCTTGGTTTTGCAAAAGTTCCTTCCTCCTAGCTTGAGCTAATGATAACCTTTCTTGTAGAACAAGAATGAATTAACTAGCAAAATTCAATTCATTTTGCAACTTCAAGTTTTTCAACCTTTCAATATCATAATCCTCAAGTGCCATCCCAAGTTGCTTCTCCATAGCCATGTTCAATGATTCTGGTTTTAGGATCTTCCTCGTGCTGTTAAACTTCCTCTAAGGTACCAGGCTCTGATACCAATTGTTGGAATACAATGAATCCAAGAACACTAAGAGGGGGGGGTGAATTAGTGTTATGTCGGTAATATAAGATTTTACCTTATTACAACATACACATATAAACTAGTAAATGAAGAAACATATAACATGAAGTAAATAAACCAGCTACATGAATGAACACCATAACACACATAATTTATACATGGAAAACCTCAAAGAGGAAAAAATATAGTGGGATTTGTGACCCACAATATCAATTCACTAGCCATATGAAAGATATTACATAGTATGGGGGCCTGCACATGCAGGAAGGCACATTGCCTAGAGCACACTACTCAACACAAAAGAATCTCATTGACTACAAGCTTCTGCTAAGATAAAACAATATTGGTGAACTCACAAAATGCATCTGCTATGCCAAAAAGAGTTCTGGTTATAGCTTTGTTTTGTACCAGTTCTTAAACCCTTTTACCGGTATCTCCTTTTCTCCAAGAATTCTTTACAAACCATCCACTGATCATTGCATGATATTACTTTCACATACAAATGATCTACATACATGTCTTTCACATCACACTATTATGCTTCCTTATCATATATGCTTCTATATTTCACAATGACCTAATAAATTGACTTATATACCCTTTACAAACAATATGCCTTATGTCGGCTTACAATACATTACAAAAGATATACAATGTCGACCCTATACAATAATTACAAAATGATTGAATAAAATTTTTCAGATCCCAGACTGGTGTCGACTTCACAAAAGTGCTGGATGTCGGTGTCGGTGCCGGTGCTGGTTGTGACCTTGTTTACTCCAATACTAGTGTCTGTCGGTACGTACCTCCAATGCCAGTGTCTGCCAGTATATGCCTTCTACAGAATTTTGTTGCCATCAATGACAACATATGAATCCAATGAGTATCAATTGCCAACACTTCACTTTTCTGCACTTGATATACTAGATGATAAATCTGAACCCCATTCATATTCATTTGAATCTGTCTCTGAATCATTATATTGGATTACACCACTGTACCATACAAGAATATTGTATTGTGGAAATAGCTCTTTGATTTTGGCCCTTTCTTCTTTCACTGCTTCTGGAATATCTTGCTTAGATTTAGCACTTGCTCGTATTCCTTGAACTTGTTTACAATATTCTTCTTCTCTTTTGATTGCAAGTTATTCCTATTGTTTCTCATATTCTTCTTATTTTTGTTTATTGGCTACTATTTTTGTTGCTTTGTGTATCTTTTCTTGCCATGGTTCTTCTTTAGGGACTTCTTTCTTTCTCCACTTTGGCTGTTGATAATTATGTTACTTTTGATTTGATTTTGGATATCCAAGTCCCGATTTATCTTCTTTAGATTGTGAGTGAGGACAAATAGGTTCTGAAATACCTTCTTGTCGCTTACCAATTGGTCCTTTTCCTTCATATCCCATTTTTTGTATGATCTTATAACCATTTCCATATTGCTCTATGAGAATATTGACTTCTGTAGCTGTTGCTATAGTTTCATTTTCATCTTTGTACAACCAACCAAGAATTTCTTTGTCTTCGGTTTCTTCTGCAAGTGTTCCAGCTCTAACAAATTCTCCATCAAACATTTCTACTGATCTTTCTGAGATCCGTGGTTGAACATTTGTAGGATTTTGATATGATTTAGGTGAAAGTGGCAAGCTATGTAAATAATATTTTCCCATTCCTTCATCATTTAATTTGAGATTTTTCTCAAAGGTTTCCCATAACTTTTCTTGAATTTCTTTGGTAGGATAGACCGATTCTCTGTTATGTAGAACTCTTGTATCTTGTGTTTGCTTTAGATTATTGCAATATTGGTTGGAGTCTGCAATTATAGTGACTTCTTGTCCCGCATGAGGAAACTTTACACATTGGTGATATGTAGAAGGAACTACATACATGTTGTGAATCCATGGTCTTCCCAGAAGAATGTTATAAGATAGATTCAAATCTAAACCTAGCATAATGTATTCCTTTCCATAGGTCCTATTTTGATTGGTAACACCACAGTTCCTTTAGAAGAACATTCTTCTTCATCATAAGCCTTAATGGTTATTTTTTTCTTTGGATCTACTGTATTTTCTTAATATCCCAAAGCCTTTATTAAACTTAATGCACAAATGTTTAAGCCAACTCCACCATCTATGAGTACGTGTTTGACATGAGTTTTGTGAATGGTGACTTCAACATGTAAGGGAGCATTGTGAGGATGTAGCAAGGATGCATCATCATTTTCAAAAAATGATAATCAATGAGGGGCTATAAGGTGTCCCACCATGTTTTGGAATTGATCTACATCCAGGTCTTTTGAAACCATCATTTCCATTAGAGCTTTTTCTAAAATTTCCTTATGCATAGGTGAAACTTTGAGAAGCTCTAAAATTGATATTTGAGCGGGTATTCTTTGCAATTGTTCCACTAAGTTATATTGTCATGAAGTGGATGTTGATTCATTTGTTATACCTGGAAATATAACCTTCGGTTTGCTTCTTTTAATGATGTTGATTGGTTCTGAAGGTGGGTTATATTTAACAATGATGACATTTACCACATCATCATACGTATAAGTGTCGTTCACTTTGGCTTTGCCTTTGTCATCTTTTGATTTGGATTGTTCACCTTTTTCATAATTTGGAAACAGAGTCTTTAAGGCTAGATGTGATTCGTTTGTCTTATGACTATCTACTGCGATAGTTCCATTATCAATTAAATCTTGGATAAGGTGCTTCAATCTTTGACAATCATTAGTTTGGTGTCCTTTATTCCGATGGTAATTGCAAAAATGATTGTTGTTCCACCAATTAGGTTTAACTTGTGGTTTATAGTTTCTTGCTTCTAGTAAAGTAATCATTTTATTCGCAAGAAGAGTTTTCAAAGTTGATTCCAAGGGTTCTCTAATGTTTGTGAATTTCCTGCGAGGATTGGAGAAGAAAGACTTGGATTTATTATTTTCTTGATTATTATTGTTTGGGATTTGACTTGATAGATTAAAGATTGGTTGTTGTTTTGTAGCACTATTGTCATCATTTCCTCCATTGATGGCATTCCTATTCTTTGACCAAAATTTAGGTTTGTCATTGTTATTGTTGTTGTTGTTGTTGTAGGGATTATTATAAAGCTTTAGCTCTTATTTCTTTACCATCGCGTCTTTTGTTTTTAGACCATTTTCAATCAACTTGGCAAAAGAAGGACATTGCATTTTTAGACGATAACTCATTTCACTGATAAGATTATCAATGAAGATGCCCATTTTCTCTTGATCAAGTACATTTCTTGGATATCTATTAAACATTTATTTCCATCGCTGTAAGAAGATCATGAAAGACTCACCATTCTTTTGCTTAACATTGCATAAATCCAGCATTGTTATCTCATTTCTTACATTGTAGGAGTATTGTGAAATAAATCTATTCACAAGTTCTTCAAAAGTTTTGATTCTAGATGGTAGTCTTGAGAACCACCATTTAAACTCCTAGGGAATAGATGCATCAGGTAAGTTTCATTGTGTGAAAATTCCTTACTCATAGTACAAAATTCCCTAATGTGATCTTAAGGATCAGATTTCCCATCGTATTTATCATATTTAGGGATTTTGCAATTCTGTGGAAATGGTATCATATTCAAACTTTTGTCAAAAGGATACGGGAGATATCTTCCAATGAATACTTCTTGGAACTCATTCCATTCTACATATCTTGTATTTGTTTTTGTAGAGCTTGCATTTGTTAAGTGAGATTTAACAAGGGATTATCCATACGGTTTCTCCTTGTCTCTTCATAAGTTCTTATATCACTATGCTCTCTTCTTGTGTCATCATGTTCTTTTCTTGTTTTCTCTCCCCTTGTTTCTTCATGGCTTTCTTTGTTTATATCCTTGTTACTTGGATCATTTGTGTTTTGAGTATTACTCATCTCTATATCTTCTTTCAAGCCTTCTATGTTAAAGTATTGTGGCAATTTAGCTCCTAATTTTGCCAACATTAAAAGATATTTTTATTTTTGCTTCGCTAATAATTTTTCCATTAGTCTATCAAATTTAAAATCTTGCTTAAGGTCTCTAATGGTGTTATTGACTGCTTCTTCATCAATAGTCGTATATCTAAAAGTTTGGAATGTTGAATTATCTTCTTCTTCCATTTGTTTTTGTTGTTTTTTGAATTGTTCGTATTGAGCTCTAGTCCAAACTAGCATGTGATTGCTTCGAAAAATTTCTGAAGTTTTGACCTTCTAAAAACAACTCAATAGGTGATTATTGGTTTAAGAAGGTATGCTTTGTTGATTTTATCACTATTATTGGTTCGTTGTGATAAAGCATCTCTTTGTTCAAAAGCACATCCTTGTAAAATTTCTCCATCAAATTTTGTCCCGCAGCCATGTAAATAGTGACAAAAACGGTGTAGGAATGTCCTATGCTTTAACAAGATCTTGCAATTGATATACAGGAATCGTATTCATTTCTGAGTAGCTTTATAACTGGGCTTTCTTTTCTTAAGGCAATATTTAAAATTCTTATAAGCATATGAAGGTTTATAAGTTTGCTTGATTCCAATGTGAGCACAATTTTGATTTTGATATAACCTAGGTTCAAAATAGGAAAGATATATCCAAGATAATGAACAAAAGGTGGATTGATCAAGTTTCGTGATAGAAGATTTTGATATATCTTGATGAGAAACTAATAATGATATTGATTTTTTTTGCACTTAAGATGGTTGAATCACTATCTTGTTGAATGTTTTATTCTTATGGAAATCTTTTGGAAATAGCCTGTTGGATTGGTAACCCAGTTATCGAACTAGTTTGAAGATGTGTGATAGTTTAAAGACAACTCTACTCAAGAAGGGTTTTGATACTAATTTTGAAATTTTAGTATGATATGCTTTGTCTCAGATGCGAGAAAGCATTTGCGCTAACACTTTGGTCAAAAGTGCTAACTAATGGGACAAATGTGCTAGTATGTTGCTTGAAAGTATTGCTCTGACTATGTTTCAAGGTTTTTTCAATTTTTCCAACAAGTTGTTAGATTTTTGCTTATTTTTAGATGATGATTTTGTTCAATTTTTTACCATCCCGAGCATGTTATAGACATAGAAGACACAATGTTTGAAAAGCAAAATGCACAAGCAAGCATGAAATCCTATGGCAAGCTAAGACAATAATTGTTGAATCTCACATGGGGTTTCCCCCAAGGCTATGCTATTCAGAGCGGATATTTAGATGCTTGACCCCACTGGCTCCACCCTCGGCACTCACTTCTCTGGGGCAGCCAAGCACTAGTTTCCATGAAAACTCCCCATGGAAAAAATTATATCTCTACTAAGAACCATATGTGTGTTAGCCGTTCAGAGGTCCGACCTCCTACGCCAACAATTAGAAAGATTTTGGCAACTAGCGCAAGTGGTTTTTAGTAAAGGCTTTCGGTCGTGGCCATACATGCGGTACTTTCAGCTCTGTAAATATAAAAGGTTCCCATCCTATATAGGTTACACTCCATAGGGTTTATGGGGAAACATAGTGTCGGTATGAACTTATCAACACATGTTGTTTGTGACTTTTGTGAAAAAAACATGATTTATTTAGAGTGGATCAGAAGGAATCAGTATTAGCCTGTTTCCACTTTGGGTCGTTCCCCTTTCACTGCCCCCCTCAAGGAAGCTTGGGAAGGAAAACCCTCTAAATTTTACACATAAAAGAGAGTAGGTCTTTTTTTTTAATCACCGTATGAGGGTGAGAGCATACTTACCTACTACTTCATCAAGCATGGAAAACACAAGTTTAGTTTATCCCTCTACAATCTATGAGCAACTACTTTAAAGAAGTCACTCAAAATGCAAGTGGCATGATGTCAATGTATCTCCTTAGTTAAGCTAAATGAGCAAGATATGATGTGTTACTTTCCAAAATAAAACTCCTAATTAACTACGTGAGGAAATGCATGAAATTTTCTTTAAAATAGTCCTGCACACAGATATATTAGTAGTTTGAAATTTTTAGTTCTTGGACATTCAGACCTGCATAAAAAGTTTGTTAGTTGCAAATAAAAGTGCTATCCTAGCAAATGCGTTGTCTTCCACCTCAAAAGTGCTAACCTAGAGGACAAAAGCGTGAACCTGCAATACAAAAGCGCTAACCGAAATGACAAATGCGATAATCTCAAAGACAAAAGCGCTAATCTAAGGATCAAATGTGTTGATTTGCAAACAAAAGTGCTAACCTAAATGCCAAATATGCTAACCTGAGAGACAAAAGAACTAATCTATTAAATGAAAGCATTGTCACAATTCACACAGGTGTGAATTTGGATTACAAATGTGTTAAAATTATGTTTGTGAGAACTAGACAGGACATTAGAAAGATATATGCGAGGCTCCAGCCCCACGGTGGGTGCCAAAATATGTCGAATTGAATTTCATCATCAGAATACTACCTGCAACATGTTAGTTTCACAAAATACAAAGGAAATGCTATAGGAAATCTAAACTCAACCAATGAAACTACATGAAATTGATATAAAATAAAAGCATTATTTTTTACCTTCATGATTTAAGTCTCCTTCTGTCCTAACTCCATTGTTCTTGGTTGCAGATGATGTGCTCTCAGACAAGCACTGATAGATTCCAAGATGGCATATGAAGAATTGACTGATAACTGATAGTTAACTGATACTATGATATGCAATGCAAATGATTTAAAGCTAAATGATTATACTAAATGAGAAATGCTAAATTGCTAAATTGCTTCAAGATAAAAAACTCACGGATGCATAAGTTTACTCAAATGTTTAACTTGAAGACTAACTCTTTCTCAACTCAAACTCCTACTTTTATAGACTTTTGAGAGGATAAGATGATGTGTCCTAGTTCAATGGTCATGATCAGATCTACAATTTTGGATGGCTGTGAGCAAAGGTGAAGGTTGAGAGAAAGGGGGAAGGAGAAGAAAGTGTCACTCATCTCACTTTGACTGGGTTGCTGATTGAGGGAATCTAGGGATGGTTGGAGAAGATTTAGGCATGAGAGGACAAGTGGACTCAAGTCCTTCCTAAGATGTAGGGATGTTGGAGAGAATATAGAAGAAGGTTAGGAAATATGTGTACGTACACAATATTTCATTTATTTTGGAAGTTGAAGATAAGTGGCTAGTAAATGTTTTATTTATTTTAATTTTGTTGAATTAACTTAGCCACATGGTGGATGAGTTGGCAAAGGAAAGATGAAGTGGAGATGGAAAGATGAGTTGGAAAAGGAATTAAATAATTAAGAATTATTTAATATTTGAGACTATAGGATAGAAGAATAACCATTAAATATTAGATATTTAATTGATTGATTAGAGGAATAATTAAATATTAGATATTTAATTAATTTATTAGAAGAATAATTAAATATTAGATATTTAATTAATTGATTAGAAGAATAATTAAATATTAGATATTTAATTAATTGATTAGAAGATTTTTATTTTTTTTAAATAAAAGTGGAAGACCACTAATTTTATTAATTATAATATTTATATAATCTTGGTTCAAAGAGCACCAGTAGGAAAGAACTAGGCAAAGAAAACCTCTGGTCTTGCTCATAAAAATCCCATTGGGAAGATAATATGACCCATTACATTGAAGTAGAGAAGTGCAATTTCCAAACCAATCCTATCCCAACCCAAAAAGCCATATAAGCCAATACTAGTTACAAAGATGATACCCAGCCCCCCAAATCTGTGAAGTAGATACAAAATTGTCAAAGAAGAAGTGAAGCAAACGAGCATTAGGAGTGCAGAAACCAAGTACTAGAACCCTCATCTGGAAAGGACAAAGACTGGGAAGTAGCCACATTTTGAATATCTGGAGCAACCACCTACAAAGGCTCAACTACTCTCAGAAGAGACATAACTGCCTTCATCGAATCAAGGAGGAAATGTATAGTTGAATTTTTTTTTACAACCGCAGCCAAACTATCTGGAGAAACATGATCTAAAAAAGCTACAAGAGCAAACATCGTGTCATCATATATGTCAGAAATCAAACCACCTCTTAAAAGTGAAAGTAATTCACAATACCATCCATTAGATAGTAATTCAGCCCGAGATTAAGAACCACCATAAGGAAAAGCACCAATCTCAAAATGATAAGAAGACAGAGCATTATCCAAATCAGAAGCAGAATAAAAAGAGGGATGAAAGTATGCGTCCAATAATGCCTAAACCAAAGAAGCATCCAAGAGCATATCCATACACATAGTAATAAAATGAGAAGCAACTTCAACAAGGAAAATATTAGAATTCTCCACCAACCACCATCTTCCCACCACCTTGCAAATAGCAAGAGAAAAATCCGAAGAATGAATTTTAAACAGCCCGCCAGGCTTCTCATCGTCAAAGGAATGAGGATCTTGAAAATCACACTTCTTAACATGCAAATAAATTCTGTAACTAGCAGCCTCCATCACAAAAAAACCGCAAGGAAAAATAAGACACAAAGCAGAATGTCGCGAGCACATAAAAGAGAAGAGAAACATCATTAATAAGTAAGCTTATCGTACAAGCAACCATAGAATGACACAAGTATAACATAAATGATACAAGATTAGAGATCCACATGAGCCATATCCCAAACACCATACCAACAAGAACACAAAGGCCGTCACCTATGAGGAAGACAATTAATAAACAATGCCTACAAAAAAAGAAATGAGAAGCATCATTAATGAGCAAGCATCGCACCAGCAGCCATTGAACGACAGGAAATGATATAAGGTCAAATATTCACATGAGTCATATCCCAATCACCATGCCAACAAGCATACACAAGCCGCCACATCAGAGGACAATAATCATTAAACAATGTCAAGTAATAGAAATATCGTGCAAGTCGCCACTTCTGAGGACGATAATCATTAAAGAATGCCAAGTAACAAAGATATCATGCGAGCATAACAAAATAGGAGATATGAAAATGCAAATAATAAAAGAACCCCTCAATTAGTATGGTATCCCATGAAACAAATCAACTCAAGAGCTAGGAACCGGCCAACACATCCCTTGAAATTATGAACAAGCATGCAAATTTAATGTAATGAAGTAAAGAGGCCAAAAAGGCCCCTTACAACATCCCACTAAAATGCATATGTATTAACAATTCCAAGCAAAATGCAAGGTAAAGGCAAAGCTAAAGAGTATGACCGACAGGAAAACTTAAGACTTTGAAGGCAAAGGAGGTAGACAACTCTCATCAATATCTACCAAAGTCTAAATATTATCATTTAAGGCCTTATTCGCCAAAAAATTAGCGACAAAATTAGCCTCTCTATAACAATGAGAAATAGAGAAAGAGTTAAAGAACTTAATCTGCAACAAAACTTTGTCCAACCAGTATTGTAAATTCTAAGAATTACAAGTTCGATTAGTAACCGCATAAAAGATAACTAAAGAATCTCCTTCAATCACAGCATCTTTAAGATTTAATGAAATTAGCAAATCTAATCCAATAGAGAGAGCATGAATTTCTGCCACATTATTAGTCCCATCTGGAATACACTGACACCTAGCTTTAATAACTTTGGAACTATCATCAGTAACCACCCCAATAGCATACTTCCCCGGGTTGCCACGAGAAGCACTGTCAAAATTTAACTTAAACTTTAATGGGGGGGTGGGGTAACCAAATACCTCTTTTCTGTTTATTGAAGAAATCATTTTCTTAGAAATAACTCCTTGAGAAGGAAGTAAATGCAAATATGGCCAATGCCTCATGATCCTGCTATCCCAAGAGGTGAAAATGCATCTAGAACTCAGACCTTTGTAAATAAAAGCCAAAGCAGATTTAGAAATAGATTTCTCAATATAGAAGAGAACATCTGACAATGAGGAAACCTTCCTCCAAACATCTGACAATGAGGAAACCTTCTTCCTAAAGATTCTATTGTTCCTTTCCATCCAAATCTTCCAAATCAGAATAGAAGGGGCAATAATCCATAAACAAGAATAAAAAGAAGATGAACATAAATGTGGCCAACCCCTAAACTGAGACCGTAGATACCCACATAATGCCACAGACCAATTTAATTTATCAAAAAGACAATACCAACATTCTGAAGCAAAAGGACAATGAAGAAAAAGATGATCAACCGATTCCAAGGAACAACCACACAAAACACAAGGAAAGACAACAATGATGCCAAGTCTATCCAACTGCATACCCATGAGAACTCTATCCTAGACAGCCAGCCACGCAAAAGCTCCTGCTTTTGGAAGACATACAATATGCCAAAATAGTCTAGAGGGCCATACATCCCCCTAGAATTAGCAGATTAATACTTGTATCCATCTTTAACCGAATACTCCCAGAACTTAGAATGAACCCAAATTAGCTCATCAGCAGACTCAGAAAAGACAAGTTGACACTTACTTAACTCCTCAACATATGCAAACTTGAGCTCTTGATCAACTAGGAAATAATCTATTGATTTCCATCTGGAAACCGACATAGGACCAGACAACTCCACATAAAAATAATTAGCCACAAAAATTTCCCAAGAATATTTTAATTGAGACATGAGAATCGACCAATCTCTAAGACTAGTCAGAGAACAAAAACCATTCCAAACCTCCTCCCAAAATCTAGCTTTTTGACCATTATGCACAAGCCAAGATAAACCAGGAAGAATGACAGATCTACATTTAGACATGAAATTCCAAATTGCAGAACCCTTAGGAAGCGAGGAGGCAGTAAAAATAGCCTCCTTGGGAAAATCTCCTAAGTATTTAGCAAATAAAATAGATGCCCACTTATAAGAAGGTTGTTTATATAATTTCCACACTAACTTAGCTCCTAAAGACAAATTCTTCTTACTTAAGTCTCTAATACCAACACCTCCCCTATCCTTAAGAGAGAAAACCTTATCCCAAGCCAACAAAGGAATTCGAGCCCTATTATTCACATTATCATTCCACAAGAATTACATCATAGTTGACTACTGATTAGTAACTACTTTCTTGGGAGCCTTTAAAATAGACATTAGATAAATAGGAACCACATTGAAAACAACCTTAATAAGAACTATCTTACCTGGGAAGGTAAGTCACTTTTGAGTCCAAGAGAGAATCCTTGATGAAACAGAAGCAAATATTCTTTCCCAAAAGTTATGTTTTTTCAGATTCGGTATAAAAAGGAATCCCTAAATACTTGCAAGGAAATTGACCAACATTAAAACCCCAAAAGTTAACCAACCTCAATTGTACCAAGGGAGAAACATTAAGAAAAAAACCTTAGATTTAGCATTGTTCACCTTTTGACCAGAGAAAGTTGAATAATCTCTTATAATCTTACTAATAACTTTTTCCTCATTCATATTGGCATGTCCAACAAGTAAAGTATCATCAACAAAAAGACAATGTGAGTGTCTAACAACCATATTTGGGATACTAATACCCTACCAAAGACCATTCTGCCTTGCAACCAAGATAGCTTTGCAAAGGCTTTAGCTAAGATAATAAACAAGAAAGGAGACAAAGGATCTCCTTGCCTAAGGCCTCTAGAAGAAGCAAAAAAACCACACGAGGAGTCATTCAAAATCACAAAAAAGTAGCAGTAGAAATACATGCATTAATCCATCTCACCCACTTGACCCCAAAACCAAACTTTTTAAAAATAGATGAGAGAGCCTGCGAGCTAACCCTGTCATAAGCTTTCATCATATCTTGTTAGGACCCAAAGGCAACTGAGAGGGGGGGGGGGGTGGTGAATCAGTTGTCTATTAATTTCAACCCAAATATAACTTAATCAAACTTGATGCATAATACTGGTAAACCAAACTTAATGCCGGTTGACAGTTTAACAATTAATAACAATACCGGTGAAACTTAATGCATGAAACAGAAAGAGAAATAACATCCACAACACATAACACAAATATTTGTACGTGGAAACCCTGTAAGGGGAAAAACCATGGTGGGAAACCTTACTCACAATCAGATGATACTATTGCAGATAGTATGTGTGTACAAATGGGGTCTGCACATGCAGAAAGGCCAACTGCCTAGAGCTCACTGCTCAATCACAAAATGAGAGTCACACTGACTACAATAGGATGGTTAAATCCTAGATGATGTACTGCTCAAAATAGCACTTCATATGCTGGATTCAGTACCGGTTAAGCTCTGATTATCTCCGTCATACCTTCCTTGAATCTTCAAATGATGTCTATGTGAGTAGCTCTTCTTATATTCACATATATCGAATATCACAACCTTATAATACCTTTTTCATACCATGTTAATCTCACAATTGAGATCTTACATATATACCAAAACCTAAGACCAAATGTGTAGGTCGACTCACTAAGAAAATTACAAATGAATCAATATGTGATGCATCATGTCAGCTCAATGCATTTACAGTAATAACCAATCAATAAATCATCTCTATAACGTGTCGTGCTGATCTGGAATAGATAACACACGTCGGTCCATAACCTAGACCAATTTGCCGGTAACAACAAATATGCCAACTCGATTAGACCAATAACCAAATCACCAAAACCAAGTATCCAAACCATGTCTTCGACATAACTAAGTAATCTCTAGATGATAACAAGTCATCGTCTGTGCCAATGAACAATATAACATGTCGATGAACCAGATACCGGTGACTGTGCATAAGTCACTGAACATGCTGATGAACATAACAAAAGATCTCCAAAAAGATAAGTGCTAATAAGTGTTGTCATCAATGACAAAACCAATGCAACACACCCATAATACCAACATATCTAACTTAAGAATCATAGCAGGAATAGAAAGATGAGAGATAGAATGCAAAACCTCATGGGCCACAATAGCCCCTTTTGTCGTCTCCCTACCAGGAACAAAACCACCCTGCTCACCCAAAATAATCTTGCGGATGAGCTTGGCAAGTCTCACAGAGATTGCCTTAGTAATTTTCTTGTATAATGTATTACATAAAGCAATTGGACAAAAATCAACAAAAGACTTAGGATTCTTGTTTTAGGAATGATGGCAATAAGAGTCATGTTTAATTCTTTCAAAATAGACCTGTTACACCTAGCCTCCTCTAAGACAAGAAGAAGCTCATCCCCAAGAAAAAACCAACACTTTTGAAAGAACAGAGTAGTAAAACCATCTGGCCCTAGAGCCTTGTCAGGTGCCATAGAAAAAACAACCTCCTTCACCTCATGACTGGAAAAAGGAGCCATTAGCATTTTATTATCCTCTGAAGAAATAAGTTGAGGAATAACCAAAGCAAAACTATCATCAAAAGCAAAAGTTTCAATTAAATATTAGATATTTAATTAATTAATTTAGAGGAATAATTAAATATTAAATATTTAATTAATTGATTAGAAGAAAAGGATAAATGAATTAATTAATAAAATGTTTCAGTTAAATTAATTAATAGAAGGACATTAAATGAATTAAATAAATTAATATTTTCAAATTAACTATTTAATAGAAGAATTAATACTAAATAAATATAAAATATTTATTTAATCGCTCATAGCCATTTTTATGTGTATACAAGTACATCATCATAGTCATTGTCATCATCATCATCATCATCATCATCATCATCATAAATTTATTTTATATTATAATTAATAATATTCGATTGATATAAGTTAATTGGTTCCATGATGGAGATAGAAGAATTGATTGATAAACTCATAGTGAGTGGTAGTTGATAGATGAAAGTGAAGATATAATTAGAATTAAATAAAAAAAAAAATTTAGCTATTCATGCATTTAAGTGTCACAAACACGTCAAATTATATGCTTCTAGTTTTTATTAACACATATTCTTGCATCCATATGTGAGTGTAATATACTATCGACATAATAAAAAAATAAAAAACATAAATATTTGTTTCTATATTGTTTCATCTTTATGTTTAAATCTGATTCTTTCATGCTCTAGAATACCTTAAATCTCAACCTATCCAAAAATTCAAGTGTGCATCTAAATTTATGTATTTGAAAGCATAATATCGAAGATATATTTGAAGTATCACACAAGATCATATGCTAAATCAAAGAGATTAAAGTTATTTTCTATGAATTTACTATAAAGTTTATATAGAAGAGATCAAATGCAACTTAAATCTATGTAAATCCAAATCAAATAAAGAAGATAAAAGATCGAAGTTAAATAGTTAATTAGAATCCATAATAATTAAAGTTAATTAATCTAAATCATAAAGGTTAAGTAAAATAAGTAAATGGAATTAATCATCCTAAAGTTAAATAGTTAAATAGAACTAACCTAATTCTTAAAGTAAAATAGTTAACTAGAATTCATAATAATTAGCATAATAAAAAAATTTAGAACTCATAACTACACATTCAAAAAATAGAGAAAATTTAAATTTAAATTTATGCTTGTATAAAAATATTTTAAAGGAAAATGTTGATTAGCTCTCCATAAAAATTAAAGTTAAATAGTGAAATAGAATTCATATTAAGTAATATTAATTAAACTAAATCTTAAAGTTAATAATAATTAGATTTTATATCATAAAAATTAATCAACCCAATATATTTCTATTGGCAAGAGCTTCTAGTGGTGAAGCACGAGGTCATGAAGTCTAATCTCCCCCCAATCTATGTGGTACCGAAGGACATGTTGCGTCAGCATCACTAGTCACGTTAAAATGTTTACCCGATGCACTACAGTTTATAAGGGGATGCTATACATGAAGTCTGCATCTAAAAATTTTAAAAATTAATAAACCGAAATAATTCATTATGAAATAAATGTAATTTTAAAACTTAGATATCAACATTTTTTTTAAAACTTCTCTAATTTTTCGTAGACAATTGAAATAAAATTTAAATATGCTATAAAAATGGAGAAGATTAAAATTTATACAAATTTACCTATGAAAAATATTGTGTGCTCTTGCAATTTGATTCTATGGGATAAACCAAATTGTAATTTGTTTTGATTAAATTTATACATGCCGTTTGATATTTCTGGTGTTGGCTAATGACATATTATTATGGGTGGACAATCATAGTCGATGAATGTAGCTTGCCAAAAGCATACTTAAAATTGCAATCGATGCATGAACATACTGGTGTAATGTGAGTACAAAAGACTAACTCATACCTTTTTTTACCACACTATTACACAAAGATCATCTTCTATTGTACTCACACTACAACATTCTGAGGGACGTTGATCCCTACCATTTTTTATGATCATATTCTTGAATGTAGCACAATTTTTTTCCGAACAATAGACTTATTTTTTACTATAGTCGAGCATTTATTCAACACCTTGCTCCGAAAAAAGAAAAAAATTTGGGGGACAAGGCAACAATTGAAAAAACCTACATATCTTTATTTTTTACTATAGTCAAGCATTTGTTCAACACCTTTCTCTACAAAAGAAAAAAATATTTTGGGGGACAAGCCAACAAATGAATAATAAAAATTTGTGCCTTTCTCAAATTGCGACCGTTATGTATAAGATGTCCCAACAACCAACAACAAATCTACTCATACATCCTAAAAAACATTTTGTATTAGAAAAACATTTTGCATAGCTTGTCATTTTAATTATAAGTTGCATTCATTGATATTCAATTTTTTTCAACATTTCAAGATCCACTCAATTGCATTCTAAATAATTGCTTCTAATAAAGCCAATGTTCATTTTTTTCAACTTTTGTCTCCCTCCAATATATATGACTTAAAGCATATCTTACTATCGGTGTAACCATTGCACCTCGTTGGGATACAAGTGCTAGTGAATTACTCAAATTTGAAATAGGAAAATCTAGGCAAACACTAAAAATGATATTATATTTAAAACAACATATAACAAATTGCAATGTCTTTGTATTATGACTATTTTTTCATAAAGTAAAACTAGCAATAAAATGGCACTAAATATTTGTTTCTTTTAAATAGGCTAGATAATTGAAAAGATAGTCACTACTAAATCCAAAACTTTGGGTGGATAGGACAATCTTCTATTGAAAGATTTAATTAGTGACTAATTCCTAGGAGATTACATGTACAAGCCACTAAAGGTCTGTGCCTAGATGGGAGCAAAATGATTGCCACTACCTTACTAGTCGTAGGCCATATTGTTGGGAAAGGCTACCGGAAACATCATGTTTCACATCAATTTTTGGTGGTTGCGATTCTCCACTGCCATCATGCATTAATCCTCCACTGTTTATTGAAGGCCTTAAAATATTACATGCTTTTTGTGTAAGAGACAGGTGAAGGAGATCTATTGAGGGTTCAAGTGATGAAGATTTTGGCCAAGGTGAATTCAACCATGGAAGATCTTGATATCAACAACGTTGACCAGCTACTGAATAATTGACTATGAAGTTTGGACCAAATTTTAGGTTTTGGAATTTTTCTATGGATTAAAGTTACTATTTCAAGGTTTTATTGATTCTAGGGTTTTTAATTCAGAGAAAAAAATGAGGATGTTGTTCATAATTATTTATGTCAAATTTGGACCTATTTGTAAACCCTAATAACATCCAACCGCTAACCTAGATCTATAAACAAATCCAACAAAACTCAATAGAGAACCATAATGCAATGTAAATAAAGCATAAAACAAACAAGATTATACCTTTATATCCATGATAGGATTATCTCGATTGTTCTCCTATCCTCCATGATCTTGTGTTGATAATGGTTGCTCTCATATATGTGTTGCACTTGCACAATAGCTCAAGGAAGAATGAATGTGGTTGTGATGAGGAAAGGCTAAGATTGTGATGATGTGTGCTCTAGAATAATTTTGGTAGAGAATATTGTTGGCATTTGCATGAAGATTTCATTAATGATATGTTATGTTGTCATTGATGTCAATTAACCGGTCATGATATTGCTGATATTGTTGTTATTATTGATATTGTCTTACAACCAGTAGGAAGAGCTTTGTGGAGGACATTGTAAATTGGTATGTAAGTTTGTGAGTTAAACTGGTAACTAACATAAAAGGTTAAACCCTATCTATGTAATGTAACCGGTAAACCCTACCAATTGTTTTTGTTAAACCCTAACCAATTAAGGTTGTTGAATTGGTTATGTTGGTTTTTGATCTAATGATGAGCGGTAATGATGGTGACACACATAGTCATTGTATGAAGACAAGTTCAAAATGTTTTGGCATGTTTTTTCCTAGGGAATGAGCAAAGTGTATTGCATTTAATGCAAAGCGTGTGATGAGTTACTAAGTCCGATGAAGCGGTGATCAAGGAGCGGTTGAATTTTTCTTGATTTATGTGTAGAGATTGTTATGTAAATCCAACAGTCATACTTGAACCGACTTGTTTTTAATCTCTATGAGAGAATTATGTTTTTGTTGTTTTTCTGACCTAATTGATTTGTTATAAGGTCGATGAAGTTGTTTTGTAAAATTAGTTGGTAGAAATCGGTTGAGTGTGTGGTTGTCGAACCAGATAATGAGTCTTCAGTTTGAGTAAATGCAGATAGAAGCTTAAAAGGATCTGATCAAGTAAGTGTAGTGCTATTCAGACAGATCAAACAAACTCATATTGTTTTCTAACAATTACAGCAGAACTAAAATCCCCTAGCTGAGTAAGCTCTAACAAGCTTGGTTACTTCTTAAATCCTCTAACAAGGTGATCCATTAGCTTGGATTCTCAAATCCTCTACCGAGGTTACTCCTAATAGGGTACTTGCTTATAACAAGGCATTTGTAGTCAATCCCTTAATTGAGTGATTCTTAACAGGATTAGTTCTTAACAAGACTTTTCTAAAGCTTTAACAGGCTTGGCTCCTAACAAGACGAACTTCAGAAGAGTTCAGATAGTTATCTTGTGAGTCTCATCTCATTGTGGTTTTTCCCATTTGGGTTTCCATGTCAAAAATATTTGTGTCATGTGGTGAATGTTTTTGTGGTTATGATCTTATGATTGATTTGATTAACTACTTAACTATTCTGATAAGGAATGATAACCAGAAGCATTGAGAAATGAAGTCTGTTGACATATGATAAAGCATTTGGATGTTTAACGGTTTAATGTTGTTTACTGTTAAGTTGCTATAACAATCAACCGGTTTTCTTATGAGGTTTTATCTTAACAAAGATATTTCATTGATAAGTTTACTTTGTGTGGTTGAGATTGAGATTGGGAAGTTTGTATTAGTTTTTCAATTTATTGATTCACCCCCCCCCCCCTCTCAGTAATCTACCAAATACTTACTCTTTCATCATACCATCAATTGGTATCAGAGCTTGTCACGTCCTCTAAGATCTAAGCCTAACAGCTTGAGGAAAAGATCTTACAAATCATGATGAAGAAGGAAGGTCCAAAGTTCAATAGAGAGAACTATAGGATATGAAGCGACGGACTGAAAATTACATCAAGAGTCTAGGAAGTCAATATTGGGAACATGTCAATACTAAATATGTTGCACCCACTGGGATTCTGACAAAGACCAACAAGAAAATCATCAAGAATTAGAGGCCATTATTAGTTCCTTGTCTGATGTTGAATATGTAGATGTTCATGGTCTAGAGACTACACATGAGGTATGGTAGAAACTTGAAGAGATTTATAGTGGTGATGAGCATGTTAAGATTGCTAAAGAGGAGAGTCTAAGAGGAAATTTTGATGACATGCAGATGACTGAAGGTGTGAATATCCAACAATACGCTCAAAGGATAAAAGAGATAGTCAGTGAAATTAAGAGTGCATGAGGGAAAGTGGAATATGCCACAATGATTAGTAAGGTACTAAGAACCCTGCTACCATTCTATGCTATTCAAGTTGTAGCTATTCAGGAGATAAAGTCCATAGACAAAACTAAGGTAACTCTTGATTCCATCATTGTCAAACTTACTTACAGAAATCAGTCTGCATTCAGAGCTTCTATTTCTAACCGATCTGTGAGAAAAAGTAGAGATACTAGTCATGGTTATGAATCCAAATCCAGTAGAGATGCTAATGATGAAGATAGTTTAGTGGAGCTTGAAGCATTGTTGGAAAAGTGGTTGCCTAGAGGCACTGGTAAATATAGAGGTAAATTACCTTTAAAATGTTTTGCATGCAACAAGATTGGCCACATAGCTGCTAATTGTCCTAATGGTGAGAATGAACATAAGAAAGAGAAATTCAAGAAGTATAAGGGTAAAGGCAAGAGAGATTGTCTTATTTCTATTGATAGTGGTATCACTGATGAAGAATTTGATGGTGATGCTAGTGAAGATATTGTGTTTGTAGCGATTAAGGAAGAGATATCATACCAGAAGGCATTAGTGTCCAGGATGGATAACTCTAATGAATGGATCATTGATATTTCTTATTCAAATCATATGACTGGTGATCGGAGAAAATTTCTTTCCTTGAAGGAATTTGATGGCGGTGTTGTAAGATTTGGCAATGACTCACCCTACATGGTTAAAGGTAAGGGAGTTATTTCTCTTAATGGGAAGATAAGCGCTAACGATGTCTACTGGGTTGAAGGTCTAAAGCACAATCTTTTGAGTGTGGCACAACTCAATGACAGAGGATACCCACTCGAGTTTAAAAATGGTATGTGCAAAATCTTTGACAACAAAGGTGAATTGATTGCAACTGAGAAGCAAACTAAAGGTAACCTGTTTCACCTTAATCCTAAAGTTAGAAACTGTCTAATTGCAAAAATAGATGATAGCTCTTTGGCATAGGAGATTTTGTCATATAAACTTTGATAACATTTTCAAAGTGAGTAAGTCCAAGACAGTGAGAGGTTTGCCTCAATTAGACAAACTGGTTAATGCTCTTTGCAAAGAATGTCAATTAGGAAAGATGAAATCTTCAACTTTCAAGAGAAAATCCTTCTTAGCGGAGCATTTGTTAGATTTGGTTCATACAGGTCTCTGTGGACCAATAAGAACAAAACCATTCAAGGTGACAGATATTTCACGATCCTCACCGATGATTGCTTAAGGATGATGTGGGTCACATTCTTGAAGGATAAGACTGAAGCTTTTGGTAAGTTCAAGGCATTTAGGGCCTTAGCTGAGAAAGAGAGCAACAAGAAGATAAAATGTCTGAGAACATATCAAGGCGGTGAATTTACTTCTGAGGAATTCACTAGGTACTATGATGAGAATGACATCAATCGACAACTTTGTGCACCAATGACACCACAACAGAATGGTATCGCAAAGAGGAACAACCGGTCAGTGGTTGAATCTATTAGGACAATGTTGATACAAGGAGGTGTTGTAGAAACATTTTGGAGAGAAGTTGTCAGTACAATTGTCTACACTATGAACAAAGTTCTGGTGAAAAAGGGTAAGGACAAGACTCCTTATAAATATTGGTATGGAAGATCACCCGATGTTAGCTATTTTAAGATATGTGGAAGCAAATTTTTTATTAAGAGAGGTGATTACATTAGAAAATTTGAGGCTAAGAGTGATGAAGGCATATTTCTTGGCTATTCTACCAAGAGTAAGGCCTACAAGTGTTTTAACAACCAAACAGAAAATTGTTGAGAGTGTTGATGTTTGAGTGGATGAATGTCCTGAAGTTTCAAAGGAAACCAGTTTGGAGAAGAAGGATAAAGATCCTTGCATTTTTTTTTTAGAACCAGAAACTTTGAAACCTGAAACTGACAAAACAAATTTTGATGCACTTGTTCAACCGGAATAGATAAATTCAAAAGATGATGATAATGATGAAGCTGAACATGAAGATAATGATCATGTTATTCCTAGATATTTGACACTAAATCACAGTCTTGAACAAATTATTGGGGATAAGGATGTTGGAGTACTAACCAAAAGGAGAATAAGAGAGAACTCTTGCATGATCTCCACCATTGAACCAAGAACTATTGAGGAGGCATTTGGTGATGATCATTGGCTTAAAGCTATGGAGGAGGAATTGGATCAAATTGAGAAGAACAACACTTGGACCCTAGTACCCTGATCGGTAAATAAGAATGTTATAAGTACTAAATGGGTATTTAGGAACAAGTTGAATGAAGATGGTGTTGTACTTTTCTATAAGGCTAGGTTGGTTTGCAAGGGTTATGCACAAGAAGAAGGAGAATATTAAGGAGAAACTTTTGCACCAGTAGAAAGACTAGAAGGTGTCAGAACTTTACTTGCATTTGTAGCCCATAAGAAGTTCAAGGTATACCAGATGGATGTTAAGTCTACATTTTTGAATGGGATATTGGAAGATGAAGTATACATAGAGTAGCCACATGGTTATGCTTTGACCGATGATAAAGATATGGTATGCAGATTGCATAAGGCTTTATATGGATTAAAGCAGACACTCTAAGCATGGTATGAAAGGCTTCATACACATCTGATGAAGATAGGCTTTCTAAGAACTAGTGATGATAGTAACATATATCTCAAGTCTAAAGGAGATGAAATACTAGTTAGTGAAGTATTTGTTGATGATACCATATTTGGAGGTAATGATGTCATGATCAATAGTTTTGCAGATGAAATGAAAAATGAGTTTGAAATGTCTTTAGTAGGGGAAATAAAAAATTTCATAGGCTTGCAGATACAACAAATGAAGAATGGTATTTTCATTACACAGTCTAAGTATGTGAAAGAGGTCTTGAAGACATTTGGTATGAGTGACTGTAAACCAGTTGGGACACAAATGGTTACAAGTTGTAAGTTGTCTAAGGAAGATGAATCTAAGTCTATTGATGAGAAGGAATATAGGTCAATGATTGGCAAATTGCACTATGTTGTTCACAACAAACCAAATATAGCCCATGTGGTTGGCATAGTTGCTAGATTCCAGAAGAATCCTAAGGAAACACATCTGATAGCAACCAAGAGAATTTTTAGATACCTAAAAGGTACTATTGACTGTGGATTATGGTATCCATATGGAGGAAACTTTGATTTGAAGGTGTACACAGATGTTGATTGGGCAGGAAATGTTGATGACTGGAAAAGCACAACCAGTGGAGCATTCTTTCTTGGAGGAAGACTTGTTTCATGGAGTAGTAAGAAGTAGAGTTGTACTTCACAATCTACTATTGAAGTTGAGTATGTTGCACCTTATATGAATTGCACACATACTATTTGGATAAGGCACATTTTGGAAGGTTTTAAGATGAAGATTTCAGAACCCATAAGGATTTTATGTGATAATTCAAGTGCCATAAATATTTCCAAGAATCCCGTTTTGCACACACGAACCAAGCACATTGAATTGAAGTATCATTTCTTGAGGGAAAAAGTGTAGAGCAAAGATGTTATCTTAGAGCATGTTTCTACCAAGGAGTAGCTTGCAGATATTTTTACCAAACCGCTGCCTAAGACTAGATTTGAGTATCTTAGAAGTCAACTAGGGGTTGTACCCCTTCATGAGGTTAGTTGAGAATGATGTTGATTGCATCAGTTCTTGAACCACTTGCATAATTTTACAAAATGATTGTTGTAGTAGTGGAAGCTATTCCACAGGGGGAGCATTAAGTTGTAGATTGTTGTTGTATAGTGAAATTTGAAATTACATGTTTTACTTTCAATTTGGCATTGTTGTCAAAGGGAGAGAAGAATTATGTGATTATGAGGAGGGGACCAGTGACAAGCTGAAGACATGGAGAGCATGGTGAATACTTGGTAATGCAAACTAGGATTCCTATTCACAATCACAACAATAATCAATGGTGTTGATATTTGTATTCTCGTCAATGCCAAAGGGGGAGATTGTTGGCATTTGCATGAAGATTGCATTAATGATATGTTATGTTGTCATTGATGTCAATTAACTGGTCATGATATTGCTATTATAATTGATATTGTCATGTAACCGGTAGGAAGAGCTTTGTGGAGGACATTGTAAACTGGTATGTAAGTTTGTGAGTTAAACCAGTAACCGGTACAAAAGGTTAAACCTTATTTATGTAATGTAACCAGTAAACCCTACCAGTTGTTTTTGTTAAACCCTAACCGATTAAGGTTGTTGAATTGGTTATGTTGGTTTATGATCTAATGATGAGAGATAATGATGGTGACACGTATGGTCATTGTATGAAGACAAGTTCAAAATATTTTGGTGCATTTTTATCTAGGGAATGAGAAAAGTGTATTGCATTTAATGCAAAGCGTGTGATGAGTTACTAGTCCGATGAAGCGGTGATCAAGGAGCGGTTGAAGTTTTCTTGATCAATGTGTAGATATTGTTATGTAAATCCAACAGTCATACTTGAACCGACTTGTTTATAATTTCTATGAGAGAATTAGGTTTTTGTTTTGTTGCCAACCTAATTGATTTGTTATAAGGTCGCTGAAGTTGTTTTGTAAAAGTTGTTGGTAGTAATCAGTTGAGTGTGTGGTTGCCAAACTGAATAATGAGTCTGCAGTTTGAGTAAATGCAGATAGAAGCTTAAAAGGATTTGATCAAGCAAGTGTAGTTCTATTCAGATAGATCAAGCAAACTCCTGTTGTTTTCTAACAATTACAGCAGAACTGAAATCCCCTAACGGGGTAAGCTCTAACAAGATTGGTTACTTCTTAAATCCTCTAACAAGGTGATCCATTAGATTGGATTCTCAAATCCTCTACCGAGGTTACTCCTAATAGGGTACTTGCTTCTAACAAGGCATTTGTAGTAAATCCCTTAACTGAATGATTCTTAACAGGATCATTTCTTAACAGGACTTTTGTAAAGCTTTAACAAGCTTGGCTCCTAACAGGGCGAGCTTCAGAAGAGTTCATATAGTTATCTTGTGAGTCTCATCTCATTGTGGTTTTTCCCATTTGGGTTTCCACGTCAAAAATATTTGTGTCATATGGTGAATGTTTTTGTGGTTATGATCTTTTGATTGATTTGATTAACTACTTAACTATTCTGATAAGGCATGATAGCCGAAAGCATTGAGAAATGAAGTTTGTTGACATATGATAAAGAATTTAAATGTTTACAAGTTTAATGTTGTTTACTATTAAGTTGCTATAACAGTCAACCGGTTTTGTTATGTTTTTTTTTTTATCTTGACATAGATATTTCATTGATAAGTTTACTTTGTGTCATTGAGATTGAGATTGGGAAGTTTGTATTAGTTTTTCAAATTACTGATTCACCCCCCCTCTCAATAATCTACCGCATACTTATTCTTTCATCATACCATCAAATATGTATGATTGCTTGTAGATGTGTTGTATAATGAAAGGAGGAAGCCTCTTTTATAAAGATCATCCTAAAAATGGAGGATTTAGATTAAGATGTTGAATTATGAATGGTCGTGATCCCATAAATGAAAGAGATTCTATAAGATTGAAGGGTAGGTAAAGATGAAGGGGGGATATTAAGAGGTAGGAAAGGTAGAAGATAAGAGTGAATACGATTAAGAGGTTAAATTTGAATAAAGGGCTAAGATTAAGAGGTGGGTTGACTTTAGAGAAAACACAAAGTGAATGAAAAGATGAGTGACACTTGTCATATGCTTACGATTTTAGATTGTGATCCATGTGAACAAGTTGGAGGGCTAGGATTAAAAGAGGGAAAAGGTAAGGAAATTAATTAAATAAATAAAAATATTTATTTAACTAATAGAGGAAAGGGCTAGGTAAATATTTATTTAATTTAGATAGGAAAAGGGATTAAATAAATAATAAATATTTATTTGAATTAGAAAGAAGAGGATTAGTGAATTAATTATATAAATTAAAATATTTATCTAATTAACAGAAGACATTGGGATAAAATAATTAAATAGATAATAAATATTTATTTAATTAAAGGAAAATTTTAGGTGTCTACATTTTAATATTTATTTGAATTAGAAAGAAGAGGCTTAGTGAATTAATTAAATAAATTAAAATATTTATCTAATTAATAGAAGACATTGAGATAAAATAATTAAATAAATAATAAATATTTATTTAATTAAAGGAAAATTTTAGGTGTCTACATTTTGCCCCTCTTTGAGACAATACAACTTGTCACATTGTTTAAAAGAATAAATAATTTAACTGATACATGCCCGAGTTTGGAAGGTGGTATGCCTCCTTGAGATATTGGTTGAAATCATAAGAGGTTTGAACAATTTCTTGATAGTAAGAGAGGGTTAGCTATGCGAGGTAATAGGAACAAAATTTTAATTAGTGAAGAACAAACCAAGATTATGTCACTAGGGTTACGTGAGAGCATGATGAGTTAGAATGAACAATTATAGTTTCAACACCTATATAAATGGGTTAGGAGGGTCATCTGTCCTCATTTGCATGTTCAATATATTTGCGATATTAAGCCCATAGAAGAGAACAATAAAGGAGAGGTAGTAGTAGTAGATATGCAAAAACATATGAATGCAATCACTGATTTGAGCAAGTGTGATAGTATGAGTGTTATTAAATATGACTACTGAAGAAACATGGACTAGACAAAAGTCCTCCATTATACATCTCAAAGTGTTTGGGTGTAAAATCTTCTTGCCCATCCCTAAGGTGCAAAGGATAAAGTTGAACAATGCAATTTTTTAGTATACTTCAAAGTCAAAGGGGTATCGATTATAGATATAGTGACAAAGAAGGTGTACATTAGTATGAATGATATTTTTTGCTTGGTATTAGTATGAATGATTTTTATTATGAGTAAAAATAATATAAGAGTTCTTCTTCACCATATCTTATCAATTCTCAAACACTAAGAAATATGCAACCTAAAGTTGATGTTCATTTGAAAAAGTAGAAGAGGCTTGGTTTCTAATTCATGGATTAAATTCCACCTATATCTCTACCTTAATACTCATCTATTATAATGCATAAAAAGATTCCTAAGGTTAATATTTGATGAAGAACATCTACCATAACCAATTATAGGACTCCAAAGCATCCAGGAAGCCCAGTGTATCAACACAATTATTCAATCAGTTAGAGGTATTATCAACATCCTTAACATATTATCCCAACAACCAACCAATCAAAATGTAAATGTATGAGCAATTAAATCTTCATTCAAGCATTATTCCTGATGAACAATGGCCTATTACATCCCATTTCTCATCCACAAAGACCTTATCCCCAGCTTGTAAATGATTTGGACTAGTAACTCATAAAATACTTTAGTGAATTAATTTGAAAGATAATTCAACCCTCTAGATAACACCAAAGTTACAACAATTTCCAATGGTGCAATCAAAAGACTTTAGTGAAATTCTCTGCAAACCCCAATTTGGAGGGTTTTGTGACAGTTTTATGAAAACTCATCCTTTCTCCCTTCATTGTTCATCACTAGGGCTCAAATATGGTTCAAAAAAAATTATATTCTTTTAGCTACATATTCCAATCGATTTTGGTGTTCATTTAATCCATTTATCTATAGAAACATGCACTGAAATAGGGAAACATGTGATGATACAAAGATAATCCAAGATATTTGAACAAAAATCTTACCTTCCTTCATTCAAACTCCAACAAAAGTACATTGCAATTGAAATACAAGTCACATACTTCCCTTTCCACTTCTATTATCCTTACATGGAGATTTGCATCCAAGCAATGGACCTACAACTCTGAACTTTCATCTATCCTGCAAAATAATGTGACAGTTAGAGGTTTTTTTGAGGATTTAACTTTGCCACCCTTTTGGATTCGACCAAGGAATGACTTATATAGGCCTCCCATGGTTACATAACTGATTCAACTTCCCCTAGGACTGAATTATTTCCCATTACATTAGTTTTGCAACTTTTTTCTTTCTTATTGTTTGCTTGACAACTTTTGAGATCTAACTCCAAACTTACTAAAAATTTGTATGGACACTCTAAACATCCTAAGATGGACCAAATATTAAATTTTACATCCTTTCTCTCCCTTTTTGGGCATGTTCATAAATTTTGATCTTCTTGACCCTATTAGGACCTTAATGCTCAACTTGAGCAACTTGATACAAATGAGTTACATTGCTTTACATAAAGACTCATAATGACTTGAAATACATTCAAATGACCTTAAAGACTCCAACATAAATGAAATTTCTCTTGGAATATCCTCGGGATCCCCTGTTGTACCATTGGTACTAGGTGCTCCTGCACCATACTGCTGACCTTAAAAGCTTTCCAAGTCTCTTGGAAACAACCTGCAAGAAAATTTTGTGTCTTGGACTGAAAATTTGTCTTTGTCTTCATCTTTATCTCTACCTCTTCCTTTCATCATTCTCTCATTATCCTCATGTTGTTGCTACCAACTTCAAAAAGGTAATCATCCTCTCAACTACTCACATCCATGGAGTATCCAATGGCTGCAACTCAAGGTGTTCCTCGGGCATCCACCTCTCCTCCTGTACACACACAAACTCATACTTCCTTTGCCTCACCTAGGAGTATCTTTTTCCTCTCTCCCCAGTCTTTTGACAACCACAACTAGGTTCTCTCCTCAACACCTTCTATAGTTAGGTGGATCCAACACTTGTAACCAAACACAACATAAACAACTTTCCTAGCCCAGATATTTTGCTAGGCTCTAATACCAATTTGATGCAGAGCATCTACCATAACCAATTCTAGGACTCTAAACCATCCATGAAGCCCAATGTATCAACACAATTCTTCAATCAGTTAGAGGCATTATTAGCATCCTTAACATATTATCCCAATAACCAACCAATCAACATTTCAATGTATGAGCAATTAAATCTGCATTCAAGCATTATTCTTGATCAACAATGGCCTATTACATCCCATTTCTCATCCACAAACACCTTATCCCCAACTTGAAAATGATTTGGACTAGTAACGAAAATGACAAACTTGACTGTCCTTGTTTTGATAGTTCTGATTTTGTTATTCATATCTTTGAGGCCAGACAATAGTTTTGAGATCTCTCTGGTGGAAATGTAGATAACTAATATCAATAAAACATATCCAAAATTTATAACAATCCAACGGTGGAGTTACTAGTTATGGTCTCTAAACTAAGACCATTTTGACTGTTACCAAAAAAAGAAGAAATCTGCAATCCTAGTCCGCCTAGGGCATCAAATATCTCATTAAATACTTAACCAATCACATTGAAACTGAATTAATTTGGAAGATAATTCAACCCTCTAGAAAACACCAAAGTTACAACAATTTCCAATGGTGCAATCAAAAGACTTTAGTGAAACTCTCCGTAAACCCCAATTTGGAGGGTTTTATGACAGTTTTATGAAAACTCGTCCTTTCTCCCTTCATTGTTCATAGCTAGGGCTCAAATATGGTTCAAAACAAAGTATATTATTTATGATAAATATTCCAACCGATTTTGGTGTTTATTTAATCCATTTATCTATAGAAACATGCACTGAAATAGGGAAACACATGCTGCTACAGAGATAATCAAAGACATTTGAACAAAAATCTTACCTTCCTTCATTGAAACTCCAACAAAAATACATTGCAAATGAAATATAGGTCACATACTTCCCTTTCCACTCCTTCTATTATCCTTACATGGAGATTTGCATCCAAACAATGGACCTACAACTCTGAACTGTCATCTATCCTGCAGAATAATATGACAGTTAGAGGTTTTTTTGAGGATTTAACTTTGCAACACCCCCTCCAAATTTGCCACCCTTTTGGATTCAACCAAGGAATGACTTATATAGGCCTTCCATGGTTACATAACTGATTCAACTTCCCCTAGGACCGAATTATTTCCCATTACATTAGTTTTGCAACTTTTTTTTTCTTATTGTTTGCTTGACAACTTTTGAGATCTAACTCCAAACTTACTAAAAATTTGTATGGACACTCTAAACATCCTAAGACGGACCAAATATGACATTTTACATCCTTTCTCTCCCTTTTTAGGCATGTTCATAAATTTTGACCTTCTTGACCCTATTAGGACCTTAATGCTCAACTTGAGCAACTTGATACAAATGAGTTACATTGCTTTACATAAAGACTCATAATGACTTGAAATACATTCAAATGACCTTAAAGACTCCAACATAAATTAAATTTCTCTTGGAATATCCTCGAGACCTCTTGTTGTACCACTGGTACTAGGTGCTCCTGCACTAATATTACACAAAGAATTATACAAAAGCATATTTAGTCACAAATGCACTTGAGACTAGGTCAAAGACTAATCAAAAGTCTTATTAGAAATTCAATTTGAACCTAATGTGCATCATTATTTGAATTTCTAAACCAAAAGTAGTCAATCAATCACTCCCAATGCTAGGTTGGAAAGATATCAAGCATTAAAAAAGTCAAGCATTTCTAAGGAACAACACTTGGGAACTTGTCCTTTGAGGATAAAGATGCTAGGGTATGGCCTGATGCTAATGATATAGCTATTAGACTCAACAAATGGGATCCCCTAGAAGAGGAGGTGAATGTGCTAAAAGTGAAGGTGGCCTCCGAGGAGGAAAGGAAGAATATGGAGAGGTCTATCTTTGCTATTCAAGCTAAGAAGGATGTGTTGAAGGAAAAATTGGACAAGATTGTGGTCTTCAGTAAGTAGATGGTGAAAAAGACGTCAACCTTGATGCATGTTCTATAGTAGGAGCTTGATAGGAAGCATGCCAAGAGGAAGAGGTCTACTAAGATTGTTGTTGGTTCTACCTATGACAAAAAACAAACATGATATTATCTTGGTAATGGTGGATAATCTAACCAAGGTAACACATTTCATACCAAGAAATCTTAAGGATGGTTCAATGGTCCTAGCCAGGAAATTTGTTTAGGAGATTTTTAGACTTCATGGAGTGACAAGATGATCATATCCAATAGGGATTTCAGAATGACCTCTAGATTATGGACCACCTTGGATGCAACCTTAAGGACAAGGCTGAACTTTAGTACAACCTATCATCCACAGATAGATGGACAAATTGAGCAAGTTAATTATGTTGTTGGCTCGGATCTTCTGAGGATGTACTACATTGACCAATAGTACAAGTGGGGGGAATACCTTCCCTTAGTTGAGTTTGCCTACAATAACTCCTATCACTCCTCTTTAGGAAAGACACCGTTTGAGGTTTTATATGGATGGAAGTGCAGAACCCCTATTAGTTGGGATAGAGTGGAAGACAGGGTAATGGTTGGACCTATCATACTTAAGGAGATGGAAGAATAGATGAGAACCATTAAGGCTAGACTGAAGGAGGCTATAGATAGGCTAAATAATTATGCAAATAAGAACAAGACTTTCAGACAATTTTCAGTTGGAGACAAGGTCTTCTTGAGGATCAAGCCACACAAGAGTTCAATCTCTTTTGGCAAGTCCTCAAAGCTTGCACCTAGATATGTGGGACCCTTTGACGTACTGGAAGTAATCAATCTAGTTGCATATAGGTTCACTCTACCACCTTCTCTCACTCATATTCATAATGTTTTTCATGTGTCTTTGCTTAAACCATATCATCCAGATCTATCTCACATTCTTGATTGGCATACTCTACAAATGCAAGATCTAGGAGTGGTGCTAGTGGACCCCACTTGAGTTATTGACACGAGCACCATCAAGTTGTGAAATAGAGATATATTTTTGTATAAGGTCTAGTGGGACCAATATTTAGTAGAGAGTACCACTTGGGAGAATGTTGAGGTTATTGAACACTCTTTTCAGCATTTGATTTCATAAACTCTTTTATTTTTAGTTGTCTATGTGTTAAATAAGACATCGAGACAATATTTGTTCCTAGTGGGGAAGGATGCCATAACCTAACTTTAATAAATTATTAAATAATTAGACATAGATTAAATTTTAGAATAAAGCTTTGAAATAAGACTTTGATTTATTTAGAAGAACTTGATTTTGCAAAATGTGATAATAGTTATGCATCAAATTTAATCTTTCAAAAAAATTCATTATACACACACGAGCGCACCTTGACTATTTGACTCTTCTCTTAAGTGATGAACTTGTTAAATTCATTTAGTTGATCATACATATATATAAAATGTTAAAAAAGGGGATATGCATTAATGAACCTCAATTAAATTAAACAAAATATTTTTTTTCATTAATTAAATGTTAAAGTTATAAATAGTTAACTTAGCTGTAAAGCATGAATTTTTTTTACTAACAGTAATTACTTGTATTGTGCAATTGAAAATACCATTAACATAAAATAATTATTCAACAATTTTTTTTAATGGAGCTAGGTGGGAAAGCTGGTTCTGGCCTCTGTGTTGGATTCTCTATGCTTCCGTCACATGGGCAGCATGACTCTGACACAAACACTGGAGTGCATATGGATGGAGACAACAAAAAGGAAGGGGACCCTTCCGGGGACCCTCTTTTGACCTTGGAGATAAAGGGGGATCACGTAAAGAAATCTCGAATCAGGAGGGAATCTTGAAAGAGGGACCTGAGCAAGAAAAGTATGTTGTTCAGAAGGATCCCTCGAGATCCTGGGCTCGAATAGTTGGATCAAGGGCTGGAATACTTGGTTCGAAACCCACTGGAAAATCTTCCTTTCCTAGCGTTTCAGACTTATCAGACAAGGCATCGGGTAAGTTTTCTATCTCCATTCCTGACACTATCATTGATTGTAATATTTCATTAATGGCCTTCACCTTAGTTGGAAAATTTGTTGGTCCAAGACCTAACATTAGTGTGGTGAGAGACTTTTCCAAAAAGAAATAGTGATTGAAAGGCCAAGTTGAAATCTTTGTGATGCCTAAAGGGTTTTTTGCCTTCAACTTTTCATGTTCGGAAGATTTGGAAGGTGTTATGTGTGGAGGTCCTTGGATGGTTGGGAAATCTTCACTTTCCTTAATAAAATGGTTTCCTAATCATGAGTTAAATGACTCTTTTTTGACTTGGCTCTTGTTTAGGCTAGGCTGCCTGGTTTGCCAATGAAGTTTTGGTTTGAGGATGTCTTCAAGGGCATTGCTAGTTCCTTTGTTGATCTTCTTGACATAGATCCAATGACTGCAGCTAGAAAAAGGATGGTGTATGCCAGGATCTGTGTTAATGTCTGTCAGAACACTGATCTACCATCATCGATTGATATTTTCTCTAAGCTATTGATATTTTCTCATCGATTTACCCTTTGTTTGCTTCCATTACAAAAAAATTGGACATTGGGCCAGGGGTTTTCCTAGCATTCAGAGGAACCCACCTACTAGCAAAGGGTCTCATAAACATATCTAGAGGGAGAAACACAACAAAGGTGTTAGTATCTCTCAAGGGGAGATGCAACAAAAAAAGGAGAATCTAGCTCTGACCTCTAATAGCTTTGCTGAGGGTAAAATGGAAAACACTGTGGTGCATAAGTAGGTCCCTTCTATAGACAAACAAGCACACACTAATTCTCAAATGAACCTATCAAGCAAATAGAGGGTTGAGGGAGTTAACCCTACTGGTGAAGACTGCTTTGCCCTTCCTCAAGGTTTGAATCCTTCTCCAAATATTGACCTTGAGGGTAATAAAGAGGTAAATAATCTTGAAGAAGGATAAATTGGGGTTGTGCCAGATAGTGGAGGTGATCAATTATTGGATAGTGGGACGTTTGAGGTCCCTAAAACTGATTTTTCTCTTAATGGGTTGGATTGTTTAGGATCTCAAGACTTTGTCAAACTGAAGAACCCTAATGCCCTTTGGGAGATTCCCCATACACCTAGTTATGGTGGGAGACTCTGCCAAGATCAAGATGATAAAATATTTTCAAGCAAAGGAGAAGAAGATGATGAATCTCTTACATTGGTTGGTAGAAAGAAAAATAAGAAAATGGGTCCTAATAGTGGGGTGCAAACCAGAACTAGGGCTAAAGCGGATGTTGGACATTCTAAATCTCCACTTAGCAAGAAATCAACTAGGTGGCATAAAGAATTTGAAAGAAAAAAAAACATTTCTGATGGGAGCCAATGGACTATCTGGGAAACTTGTTCCCCAAGCAAAAAATGAAGATTATTTTGTGGAACTTAAGGGGCCTTAATGGACACCATAAATAGGATATTCTCTGGAATCAGGTAAGAGACCATAAGATGGATGTTGTTTTAATTCAAGAAACTAAGATGAGTAAAGAAAAAGTGGAAAAAGTTAACCTTTTCAAAATTGGAGTTATTGGTAGTAGCTCTGATGGTGCTTCTGGTGGTGTTGCTATCTTTTGGAACAAGAAAACTATTGATGGTGAAGTTATTGAAGTTGATGGTAACTTGATATCTGTTAGACTAAACCATATAAGGGATGCCTTCTCTTGGGTTTTATCTAATATTTATGTCCCCAATATGAAAGTGGTTAGGTTTAAGTTTTGGAGAAAGATTGAGGAGAAGAGGAGATTTTTTTCTCATGAAAGCTGGTTGATTATGGGTGATTTTAATACCCCTCTCTAGGAAGAAGAAAAGTTTGAGGGATCTCAAGTACATTTGGACAACAGAGTGGATCTTATGGAGTTTATCAATAGCTTGGCTCTTTTTGATGTGGAGTTGCAAGGGGCTTCCTACACATGGTCAAATAGGAGGGATGGTGATAATTTGATCTAGGTTAGGTTGGACAAATCTCTGATTTCTAATGAATGGCTCTCTAAATAACACTATTATTTATCTACTATCAGCAGAGTTGGGTCAGATCATTTCCCCATATCCTTCACTGTTGATGCTCTCATTAAAAAACACAACTTTCCTTTTAGATTTGAGAAAATGTGGTTATCACACCCTTCCTTGGAGGAAAATATTTTTAGATGGTGGAATATCAGTGTGGAGGGCACTGCGATATTTAAAGTTGTTAAAAATTTAAGATTTTTCAAGGACAATGTCAGAACTTGGAATAAAGAGGTCTTTGGAGACATTTTTGCTACTAAATCAACTTTACAAATGGGGTCAAAAGAGGTTCAAGATAGTATTCAGAAAGAGGGATTTAGGTCTGTTTCAAGAGATAAAGAAAATGAAATCCTTGCCAAATATCACAGTATCATTGCAATGAGGAAGAATTCTGGAGACAAAGGTCAAGAGCTCTGTGGCTTTCAACGAGGGATAAAAACACAAAATACTTCCATATATGTCTACTACGAAACACAAAGCTACAAATAGAATATCCTAGTTGGTGAGATGTGGCATTATCGCTAAAAAAGAGGAGGATATAGTTGTTGAGGCTATCCGTTTTTTTGTTGCTCTTTTGACTGCTGAATCAAATCTTTGTCTGAAAAGTTAGGATTCTTTGCTGGAAAATATTTTGAAAGTTATTGGGGCTGATAAAAACAAACGCATATCAACTATTCCTACTATGGAGGAGATAAAAAAGGCTAACTTTTCCTTTTAGTGAGATAAAGCCCCTGGTCCAAACGGGTACCCCATGTTTTTCTTCCATTCCTTTTGGCACATAGTTGAGAAGGATATTGTTAATGTTGTTAAGGAATTATTTGGGTTGAAATCTCTCCTTAAGGAGGCCAACTCAACTTTTTTGGTTCTTATTCCCAAAATCCTGGGGGCAGATTCTATGGACAATTTTAGACCTATAAGTCTTTGTAACTCTCTGTACAAAATTATATCCAAGGTTGTCTCTTCTAGGCTGTTGGCTATCCTTCCCTCCCCCATCTCCCCGCAGCAGAACAACTTTGTTCCGAGAAGGCAAATCTTGGATTCCACTATTATAGTTCATGAGAATATTCATTCTCTGGATGTCTCTAAGAAATATGGGTTTCTTATAAAGCTTGACCTTGCTAAAGCCTATGACAAAGTTGATTTGTGCTTTCTGAGAAGAATCCTCCAAGCTTATGGTTTTGATGATAGAGTTTCCTATATTATCTGACAACTTATCTCTACTCCTTTCTCTATTATCATTAATGGCCCCCCCTCTAGATTCTTCAAGCCTTTGAGAGGATTAAGACAAGGGGATCCCATCTCGCCCATCTTGTTTACTATCATGGCAGAAAGTTTAAGTAGATATCTTCAAAATTTGATCAGTATAGGGGAAATCAAAGGAGTGAGGCCTTCATCTTCCAATCTTGTGTGCTCACACCAACAATTTGTGGATGATAACATCCTCCTTAGGTCTGCTACTATCCATGAAGCTAGATCTTTCAAAGGTTCTTTGCAAACCTATACTCAAGCTTATGATCAGATTATCAATTGGAATAAGACATCTATCTTTTTCGTCAATACTCCTCCTCAAAGGCAGATAAAAATTGTTGACATCATTGGATGTGTTGTGGATTCATATCCTTCAATTTACTTAGGACTACCATTGGGATCCTCCCCTCCTGAAACCTTTTGGAGCTCCATTGTGGATAGGTTCAATAGGAAATTGGTGGGATGGAAAGGTCCATTGCTTAATCAAGCTGGGAAATTGCAGTTTCTGAAATCCTCACTTCAAAATCTACCTATTTGCGCTTTGAGTTTATTTATGATCCCCTCCAAATTTGTTCAAGCTATTGAGAAGATACAGAAAAGATTTATGTGGTCTGGAGTTGAAGATAGGAGAAAGATGCCTCTAGTTTCCTTGGAGAAGGTATGCTTACCTAAAGTTTTGTGGGGTCTTGGCTTAAGGGCTATAAAAGACTTCAACAAAGCCTTGTTAGCTAAATAGGTTTGGAGGGCTTATGGTGAAAGTAAGGAATGAAATTCAGTGTGGTTTAGAAAATACCTTAATGGTGTCACTAATATGGTGTCCTTCTTTCATTCCTATGATATTCCACATGGTTCCTTCATCTTGAATAGTATTCTTAAGGCTAAAAAGGTGGCTGAAGCTGGAGCCGACCAGGCATTAGGTAAGGGTTCTAGAATTAAATTTTGGGAAGATGTTTGGATTTTTGATGAACCCCTCTTCTTGTGCCCAGACCTATTTCCCTTTGTCAATATTTGCAAAGCTAGATTTGGCTATTTTTTCTTTGACTATTGGTTGAACTCTTCTTGTGTTAATTTGAAGGAAATTAATGCTTTCTTTTCTCCAATCTAGCAGGCATTGCCGTCCTTGTTTGTTAATCCTCTGGTTGAAGAAATTTTTATTTGGAGGTTGACCCCGAATGGCTCCTTCTCTGTGGCCTCTTCTGTTAGAAAGATGGTTTCTCCCCTACCCCATCTTCTTGTTTGGGCTAAGGCTTGGATAAAAAACCTCAACCCTAAAGTGGATATTTTCTTTTGGCTTCTGCTCCAAAATAAAATCCTTGCTACTGACAATTTAAGCAAGAGAGGATTCTTTATTCCGAATATATGTCATTTATGTCTCAATGTTGAAGAATCAGTTTCTTACCTTGTGCTTCATTTCCCCTTCATGGTGGAGATTTGGGGTAAGATTTTGCATAAATAGAACATTGCTTGGGTATTTCCAGATAAGGTGGAAGATTTATTTGTTCAATGGAGGTGTCCCTCTTCCAACTCTTTTATCAAAATTCTTTGGTCCCTACATATTTGGAAGGAAAGGAACAACATAATATTTAGGGAGTCATTTTGCATAGCTGAGATTGTTTTTGACAAGGAGTGTAGGTCCATTAGAGAGAATATGAAGCTAATTGGAAGTGGTATCTCCTACCTTCCTTCCACTACTATTTCTGAGGAGGATAAGAGGATCTCTATGGAGTAGGGGTTAGAGGATTATATTAGCAAGGTCAAAGCAAAGAAATCTAGAGACGATGTTGTCTGGAGTTACCCTCTAGAGGGATGGGTGAAAGTTAATTTCGATGGGGTGACTAAGGGAAACCATGGGCTAGCTGGGGGGGGGGGGGGTGGTTAGAGATTCAAAAGGCCATTCTTTGGTTGTGGTGGCCCTGCCTATGGGTTTCCAAACCAATCACATAGTTGAATCCATGGCAGCTATGGAGAGCCTTAAAATTATTGAGAACATGCAATTGAAAAAAGTTTGGATAGAGGGGGACTCCTTAAATATTATCAGATGTCTTAAAGGTTTGGCTAAGCCCTCTTGGAAAATTAAAAATATTATTATAAAGGCCCTTAAAATTATTGAAGGTTTGGATAGCTCTATCATAACTCATACCTATAGGGAAGCAAATAAGGTGGCAGACACTTTTGCCAACATAGGAGTTAATTTATCGACTCCCATCATGCGACAAGGTGAAAGCAATATGTCTTTGGAGGCTAAGGAGAAATTATTTTTTGATCACACTAATGGAAAGGTTACTCTCTTATTATGTTATGATGGCCCTTAGTTTGAGTTGCTACATTAATTATGGATGGGTTGACGAGAAGTTTATAGATTACATGAGGTGAACTACCCCACACGCTTTGTGGGCGATTAATTGTATTATGTGTTTTTGCTCTGTGTTTCTATGTTGTTATTGTAGAGTCTCTTTTTTCTCAGGTGAAGGAGGGGTTGTTGGAACTACTGAAACAATGGGGGGAAATATTAACAAGAATGAGCCGATGAGATGTGAAGATTGGAAGAAGGAAAAAAAAGTGTATAGAAGATTACAAAAAGGAGGGCACAAAAAGAAAGTCACTCTGTTTGGGAAAACAGTGATGTTGATGGAAGGGGCCAAATTCTTTAGGGACAAATTTTTTTCTGACAATGCGGTGAAACCATTTCCTAAGAATGATGAAGAAAAGGAGAGGCTTGTCAAGTAGGACAAAACTTACTTCGCTCCCAACTAGGTATACAGTTTCTAGTGTAAAATACTGAAGGTGATAATGGAATTTGTTATGGTTGATGGGGAGGTTTACTAAAGTCTATAGCTACCATTTTATGTTTCTCAATCATTTTAGATATGGGAATAAGGTTTCCTTTCCTTATTATCTGGTTTCTTCCATAAATTTTTGTCTGGCTGACCACATTAAGAACCCTAAGTCGAGCCCTTTGGCTCATCAGGGTTTAATCCTTTTAATTTATGAGCACTTTGAAGCTAGAGTTATCAGGGTGAAGTCTAGTTTGGAAGATAAAGATGGGGATTATACCCCTAGTGATTGTTGTGATGACTCTAAATCTAAGGTTAAGGCTGTCGCCTCTACCCCCCCTAAGAAGAGGGTCAGAACCCCTAAGAAGATCAATGATGTTTCATCAGAGGAGGAAACCTCTATTTATAAGGTGAAGCCCAAGGGGAGGGGAAAGAAGTTAATTTTATCTTTCTGATGTGGGAGGTGAGCTGCCTCCTAAAATTTTTGAAAATCAGGAATCAGAACTGATGGACTTGGACTCCCAAGATTCACAAGACAAGATTGAAATGATGCTTGATATTTTGGGAATTGCTAGAAGCACCTCAATTGATATGTATTTCTTCCAATGTTGGGTGTTCCATGAAATTAAGACTCTGCATCTCAAGTAGAGAACTACCTTAGCTAAGTTGGAAAGGGTTGAAGGGATTGTGGAAAAAGAGAATTAGGTGAGAATTAAGGACAAGGGGAAAGGATGTGCTTCTAAGAGCAATGAGCGTGCCCTACGAAAAGAAGATGAAAAAAGAATAATGTTGGAGTGCCTTCAGAAAAATGGTGAGGCTATTGAGCTTTTTAAAATAGATGTGATGAAAAGTTTGGGGAGATTAATCTAAAAAATATAGAAAATTAAGGGTGGTCTCAAGAAGATAATGGAGAATAGTACGACTATGCTGAGAGTGTCTACTACCAATATGTTGGTGATAGTGGCTAGATTGGAGAAGATGCATAATGATAAGAACTTTTTGGATTTGGAGAAGGATGTTGGGGTCTCTAGCTCCAAGGATATCCCTCGCACTACGAGGAGGACTAGACAAAGCACAAAGGGTGTGGAGGTACCTTTGCCTCAAGGTCTTCTTGACCTCAAGGCAGCTGTGAAGACCATGATGATGCTGGAGAAAGAGGCTACTGATGGTCTCAATATTTTCATGTAACTGGTCATGGTATTTTTTATTGTTGTGTTTGCCAGTTCCTCGCTAGTTTTTTGTTGTTCTTTTCTTTGGCTGTTGTGTCTCTGTTGTCCTTTTCTCTTGCAGTTGTTTCTGCTTCTTTGTTGTTAATCTCAGTTTATTTGCTTTAATGCTCTATCTTTGGATTATGATGTAAGAGGTATCGGGTCCCCTCAAAACCTATTTTTGCTTAATCAAAAACATAAAATAATTATTAATTAATAATATGCAACTGTATGTTTTAGTTTATTTTAACTAAAATGAATGCACATGTATGAGAAGAACAAGGATTTAGAGAGAAATATATGTTCATTATTCGTACATGCAATTAGGATTCAAATTAACAAGAAGAAACTTCCAGTTTATCTAAATAAAATAGAAGAAAACATGGTGGAAAAAGAGGAGGAATTCATGTACAAGGGAGGGGAATCTAGGCAATTTCGTGGAGAAAAAGAGGACATTTTTTAGAAAAAGCACTACAAAATAAATCACCTCAAGTTATTTTTTCGGGAGGAGAGGCTTCCATATTTGAGGGAGAAGGAAAACAGAGGACAATTGTGAGGCACCATTGTGATTATCATCTAAGTTCCACTCTCTGAGCAACTTCCACTAGAAATAATTCATCAATCACGAAACCGGGTATGTACCTGAAATAGCTGAAATAGTGTAGTATTACTAAGATCCTCTATTATCAAACCTTTTGTTCCTTATTCTCTGCACAATGTTGTTCTCTTTTTTTGTTTGAGAAGATTAAGTAGACCCCAAATCTTATGGTTCGAATTTGGCTCTTTTAATATTGCATCTCTTTCTTATTTTATTCCTGCCTGCCACAAGAAATTGGAGCTTGAACATTTTCTTTATCGATCTGATGTTTCTTACTATGGCCAGATAGAGCCAACAACCATTGTGTTGATCTACCTATTTATGTTGATTTCGGGTTTATAGTTATAAAAGACAAATTTAAGGTATATTTTTACATGTATGGATGGCTTAAGCAATCCTCCCTTAGATCGTGGATAATATGTCACATTTGCAGCTCTTTTTTTGGTTGCTAATTTAAAACTTAGGTCTTTATCCCATTTTGCAATCAGTGATTGCCCCAATACTGCTCTTATGCCAAATTCACCTTCCTGTATGCTTCGATGGATGACTGTAAACTATTCCAAAGTTCCTTATTACCGAAAACTAGCCTTAAATCACACACACTAAGCTTTGATTTCTTAGGTGGTGATGAGAGGCCTGCTAAACCTATTTCGTTCCTCGATCCATTTATGTTCTCTAAACACTAACCGTTGCAGTCAGCAGAGGTCGTTATAGTCTATGTCAACAGTTCCCACATATGATGAAAATCAAATTCAACTAAACTTCTGCAGTAACACAGGAACAATGTTTGAATTACTTGTTGATTTAATATACAACTTTTGTACAATATTGCAAAAATAGTTGTATGATAAGTACCAATAATTGAATGAAATATACCCTTTGTTGTGAAAAGTAACCAATCATGTGATGCCACATCAACTGCACAAGTATTGGGGCCCTTTTGCACACCTATTGGTCTCACTTTTTTGGGGGGTTGTTTTGGACACCTTGGCAAAAATGATGCTGATGTAGCATCATATTTGATGAT
The DNA here is from genome assembly GCF_030272615.1 of Cryptomeria japonica. Taxonomy (NCBI): domain Eukaryota; kingdom Viridiplantae; phylum Streptophyta; class Pinopsida; order Cupressales; family Cupressaceae; genus Cryptomeria; species Cryptomeria japonica. The sequence goes on along the minus strand of NC_081410.1, from coordinate 179,726,173 downwards.
GTGGCTGTGAAACCTTAGTTATAAGCAGGGGACTTACCAAGTAAGCTGCTGTAAAAAATTTGGAGTGATTTAAAATTTCCATGTAGGATTTGAGAAGTGCAAAGTTAGGGTGCACAACTACTAGGTCCTCTCCCCCAGTTGCAGTCATAAATTTTGTCAGATGTTGTAGTTGCACTGGTTGACATGTATGCAAAACGTGAAAGCATAGACAAGGCGCATCAACAGTTTGACAAAAAGCTGGAAAGAAATATGGCCTCATGGAATACCCCGATTGTAGGAGAGGCACAAAATGGTTTTGTTGACAAGGTTTTAGAAGTCTTTGAGAAAATAAAATTGGCAGGTCCAAAGCCAGTCTTGCAACCTTCCCCAACATCCTCTTGAAATCCAGATAGGCATTTTGAAGAAAAAAATTTAAAAAAATTGTATCATACATAGAATTTTGTCTAGCTATGTATTTAATATATTTTATTTATTAATTAAATTTATGTTATGTTTGTCGTATTATTAGATATTTGGAGTAAAAAAGACTTTTTTGGGGGAGAGAAAATGATATTGTTGATTTCCAAACAATTTTATTAGGATTTCATCTTTTTTGTCTAAATGGATACCCCAAGTCTTTAAATCTATGTTAATTTTCTATGAAAGCCTTTATATTATTTTTCAAGTCTAGCAAACAGACAAATATGGATATAGAGTTTTTAATCAACACCTATCTCCCAAATGATATTTTGAAGAAAGTTAATATGTTAGAATAAAATTAATAAGTTTGAAAGTAGTGTAACCTTGGTTTGTTGAAAAATTCACGACTCAAAATATTTTTAAGTATTTATATACCATATTTCATAGTATAAATTTGGATTTATTAAAATTATGAATTTTATGTTTAATAAAATTTTAAAACACATTTTTTCTTAGCCTTTAAAGCATGAAAAAGAACATGGAGGGATTACTTGATCGATAGAATTTAAGTGAAAGACGACCCTACAACAATTAGGGAGGTGGTTCTAAATCATATGAGGATGCTTATTGAACTAAACATAGGAGAATCAAACAAGGGGTATTTGTTTTATGATCATGATATACCAACTTGTTGTAAGAGGTATTTTGACTCCATTTATAGATCTATGGCTTTTATTTAGAGGGACATAGATGGGTTCTCAATATCACTTAAAGGTACTAAAAATGACATAATGAACATTGTAATTGAAACAATACCTCTTTAAGATGGAAGAGAGAACAAGCAAGTTTAATTTATTTGTTGTTTCTTTAAAATTTCTATTATAGACCCAAAATATAATGGATGAAAGATTCATAACTAGAGTGTTCGGAAATTTATATTTTCAAAAAAATAAAGTATTGCCCATTTCATATAATCATTTACATATACACAACAATTAAAGTTTTTAAGAATATCTAACTTTAGTATCTTATATAGATTTCAAAGATATATTATATCGCTTCTTTTTCATTGGATTTCACATAAATGATATACTTGAGTAACAAAAACACTTATTAATCTAGATTGTCCACTTGAATGCTAATCACCATATCTTAAAACCTTTATTAAGATGATAATATAAAATTTTGATAATGAAATTTATATAGTCATTTAGTAGAACTCACAATGTTAAGAGGATGCATTGTATGGATGGACATGCAATACAAAATTCTCTTTTTTTTTCCACTAAAAGATGTAATTTAGAGTAGAATGATAAATTCGAGCAAGGAAGAGAATAAATGAAAGTAAGTGTCAATAAAGAGGCAAAAATGATGAGTAGATGATGAATGTATGGAAAATGATGCAAATGGGCATTAATAAAAATCTTGTCATGAACCAAGCTTAAAATAAGAGAATGCCACATGTCATTAAGGCATTCCCATCAAAGTGAGTACACAATTAAATGGGAAATACAATACGTGTGCTAATTTTTGAATATATGTCCCAATCATAACTCTATAACAAACATTTCCTTTTGCTATAAATTAATTGTTAGAGTTATCTTGTATTAGCTAATAATTATTTATTTAATTATTAGTCTATTATACTCTACGCTTAAGCTAAACTTAGGCATAACTCTAATTATTAAATACTCTTTATCCCTTTAGGGTTTCTTTAGGGTTTCTATTCTCCTATCATAAGGATTGTATTGTAACTTTTCTTTTTCATTCTCTCTCTGAATGATAATCTTTTCTTCAAAGCCTTTTTTGTGTTATGTCTCCAATCTTCTCTTGTGACAGGTATTTTGCTTGCAAATGCTCTTGGGATCTCAGAAGTTGTACTTTCTCAACTTCTTCATGGTATCAGAGCTTACATCTGCTACTGCTTGTTCCTGATTTCTTTTCAGAAGATTTTCTTTGGAGGCAAGGGTTTTAGTTTTTTTTAAAGAGGTTTTAGTTTGGATCTGGGGTATCTTTTTTGTTTTTGGGTATTTTGAGCTCAAATAGACCTCACCATTAAGCTCCATTTTCATATACAATTTGTCCATTTTGGACAAATTTAGCTCTGGGAATTATTTTTTTGAGTTTTGCCCTTTCAGGCACGTTTTTCGAGGCAAAAATTAAAAAAAAATCATTTTTTGGCAATTTAGCGGCTTGCCAAGGCTGATCCATCATGTGATGATCTATGGAGATACATACAGTCTCCAAGACCACCACGACAAGCAGTCTCCCACCGCCGTTGGCCGCTAGTCTACTGGTAGCTGCAGCGGTTAGCAACTGGCAATCGCAGTGGTATGTTAACTGCCCAACCGCCTTCCTCCCTACACCTGGTTGTCGCTGCCCTCTGCAATGCACCAAGCACCTTCTGCTCCGTGCCCAACCGCCACTGCCCTCTGCAACACACCGGTCGCCTTTCACCTAACCGTCGTCGTCCTCCGCACCATGCCCGGGCGTCGTTGCCCTTTGCACCACCTAACCGCCCAACCACTACCGTCCTCCGCACCGTGCCTGGCCACCACTGCCCTTTGCATTGCTCAACCACCACTAGATATCCTTCGTCACCGCCCAGCCTGTTCACCACCTTCGACACCTCTCCTCCTCCCTTTTTGGCAGGGGGGAGGTTTTTTTGTCCTAACTTGGGCAAACGAAGTCAAATTTTTGAAAACGAATAGGCGTCATAAAGTTATTTGCGATCCCTACTCAAATATGGAGGTGAGATTTGATGATTTTTTCATCTAGTACCTATTTTTTCGTCGTCCTAATCAGCGCTCTTTTCTACACTCCGAGAGCCATAACTTGGGCAAATGGACTCCGTTTTCAGAAAACGAATAGGCATCGGAAAGGTCTTGGAGAGATATTATCAGAGTTGGAGTTATTTTTTCTAGAAAAATCATCAAGTACATAAGATAGTGTCTGACACATTTTCTTTGCTCTTGTCCTCTTTTCTGGCCCTTAGAGTGTACTAGTTTTTTGTTTTACATATTGTGGGGGGTGTTATTTTTTTACTATTTTCTATAGTTTACTTCAGAAAATCAGAACACCTAAACTAAAAAAAAAAAAAAACCCCTTCTGCATCTTTTGTCTAGTCGGAAAGATCACTTAATTAAAAAAATCAAGAGCAGGTCCAGGTTTAGATACAGGTACATATTGCAGATCCTTCAGTTGAGCTTCTTACATCCCAGAACTATCACCTCTAGAAAGCTCGTATGACAAGGCTTCTCAGATCAAGGGGGTTGTGGTCCTATTTGGATGCAGATCAACCACTATTGTAGTGTCCTTTTGAGATTCTTCAGTACCAGAATAAGATGGATGAGGCTATGGGTGTCATCTCCTTACATGTTTCAGATAGCTTTCTTTTTCACCTTGATGGTTTGCTCACTCCTCGGGCTATGTGGTCCAAATTTGTAACTCTCTTTGGTATTGTCAATGAGTTCAGAGCATTATAGATTGAGACAAAGCTCTCTTCCTTGTTACCTGAGTCTTTTCCTCACATTGAGGACTTTCTTAACAAGTTTAAAACCACTAGATCTATCCTACACAGTTTAGGTAAGAACAAGACAGACCAGAGTGTATCTACCTGATTCTCTCAAAGCTTTGAGGTCCCTATCAGATATTTGTTTCCACTTTTTATTCTACTATGGATGCCTTGGGTACACGCTTCACCATGCCTACTTTTGATGTGTTCTGTGATCCCTTGACTTGTGAGCAAGCTCACCTATCTCAGTTGGACACTCTCACAGGATCAAAGACAAATGCATTGGTTGCTCAGACATCTAAAGAGAACAAGAAGCAGAAACCAAAGCCTAAGAAGGATTCAGCTGGCAATGAGCATCCCTCCAAGCCACCACCTAAGTCTAATTCAAAACCGAAGTCCTATCCCAAAGAGAAGCACTCTTCTAAGTCTGGTGAGTCTTCCTCCAAGACTAAGAATAAGTTAGATGAACTTTGCAGTTTCTATGGAAAAGAAGGTCATCCAGTTTCTCGTTGTTGGAAATGATTAGAGGCTTTGGAGGTAGCCATGTAGTAGCATCATATTTTTACTCCTCGGCCTCCATCTTCCTCTTCTACTAAGAAAGGACATGCTCTTTCTGCATGGGTTATTCCTTCTACATCCACTTGGATTATTGATTCTGGGGCTTCTCACCACATGACACACTCACCGCAGCTTGTTACCTCACTTTCTCATAGTAATACTTTACAGATTGCAGTTGGTGACTTAGCACAAATTTCAGTTTCAGTTTCAGGTTTTGTTCCATTAATAGGTAGTTGTTTTCAGGATGTTCTTTTGGTTCCTAACATTTCGACAAACCTCCTCTCTATTTATTAGATTTTTCATTCTGGCTCTAGTAAAACAGTTGAGTTCTCCCCACATGATGTGGTTATTAGAGAGTTCCATGATCCTAATTTGGTTGTGGCTACTGGCAGTGTTGATCCTGATTCTCATTTATATAAGTTTGATGGCTTCGAGAGTCCAGATGGTTCAGGTGTTTCTCTTATCGCACATGCAGATTCAGTGAATAGACTTTGGTATGAGTGTTTTGGCCATGTCAACTACAGATACTTACAACAGATGATCACACATGCACTTATTATTGGGATCCCTCAGATCTCCTATACTAATGGTGTATGTCGAGGTTGTGCACTTGGCAAGCATCACCGTGATCCTTTTCCTACAGGTAGAGCCACCCATGCTAAGGCACCCTTGGATTTGATCCACAGTGATCTTATGCCATTTTTGAGTCCATCTTTTTTAGGGTCCAAGTATGTCCTCACTTTTATTGATGACTTCTCTAGATGTACATGGGTGTACTTACTTAAGTACAAGTTTGATGTCTTTAATTCATTTTGAGTCTTTAAGACATTTGTAGAGAAGCAATCTGGTATTTCTATAAAGAGGATTCACACAGATAATGGGAGAGAATATATGAATCAGGCTTTTACAGATTTCTGCACCGAGCACAGTTTGTAGCATCAGTTATCAATTCCTCACACCCCTCAGCAGAATGGTGTTGCTGAGAGAAAGAACATAACACTAAGGGAGATGACCAATTGTATGCTTCAGTCACGTTCTATGCAGCTTGCTTTTTGGGCTGAGGTAGTTAATTGTGCCACTTATATTCAGAATCAAATGCCTCATAAGGCATTGCACCAATTGACTCCCAAGGAGGCTTGGTCCCATGTCAAGCCTGATGTTTCTTCATTCAAAGTTTTTGGTAGTGAGGCTTGGGCATTTATTCTAGATGCTCAGAGGAAAGCCATGGAGAGGAAGAGCCAACCACTCATTTTTGTTGGCTACTGTGAGGATGTTAAGGCGTACGGGTTGTTTGATCCTGATTACCGAGAGGTCCTATTTAGGTGGGATGTCTAGTTTGATGAGCGCCTTCCTCAAATGGATTCTCCATTAGCAACTTCTCTCTCACTACCTCCTCCTCCCTCTTCATCTTTTGAGGATTCCTTCTTCCTTGAGGATGATGCAAATGCTTGTCCACCTTCACCACCACCACCCACTGCTCAGCCTTTGCCCAAGTGGGCCTAGTTTATAGTTGATGTTGCTGGTTCTATGGCAGGTGATCCTACTGACACTTGTCATACTCGTACACAAATATCTAGTTCTAGTCTTCCGAGTCATGCCATTTCGGATAATCCTCAAACAATTTCAAAGGTGACAAGCCACCCAGAGTGGGATAGGGCCATGGATGAGGAGTATTCTTCTTTGATGAAGAATCATACTTGGGATCTTTGTCCTCTTCTAAAAGGAAGAAAGTTGGTTCGGTGCAAGTGGGTTTACCGTACCAAGTATGTTGCAGATGGTTCTATTAATAAGTATAAGGCTCATCTTATTGTGAAGGGATTTTTTCAAGTGGAGGGTATTGATTACTCTAAGACCTTTGCTCCTATCGCAAAGATGAATTCTATCTACTTTGTACTTTCTCTAGCAGCTTCACAGGGATGGACAGTTTTTTAGATGGATGTGAAGAGTGCTTTCTTGCATGGAGACCTTTGTGAGGAGATCTATATGGAGAAGCCTCAAGGATTTGTGCAGGATTCCTCTTTGGTTTGCAGACTTTGACGTTCATTATATGGTATCAAACAGGCTCCCCGGGCCTGGTATGAGAAGATGAACTCTTTCTTTCTTTCCACACTCTTTACACGTTGTCATTCTGATCCTACAATTTACATTCAGCATCAAGGGGTTGATATAGTTATTCTTGTGCTCTATGTTGATGATCTTATCATTACCGGTAGCTCGTCTTCCTTTATTTAGGATATTCAGCAAGCCTTGATGGAGCAGTTTGGGATAACAGATCTTGGCCTTCTGCACTATTTTTGGGGTCTCTAGGTTATTCAGTCTTTTGATGGGATTTCCATACTCAGTAGAAGTATGCTCTTGATATGCTTCACAGATTTGACATGCTTACTTGCAAACCTTCACCCACACCATTTCAGTCAAGTGTTGTTTTGTCTCCCACTTGTTCTACACCTTCCATGGATTCTACCTTATATCAGCAGTTGGTTGGCAGTTTATTGTACTTGACACATACGTGCCTAGATCTTTCTTTTGCGGTTGGTCTTGTCTCCCTGTTCTCCCATGATCCTCATCAGATCCATTGGCAAGAAGCCAAACGTATTTTGCAGTACATTCAGGGCACTACACAGCTTGACATTCACTATACTTCAGGATCCCCTCACATTGTTGGCTTCACTGACTCAGATTGGGCTAGTGATGCTCAAGATCAGAAGTCTACTTTTGGCTTTATTTTTTTGCCTTGGTTCTGGTCCTATCACATGGTCTTGCAAGAAGCATTCTGCTATTGCATTATCATCTATAGAGGCTGAGTACCAAGCAGCAATGTTAGCCAGTTAGGAGGTTTTATGGCTTCGATAGTTGATGACTGAGTTTGGGTTCCCTCCTGAAAGTCCCACTATTCTTTGATGTGACAATTAGAGTGCCATTCACCTTTCCCACGATCCAGTGGAGTACCAGAGGTCTAAACACATGGAGCTTCACATGCACTTCATCAGACAGTTGATTTAGGATGGCCTTTTCATCTTGAAGTACATTCCTACAGAGGAGTAGGTTGCTGACATCTTCACTAAACCTTTTGCATCACGGCGCTATCTTCAGTTGCACTCTATGCTTGGGGTGAAGGAAGTTGTCCTTGGGGGGTCTCATTAAGGCCTTCCTTCCTTCATGTTCTTTTTTGCATGCTTTTCCCATCTCTTTTTGGAGTAGAGTTTTTTCCCATGTGGTTTTCTCCATTTCTCCATTTCATAGAGATTTGGTTGTGATTGGGTACCTCATCAGGCTTTGTTGTCGGGACCCAAATTTGCCTTCTTCCTATAGTTGCTTTTTTGCTTTCCTGCATTTAGTTCTTAGCTACTCCCTAAGTTCATCTTAAGGGGGGGGTGTTAGAGTTATCTTGTATTAGCTCATAATTATTTATTTAATTATTAGTCTATTATACTCTATGCTTAAGCTAAACTTAGGCATTTATTAATATTGTAGGTATTTAATAATTATTCTAATTATTAAATACTCTTTATCCCTTTAGGGTTGCATATCTTTAGGGTTTCTATTCTCCTATCATAAGGATTGTATTGTAACTTTTCTTTTTCATTCTCTCTCTGAATGATAATCTTTTCTTCAAAGCCTTTTTTGTGTTTTGTCTCCAATCTTATCTTGTGACAAGTATTTTGCTTGCAGATTCTCTTGGGATCTTAGAAGTTGTACTTTGTCAACTTCTTCATTAATATTGTGAATGCCCTTAACTTATTCCATATTTTTAGATATTCTTGCAATCATAGCCATACATGTGTACTATTCCTTTTAGTGGTGCATTGAACATGCATAGTACTTTCTTAATACCTAGTGAATTACGTTGATATTCATAATTAAGAAATGTGAGTTGTTATTCTAGTCAACTTGTCCTAGTATTTTTTATGTTTCACCAAGAATTCTTAGATTCTCCTTCAAATCATGAATTTTGGTTACATCTATGAAAAGCGAACTCAATATATTTATTTTGCCTATTTACATCAATATATTGAATATGATCTTAATTCACACAAATAGTTAGTTTAATTGAATCTACTAATATTAGGAACAATTTAATTTAAATAGAAATATTTTTTACTAGCAAGAAGTGGGAGAGGGATGCTCACAATTACTCTTGAACCCATTTTATATAGTTCTTTTGTTTGAATAAATTATGTTATATTTTGTCTATGTTAGGTTAATCATTTAATTACAACAATAAAATGGGCCCTACACACAATTATTAGCATTTTCATTGATCCCCTTGAGCAATTGACAAGTTTCTACATGGTCTATTCAATAACAAGACCCCCAAGTCATGACATGGCATTTTAAGTGGGCCCACTTTTTCTTTTGATGGATCATCAATGGAAAAGACATGAGGAGGTGATATCATACTTAACACCCTATAAGCCATTGAATCAAAGATATATTATCTTGAACGAGTTAAGATAATTCCTAAGAAGAAACATTTGTAGGTGCTTGGTCATTTGATGTATATGATGTATGGTGAACTAATCATTTGATGAGAGAACCATAAATGATGATAATTACTAGGTTGGATACCCATGAATTTCCGAATTTAAAGCACTTCAAATTTAGCCTCCATTCTCTAAAATGATAAGTAAGAAAGGACTATATAGGCCAATAAACTCTAAAATATATGTGTAGGCTCAATCAGACATTTGATTTATTGTCAATGAAAGGTTAATATCTTATTCACTATCCCCTTTTTGTTTCTTATTACAAGTTTAAGGTGTTAGGAAGGGCCTTGGAGGATAAAATTCTTTGCAAGAATATTAAGGGGTTATAAATCTCTTCAAAATTGAAGTTGATGTCACTAATCTCCAATTTGTTAATGATGCACTCTTGTTTAGGGAAACCATAGAAATGGAGGTTGGAGTTAATAAGAAAATCCAAGATATTTATGAAAAAGTAACTAAAAAAGATTAATCTAAACAAATATATAAACATAAAACAAATCTTCAAATTTGAAGTACATATGAGCTACCAATCTCCTATTTAGGTATGCTTCCCTTAGAAAAAATACACAAATATTGCTAAAATATTCCTTCCTTTCCTGATTTGAAATGTATAACTAATTATTTAATTATTTCTTTTAATTATAAATGCAAGTCGTTCACATTACATTTATAAAGACCAAATACTTGAGTGATAATTCTTATTAGAACATGTGTTCTACAAAATATTCAAATCCCACTTGAAAACAACCTACCTGAACCCCAAGCCCCAAATCCCCTTAGTGAAAATCCCCACCCCTCCACCTAATGAGGCTTAATTACGAGTAACTATAAATGATAATATCACTATGCTCCAAGAAAAATGATTTAATCTAAAATGTGCCCAATATTCCCCCACATGTATCATAGTTTGCAACTTCAATACAAGTCATTGATAATATACTTAGACCTCAATTGATGCAGATGTAGATAAAATCCACCTTTAGAGGGAGGAGATATGATATTTCTATGTTGATGGATTGTTGTATAGATGGATTTTGGGTTTGTATATTAACAAACAAACTATAGATCCATACTTTAGTCTAATCTATTTTAGTCCCCATAACTAGTAACAAAACCAAATTCAATGGTTAGCTTAATTTTTACTTAATTGTGTTTATATACCTAATTATTGTAAGGATCCTGATTTGTCATTTTCATTAATCAGTTAAATTCAAAAACTTACCTAACCTTGAAACTATAATTAGACTTTTAGATCTAAATTTATCTTTGACTTTAACATTTTTATATATGATTTTCATGTAATTTTACTCGAGGGATAAAGAAGGTTGATATACGTTTTGAAAAGATCTTTGGAAAGTTTGTGAAAGAGTGATTGCAATAAGAATTGATCCATTTGTAGTCGTATTAGAAATTTTAGCTACCAAATAATAAGAATTTGGATTTTTTTAATTTTATAAATATTATTTACTGTTGATCGTTGCATTGGTTGTGTGATAGGGCTATTCAATATAATTCATTAATCTCGAGTACATCATATCTCCTTATTATAATATTCAATTCCTTGTTTAATGTTAGCCACTAATTATATGCCTTTTAAATTTTGCATTTGGTGGTTTTGATCATGAAATTACCACCACAAATCTCTTGGGGACACTCAATAATTCTTTTGAAGGATTGTTCTTTATTAAACTAACTTCACAAGCAACCCACGACAGGTAGGAGAGTTGTCTTGGGCCGTGGGTTTTCTCCCCATGGGTCTTGAGTTTGACTCTCCAAACTTAATTTTTGTATGGTGTGTGTAATGTATAGTCCCTTACCCACAACCAAGGGATTAGACTCACCTTAGCTTGCCTCAAAAAAAGGCACTAGGCTGGGTCGTGGAGATACCCTTTGGCACCAAAAAAAAACTCGATAAGCATCCTATCATAGTTTCACCACAATAATTCACCTTGAAATAACATATATTTACTTAAGTATTCATATTATTTAGGTAGAATGGGCCACCTCTTTATACTATGAATTATCCTTAAAAGGACAAGGAGAAATATCTAGATTATTAAGTTTACCTCATGCACTTCCATTGCATCTAAGTTTGCTTCTATCATAAGTTCTTTTAAACCTTGTGCTAAACTTCTTTTGTTGATTATACCTTCATATCACACTTTCAAATCTTATTTATCCACCTAATCAATTTTATAGAGGTCTATTACTGAGTAAATTCAACACAAAAGAATGAAGGCTATACACAAATCTACTATAAGATTATTTTTCCCCTTCTTTTCTTTTCTTTTTTTACCCCTATTTTCACTCTCTTCTTATAAATAGTAGGTATCTATCTTATAAAATATAATATTAGGCTAGGTTATTGTGTAGGGGAAAAAGTGATACTAGGTCAACATGCCCTAATCCCACTTTCAACCACACACTTGTGGAATACGAAAGAGCCTAGAGGTATCACACAATTGGCTACTTCTTTTTGTGGAAGAGAGAGCCACGGGCTACCTATTAGGATTTCTATTCCTTTGTTGCAATTGAAAGATAAAATGATGCAAGTTCAATCCCTAACCCCAAAGTGCAAGTATGAACTAATAACAAGATTGCAGAATTGAACTTAAACAATGGAAAGCTATAAACACAAGGACAAGATAAGAATGTAAATGCATACCCGGTGTTAAAATATGAATGAAAATGTTCGGGACAGGGGCGCGGGCGCCACTGTCCTGATTCTGCCCCTGAAACTACTCCGGAAACTGCTGTTTTGCAACCTGGAAAGCTGTCAAAAATGCTGAAAACTGCTGTCTGACAGAAGGACCAGGGCACCCAGTGCCCCTGTCCCAGGGACCAGGGCGCCTAGTGCCCCTTTCCCAGGGACCAGGGTGCCCAGCGCCCCTATCCCGGTAGGACCAGGGTGCCCCACGCCCCTGTCCTGGTCTTTTTCTCTGCAATTTGGTGTGTTGTTCTATCTCAGTCTGCTTCCGTCGGATCTGCAACTTGCGGTGTCGTCCGAATCCTGAAACCTGCACTTATATCTGAAAAGGTGTTTTGGGTGGCTATATAGGGTTTTGCCTTAGTCAAACCCCCGCTTCAGTGATTTCCACCTCCACGAATAGCCAAGTTGTATTGTAAAAGTAATGTGTGTGCAGACCTTGTGTGTGTGCAAGATCTAAAATGCAAGTAAGCAAACTAGAGCAACCTAGAAAGTAAACCCTAATTGCTTGTAAATGATAATGTAAATGCTCTAAATCAAGATGCAAAGTGATCTAAAGCATGGGCTAATGATATATTGAAGCTTATGCAAAGACATGAAAACAACATGAAATCATACCCAACCCCCAAGGGAGAGGTACAAGCCAATCTTCAGTCGGTAATCTCCTATTGTTCTTCAATGTCTTCCAAGCCCTAAATGGATGAATGGATTTGATAAATGCTTGATGGATGGATGTTGAATGTTGTTGAAGTCTTCAAAGATCTGCTCTTTCAATGCATAGAAGGTCCCTGAAAACAAAATTCCGATCCTTTCAAATGAAGAAAGAGAGCTCTTATGTATGAAACCCTAGGTCTTAATTTCAACTTTTGGCCAACCTAGAGATTGAATCTCCCACCAATTTCTTGGGGTTAAGCTTTATTTTATGATTGGATCGCACTCCTAAAATTTTGGGAAAAATGTCCGGGACCATGTGCACTCCGGGCGCCATGGTCCCGACAACTTTTCACCAAATTTTCAGGGCTGTCGGATACGATGATTTTAGAGCGAATCCCGAAGTTACAGGTGATTTCGAGATGTTTTGACCCCCGAAATCAAGCCCCCAAGTTCAAAATAGGACCTAATTAGGGTTTTAGATTAAGTGATGTATTGGAAGAATAAAATGAAAAGGGCACACTTTAATGAAAAGGGCCCAACTTTATGATATGGGAGATGATAAAATAGAACCTTAGACCTAATTAATTTAATTAATTAAGTGCTAAAGGGGAAATGCAATGCAAAATGCAAAATGCACCAAGGCGGGTGCTAAACTAGGTGTGAAATTGTACCACCCTAGCAAGTGCGTACAATTTACGACGCTACATTTAGCCCCCACTTTAGCGGTCATATGAACACTACGTACATATGCAAGCTAAAGTACAGAAAAGTAAACATTATTTGAAAAAGGATATATCCATAAGTCTGTCGAACGAAGCCCCCAGCGGCATCTGCAGTACACAGTTAGGAACTGCACCCTACAAAACACACGTGCTAGATCACAAAATCACCTAATGCTTACTAAGGAAGGTGATGAAAAATCGAGGGTAGCTATATGCCCCCCCCCTGTTTCGGCTTGCTAATTTTAGTGAGTTGAAACAGGGTATCATGTTTACCACTTCGAATTGTTAAAGAATATTGATAACAAATGCTCACAAGAAGATTTGAAATGAGATCAAAAACTAATGGAGAATCATTTGGTAAGAAAGAGGACTAAATCTCAATTCCAACACAACAAAGAGTGTGAGGATTTGAGAGTTCTCTAACACAAGATGAAGGATGTAAATGGAAACAAAATGCAAAGAGAAGAAAAGAAAGGAAAAAAGCATGAATACACACATTGGTGATCCATGAGAAGAATAGTGAGAGAGAAAACATGGACTTCTCACCCCTAGATCTTGTCTAGGTGATCCATGGGAAAAGAACATGGAAAACTAGCCCCTAGAGTCTGTCTAGGTGATCCATGTAAGGGAGGAGAGTGAGAAAGTCTAGCCTTATGCCACTAGTTCCACTCAACCTCGTGCATGTGTGTGTACAGGAGGTTAGAAGCACCTCATAGGAGTCTATTCCCGAGTATGCTACAACCTGTATATGTATAGTACAAAAGCGTGACATCTCGCTCTAAGAGTCTGTGCTCTGGTTTCGAGAATAATCACCTTGCATAAAAGAAAAATGGAGACATCTCGCTCTAAGAGTCTGTGCTCTGGTTCCGAGAATGACCCATTGCTCAAAAAGTGTAATGTTTATGTCATAAGCAAAGTAGAACAAGGATACCTACCTTCATCACAAAAGAAGATACCCCAAAGATGCAACAATGTCATAGATCCAAGGAAGAGAGTTTTTTACTCTTTAAGCAAGGATAAGATAGTTGAAAAGGGATATCTTGTACTATGTGTAAAGGAGATCCTTAGAGGAGAAGAGATCTTTGTACAAAAGACACCTATCCCCAAGAGGAATTGTCTTAGACAAATATAACATCTTCTAGAATAAGACAAAGAAGAGAGTAAGAATGCAATACTTCCTTCTTTTGCGAGGTGAAAGTGATTCTTAATGAAGGATGACGCTCTTTTTAACCCAATCGGGAGGGTGAATTCATTATGGATGTATTTTACCAAGTGCAAAAGAGGTTGCAGTCAAGGACTTACACCTCTTGTAAGAGAGAATCCTTGAACAAACAACAACAAATGCATACAAGGAATAACATCAAGTAATAAAGTTCACACCATCCATGAAATAGGAAAAAAAGTGGATCCTTAGATAAAAATAAGGAAAGATCATTGCCTCCCAAGGATAAGGACAATGAGAAGGACTTACACAATCTTCTAGGGAGAGATTTAGACATAAGCAAAATGTACTACATACTCACATGAGTTCATGCAAGCAAGACATTAGTGTATGTAAAATGCTCCTCACAAGAAGTGGGTAGGATAAGAAAGAGAATACACATCTTCTCCCATATCTAGGAAAAGAGGATTCTAAAGAAAAGATGATCAATATTTCCACACTATTACCTCATAGGAACAAGAGATAACATAGAAAAATTAGGCTATTATGTTGCTTCAAAAAATATGATTGTACTTGAAATTTTACCATTATGAATGACAATGAGCCCCCAGTAAATGAGCTACCAATGTCACATAATGATGAGCAACATAATAGCCATTAATGTTATTTAAAGACATGACAGATTGAATGAGGTATTTGAATATGAAATGCTAAATGCTCAACTATAAGTGAGATCAAAAACATGTATAAAGTGATAAAAATTGAAGAAGAAAAGTCACAAGAAATCTTAGAAGAAGGATGAGTGTATTTTATTAGAGCCTTATCCCTGGAGAAAAGGACTTTATGATGAATAGGAGATAAAGATTCATAAGTGGATTTAGAAATTTGAGGGGAGTCATAAAGAGATTTGTTCATCGCCAAGATTTCCTTATGAGGGGAATGAGAGTTGATAGAAGTAGAAGATGATTTAGTTGAAGTGAGATCATCATCACTACTAAATATAGCATTCACATTGAGAGATGGTCTTTTAGATGCTTTGCTGGGCTTAGAAAGATTATATCCAAGTCCAAATGAATATTCATGCATGTTATGTTCTAAAGGAACTTTAATTCCTTGTTCATTTGTGCCACAACCATTTCCACTATAGCCACTCTTAGCTAAAATGTGAAAACCACGACCATAACGATTAGCCATTTCAGAAAGAAAAGGTGGTTTTTCATAAGACAAAGAATCAAATTCTTCAGAATTAGAGGTGTGAGGAGAAGAAGTTTGAGAAGTGGCCACAAAATTATTGCTCATAGGTTCAGGTAAGACTGATTGATCTCTAGTTTCTTCCTTCTTTTTAACTTTAAGCTCTCTAGGAGGAACCCTATACTCACCTACAAAGGTGGGATTAAAATCAAGAGATCCCCAATCGTCTTCTGCGAGAACCTTCTCAGGATCAAAAGCCTTTTCATGTGTAGATTCAAGTTGAGAAGAATCTTCTTCAAGAACTTCAGACTCATCCAAAGAATTTTGATTATCAGAGGGTGATGATTCATCCATAGGTATCTTGTTTAACGAGTCATTACTAGAAGAGGAAGGCTTAGAAGAACTCCCTTTGGAAGTAGATGTTTGCAAACAAGTTTGAAAATTAGTATCACCTATCAAGGTATATGTCTTATTGCTATAAATAAATTTAACTTGTCTATGCAATGTAGAGGGGACAGCTTGCATACTGTGAATCCAAGGTCTCCCTAATAACAAGTTGTATGTTAGATTTCCCGACATAACATGGATAGGAGTAGGCAAAGTAACAGGTCCCACTGTGATGGGTAAGGTGATAATACCTAATGAAGACTTAGCCACATTATCAAAGCCTTGAATGGGACGAGAGTCGGGCTCAATAAGGGATGTATCCACATTCATCTTATACAATAGATTAATGCTACACACATTAAGGCCAGAACCATTATCTACCAGTGTTCGTCTTATAGCAGTGTTATTTATGATAACCACAATCATCAAGGGATCATATTGATGTTGAATTTCACTAGTAGGCAACTCATCTTGAGTAAACACAATTTGAGTTTTAGGATTCATCACAGAGTTAACCAAAGACACTATATTACTAGATGTATTAGGTGGAGGAACATTCAAATCTTTCAAGGCATCTTGTAACATTCCATGATGAGCGGAAGAAGTTTGGATCAAATCCCAAAGGGATATCTTAGCAGGGGTAGCTTTAAGTTATTCTATGAGATCATATTCCTTACCGAGAACTTGTGAAATACGTGGAGCTTGCGGAAGAATTGGTTCTAGCGCTTCAAAATCACAGTGTAGCGCGTAAATTTCCAAAAAAATTCACAACAAAAGTCTGTTTTAGCGCGTGCAACAAACACTTTAGCGCATAGAATCTCTGTTCTAGCGCATTAACCAAACCAGTTAGCACGTATAAATCACAGAGTAGCACTTAATTTTCCAAAAAACTTCACAGCAAATTCCAAAAAAGTTTGTTTTAGCGCATTGACAAAACCAGTTAGCGCGTATAGGTCACAGGGTAGCGCGTAATTTTCCAAAAACTTCACAACAAAAGTCTGTTTTAGCGCGTGTAACAAATAGTTTAGCGCGTACAATCTCTGTTTTAGCGCATTAACCAAACCAGTCAGCGCGTAGAAAATACAGTTTGGCGCGTGCATATTGCACAGTCAACTGCACAAAATTTTCCAGAATCAATTGTTTAGCGCGTAACCAGGGGCAGAGTAGCGCGTAGATAAATATTTTTAGTGCATTGAGAAAATTTACTAGCGCATTGACCACCTGTTTTAGCGCATAAGAAAAAGGAAAAAAATAGAGAGTTGGAAAAACCAAAATTTTTAAAATCTCAAAATATTTCAAACACAGTTTTTCATCAACACACGTCTTTCATCAAACCAGAGTGACAAAAACAAGCCATAAAACTATTTTTCAAGTCAAAATTGCATCAAACAAGGTTGTACAAATCTGAAAACGAATCAAGCATTAGAGGACGTCTTTTCTATCATCATCCGGAAACTTGTCATCATCAGTGTCAATTCAATCCTTTAAATATCTTACGGATCTCATCTCAAAACACTTGTCTAGAAATTTTCCAAATTGTCAAAATTCAGTTTCCAGATCGGGAAACTCTTATCCATATCATTTGGCATGCTTTATCGTGAAGGGATAGCTAAACCTTCATTCTGATAAAGTAAAATTTGAAATTTTCAAAACAAGAATCAACTGAATCCAAACCAATCAAAGGAAATCATTGATCACTCATGCATGACTAATCACCTTATTCTGAGAAAGAAGAACCTCTATCGCAACATCACGTTAAAGAAACAGCAACCAAGCTTTTCCAAATTCATCAAGAGAAATAAATTTTTATACATCAATCGTCAACTCTTCAAATCCCATCGGGTATTTCTTCATCACGTCAAACGTTATATCCAAAACAAATCCAGCGAATTTGACAAAGAACCCCTGAAAACAAGAGCATACTGTCAAAAGTCTGCTTTTAATCAAAAGATAAACCGCGGAGGAAAAATCAATCCAGCATTCCTGCCCGACGAATGCATCACATATAACACACCTAGACCAGAACCACCAATGCCAGAGCAAAACATCAACGAGGACTTTGTTCCTTTCATCACTGAAAGTTTCTATTGAAATGCTTGTCACTCGCTCTCAATGAAACAAACAAAGCGAGACACCCGCGGAATCAAGTATGAATCGCAGGTTATCAAATCCTTTTGAAGTTCCATCTTCAGATGATCCTGAAATTACTGACGCAATTCTTCAGGAATGCCAAGAAAATCCTTCATTCCAAAAACTCATTGAAAAACTCATGGAAAATAACAAAGAAAAATATCTGCTTATGCTTACAAGCAAAGGTGTCAAACTTCCTGAAGATTTAGACGCAAATGTCTTTCAAACAGGATCTCAACAATACACATATCAAGAACAACAAAGGGAAGAAGAGACTCGCATACCTGAACAACGTATTCCAGAACAACATATACCAGAAATGCGAGTACCTGTGTTCGAAACCCCCGAACAACACATACCATTTGCTACACCTTTTCAAATGAGAACAAATCCAAGGGAAGAACTCTTCCCCCGGCAAGATAATGCGCCCTTGGTTGCTCTTACTCAACAGATGCAAATGTTGCAAAGACAAATACATGATATGCAACAAGGGACAACAGTGCGGTATTCTATAAACGAAATCTGTCCTTATCCATTTGACAGAAGCTTAAACATGATACCTTTTCCTCCAAACTCAGACATTCCCAAATTTGATAAATATGATGGGAAAGGTGATCCTCGAGATCATGTTTGAGAATTTTGTACTATGAGTCTTGAATTTGCTCATAATGACACATATCTGATGAGGTTATTCCCAAGAAGCCTGGGAGGACAAACAATGGAATGGTTATCCAAGATTACACCACCTGTTAGATCATTTGATGAATTGGTCAACAAATTCATCACCCATTATTCTTACAACATCCAACATGCCATAACCATGTTAGATATCTGCAACACCAAACAAAAGAACAATGAAACATTCATGTTATACCTTCAACGTTGGCGACGCATGGTATCAAGATATCCTCGCGATATTC
This sequence comes from Cryptomeria japonica, assembly GCF_030272615.1. Classification (NCBI taxonomy): domain Eukaryota; kingdom Viridiplantae; phylum Streptophyta; class Pinopsida; order Cupressales; family Cupressaceae; genus Cryptomeria; species Cryptomeria japonica. Next base: position 179,707,342 of record NC_081410.1, on the reverse strand, counting down.
CTGAAAAAGAGAAAATGGAAATCTTCATTGATAACTTGAATGGGGAAATGAGTTCCAGACTCAAACTTCAATGCATCCCATCTTTTGACAAGTTAATTGAAAATGGCATCCAAGTAGAGGAAGCTTGTGTCAAAAAGGGAACACTCAAATTTTACAAAGAAGGAACGAACTCATCAAACTACAATAACCAAAACAATACCAATCTAGACAAAACTCGATTTTGGACTCGAAACAAAAACGACGGCAACAATGAATCCTATGATCCTAAATCTAAACAGCCAGTGCTTGCTTTATCAGGAAATACTCAGAATACAAAAAATCCTAAAAATGCTACTCCCAATACACCAAACATTACTCAAGGACAACTCAACACCAACAATGCCAACGATAATCAAAACAAAAATCTGAATCCAGGGCCTAACAACAATTCACGTAACAACACCAACAATTTCCATAAGCGTATTTTCACACCATTGGGCCAATCATTAGAGTCCGCATTCAGAGAGCTGTTAGCAAACAAGGTTCTTTCTTTACCTCCAATCAACAATTATGAACCCCCGATCAAACCACCTTGGTGGAATGATTCCCATTATTGTGATTTTCATCGAAACAAAGGTCATAGAACAAACGAGTGCATGCGATTGAAACACATAATCCAAGATATGATTGATCGGGGTGACTTAACAGTAGATGGTCTCAAAACAAATAATGATCATGAAGCCTTCAAAGATCCTTTACCAAATTATAACAAAGATGGAGCATCAACTTCAAATGATACACGCGGAGCTCGTATTAATCACATCTACAACAACACAATCAATCACATATCAGCTGAAGACCATCAAGTCAATGTTATAACCATTCGAGATAAACGTGATCATGAATCTGTCAATGTAACAACCCGGACCCAGAAATATGTCTTAAAGGGGCATACTGCACCTCCAACCACCACACCAAAGATCCAATACGACTTAGTTACTCAACTGCGAAAAACTCCGGCTCAGATATCTATCCTAGAATTGTTGAAACTATCTCCAACACACAAAAACATATTGGAGCAAGCCCTCTTAGAAACAAATGTACCTCAAAATCTGGCTACAGACAGATTCCAAGCTATGGTGGCCCACATGACAGAGTCTCATAACCTCACTTTCTCAGAGCATGATAATACTTCATTGAGTCATCCGCATAATACTCCTCTACATATTGAAGTCATTGTTTGCAAACACCGTGTCAAAAGAGTCTTAATAGATGGAGGAGCCGGACTTAATATATGCACTTTAAAGCTTATCCGTGCACTAGGTTTCTCAGAAGAATCTATTGATCCTTGTAAAAAGATTACCATAAAAGCATATGATGATGAGGAACGGTCCTCTAAAGGAACAGTGATATTACCTATTCAGGTAGGCCCAGTGCAAAAGGATACTATATGTCAAGTTTTAGATATTGATCTCACTTATAATATCTTACTAGGCCGACCCTGGATACATGAAATGCAAGCAGTACCTTCTACATACCACCAGTGTGTCAAATTTCCTTATGATGGACAGGAAATCTCCACATCAGCAGATCACAATCCATTTCAACATTGCAATACAATGGGGGCAGCCCAAGACAGTTTGGTTCCTTATAACAGAGAAAAGCAACAGTCTTCGACACTTGACCCACCAAAAGCAAAATCCAACTCCTTATGGGGAGATTTCGAACAGAAAATGCAAATCAAAGACCAAGGCATGGGCGAATACTCTATGGAGCCTTTGTGTTTAACCAAATTGCCAACATCACCTAGATCACATGGTTTACCTACTCTATCAACACATCTGGCAACTCAGCCCATAACTAAATTTGATGGTACCTTCATCCAATTGGGGACTCTTGCACATGAATCAGAAGATAAAGATGTTCTTAACTGGTTATACAAAGATGAAGAAGAAGCTAATAGAGCGGCCGCTCTAGACATTGTTCTACCAACGCACTTGTATGGAAAAGGCTACTTGATCATGAAACAAATGGGATATGGCGGTAAAGGACCTATTGGGAAACGCCAAGAAGGAGTCACTGAACCTATAGATCTTCCTTCACAACCTAGTAGAAATAAAGCAGGATTAGGTTCTAAATTCACTTTCCTATTAAAAAGGCCGCCACATACAAATACAAAACCTCAATGGAAAGAAAAAAAGAAATACAAAGAAGAATCATGGCAGGAAGCTCTCTTTGAATCAGCAGAAACAATCCGTAAGGCAAGAGAACGTCAAGATCAGAAGATATATCAGGGAAAGCTTCTGAATCATAAGAAGGCCATATCTGCAGCAGTGGCTCATATTCACACACCAGTGGCTCAAGAACCAATCCTATCATCACAAGCACCCATCATTCCTCCCCAAGGAAGCACAATATATGAACAAATCTAGAATGTAGAAGATGGATCAGATACAGAATCAACACAGAATGCCAAAATAGTATCTATCATCAAAGATTTATTTTTGCCATACAACATACCTGTCTACAGTACAGATAGAATTTGGGATGATGCATATGAAACAGATTCAAATGAATATGAATGGGGTACCTGCTCTGATACTACTACAAATATCCCCGATGATACTGATTACATATCCATTTCTCAAGAAGAACATAACACAGAAGATAGGCCTCTTGAATTTGGACCACAACATATCTATGGCGTTCAGGAAAGCGAACAGAAATATTACGAACAAGTCTATGTAGAAGATGATACCATAGAAGACCTCGATGAAACCCTAAATTTCTTTAAAAACAAGACCCATCACGATGATAACTCTATTCTAACACTTACAGTAGCTGAACTTGACCCGCCCCATGATTCCTTACCACTTGTCTTCCCTGATCTCATCGACTGGACTGAACCTGAGACTCATGATATTCCAATTTTTCCAGATGATGAATCTATTATCCACTACCTATGTACCATAAATCCCGAAACAGGCTCTGCCAGTGAACCGCATAACGACGTCTGTTCTTCAGGGAGTGCCAAGTCTCTCAGTCACAAAAATGAATCAAATAATGAATCTAATGCTGAAAACCAGGCAATGGCAGCAATGGATTCCAAAAAAGTAAAAATAAAGGACGTATCTGAGGGTGAAAACTTTTTTAAGGCACCTAACGATGGGAGACTTGACACTCTTCCTGAACATTTTCATGAACGATCACCCATATTGATTGAGCCCACTCAATCAATCAACATTGGTACCACTGAAGCAGCCAGAAACATTCACCTTGCAGAATCTCTGACCGAAGAGGAAAGATCGGCATTCATCATCTTCTTTAAAGAACAGCAAATTAACTTTGCCCGGTCATATGCTGATATGCCTGGAGTGGATCCACACCTAATCATGCATCACTTGTCCATCTCTGTAGGGGTCAAGCCAGTCAAGAAGAAACTACGAAAGATGAATCCACAAATAGCACTCATGGTCAAAACGGAATTAAAGAAATTATTAGATGTCGGATTCATCCGACCTATTGACTATGCAGAATGGATTTCTAACATTGTTCCAGTCTCAAAACCAGATGGTAGTATCAGAATATGCATCGACTTCAGAGATGTCAATAAAGCTTGCCCAAAGGATGACTTTCCTCTACCAAGTATTGATATAATTGTAGATCTCACAGCAGGCCATGCAATGCTCTCATTAATGGACGGTTTCTCAGGCTATAATCAAATCAAAATAGCTCCTGAAGATCAAGACAAAACAGCATTCACCTGTCCTTGGGGAACATACTGTTGGAATGTAATGCCTTTTGGCTTAAAGAATGTCGGAGCCACTTACCAAAGAGCAATGACAACCATATTCCATGATATGATGCACACATTTATGGAAGACTATGTGGATGATTTACTAGCCAAATCTTTCACCATAGATGAACATCTTGGCATCCTAACAAAGATCTTTGATCGATTGCAGAAATTCAGAGTCCGACTCAACCCTAAGAAGTGTGTCTTCGGGGTGACATCAGGCAAGTTACTAGGTTACATCGTCTCCGCTAAAGGTATTGAAGTGGATCCAACAAAGGTACAAGCCATCATAGATATGCCACCACCAAAAAATATCAGTCAACTTCGATCTCTCCAAGGGCGACTTCAATCAATCAGGCGATTCATCGCTCAACTAGCAGATAAAAGTCTGCCATTTAACCACTTGCTACACAAAAATGTGCCATTCAAATGGGAGACTAAATGTGCAGAATCCTTTTACCAAATCAAACAGTACCTGATGAATCCACCAGTTCTAGTACCACCAATTGCAGGAAAGCCTCTTATATTGTATATATCAATGACAGATGTTTCACTGGGGGCATTATTGGCACAAGAAGATCAACAAGGAAAAGAACGCGCCATATATTACATCAGTAGAACATTGAATGGATATGAGCTCAATTATACATTCATTGAAAAGGCTTGCCTAACAGTTGTTTTTGCATCTCAAAAGTTCTGACATTATATGCTAGCACACACTATCAAGCTAGTAGCCAAAATTGATCCTCTCAAATATTTACTCAGCAAGGCAGCTCTCATAGGCCGATTGGCTAAATGGGTTATGATTCTCAGTGAATTTGACATCCACTACACAGAAAGACGAGCCATCAAAGGACAAGCGATTGCAGATCAGCTGGCTGAAGCACCGCTACCAGGAAAACAAACCATGGACATTGAATTTCCAGACAGGGACGTTTTTGCTCTTTCCTCCAAACAATGGACCCTATACTTTGATGGATCCTATACCCAACATGGTTCAGGGGCCGGCATTCTATTCATCACCCCTGAAGGACACACCATGCCAAGATCATACAGGCTTATGTTTCCATGTACAAATAATATGGCTGAATATGAAGCATTGGTCATAGGCATCAAAATGGCTGTCGAATGGAAGATCACAGAATTAAAAGTCTATGGAGACTCACAATTGGTCATCAATCAAATCAACAACAACTATCAGACAAAGGATGATAAGCTACTACCCTACAAACGGATGGTGGATGATTTCAAACAGTATTTTGTGCACATCACTTTTGAACAAATACCAAGGTTAAATAACAAAGCAGCCGATGCAATGGCTACGATCGCTTCATTACTACAAATTCCAGAACAACAGAGTCGTTATGAGTTCCTGGTAGAGCAACTGTTCTCTCCCGCCTATGACCATTCTGAATCTCATGTTATATATGCCTTAACCGGTTCAGATTCTCCGTTATATGGACCAATATACGACTACCTCAAGCATAATATATTACCCATTGACCAATCCCGCAACCAAAAACGTAACTTTATCCGACAAGCTGCCCGTTACACCCTTACCGCTGATACCTTATATCGTCGAGGTCTAGATGGTACTCTTCTTCATTGTCTTGATCGTAATGATTCTGATTCAGCTTTACACGAGCTTCACGAAGGTATTTGTGGTACACATTCGAGTGGCACTACTCTTGCTAAAAAGCTTCTACGCATGGGATACTACTGGCCTACCATGAAAAAAGACTCATATCGTTTCGCCAAGAAATGTCCTAAATGCCAAATCCATGGCAATCTGATACATGCACCAGCACAGGAACTACAACCATTTACCACCTCCTGGCCCTTTTGTCAGTGGGGATTGGATCTGGTAGGCAAAATACATCCTTCCTCTTCAAATGGACACAAGTTCATTATAACTGCCACAGAATACTTTACCAAATGGATTGAAGCAGTTCCCATGACCACAGTGACTGGGAAACAAATTGCTTCTTTTATCTTAAATTATCTGATCTGCAGATATGGTATTCCAAGTTCAATTGTCACAGATAATGGACGACCTTTCAAAAACCAAGATGTGCAGGAACTATGTGAAAAATTCAAAATCCAGCATCGATTTTCTACACCATACTATCCACAAGGAAATGGTCAGACAGAAGCATCTAACAAAACGATCCTAAAAATCCTCAAGAAAACAGTGAATGATGCAGGCAAAGATTGGCATGTACAACTCAATCCAGCTCTTTGGGCCTACAGGACTAGCATCCGCACACCTACAGGGGCAACACCATATTCCTTGGTATATGGATCAGAGGCTATTTTACCCTTGGAGATAGAAATTCCATCTCTTAGAGTCTCTTTGAAAGGTTTGATTCCAGATGAAGAGTATCGAGTCAACCGACTGCAAGAATTGGAACTATTAGATGAAAGACGCCAACATGCTTATACTCATCTCAAAGCATATCAGCAACGCATGTGTCGGAGCTACAATCATAAGGTCATTCCTCGTAATTTAAAGGTTGGTGATCTAGTCTTAAAAGAAAATCCAAGAAACCAGCAAGATAGAGAAAAGAAAGGGAAATTTGAACCTAATTGGTTGGGTCCCTATGTCATCATTTCAGTCTATGGGTCAGGTGCTTATCAGCTAACAAATTCTGAAGGAGATGTGCTTGATGATCCAACTAATAGCATTCATCTAAAGAAGTACTATACTTAAGGTAGCCTAGTGCACGGCAAACGCCAAAAAAAAAAAAAAAAAAAATACAAAACTCCAGAAAAAGTCAAAATACAAAATACAATAAAAACAAATGGTGAAAACCTGGTAAACAGGCGCCTTTGTGAAAGGCCGGCTCCTTTCTCTATATCCATGCCATTTTATCCATCAACACGTTATCGGCCATTGCCCGACACTTAGCCTCTATCCATCCAAGATATACTTAGCGTAGTCACTATCCTGAGTTATCTATCTGTATCTATTCTCTTATCGTACCACACCATGACTTGGAAATCACTATACATAACCATATCCAGACACACACTCACCTTAGCGCATTAAACTATTCACAAACTTGCAAACATTCAAAGACATTCCAACTATTGTAACATCTCAAGACACAGGACATCCAACAAACACAACTGCACTTCATTACAAACAACCAAAACACGAACAATACACAAGGAACTCAAGGATGGATGATTTTCTGAAATACTAAATGTTGCATTATCGCATTAAAGTCTTGATTATTTTACATTTTGAACTTTTTAAATAAATTGGAATCTTCTCATCAAAAGCTTCAAAGCCAGAGATCATGAGGAACTTCCAAAATTTTCTTAGTCTTCTGTCTAGGAGGCAATCACTTGTACTGTGTGAATATTTGCCTCGAGATGTGATCCATATCACTGAAGGCTTGATCCCATTTCACGCATTATAAATGATCTACTCTTGTCTGTTTACGCAATACGCACTCAGGTCGTCCTGGTTCAAATATACCTTGGCGCTTGTGCTATCTTGCAAAATTAAAACTCATGTAAATTTTACTCAGGTTATTATGGTTCAATTATACCATTATGCTTGTATAAATTTTCAACATTTCCAAAAATCAAGAAAAGCTCCATGATGATATTTACAAAGAAAGCAAATAAATGGTTATATCGGATGGCAAATACAGAATGAGAGATGATCCAAACACAATTAGTTGCATATCATTTTTAGTTGCATATCATTTTACAATTAGTTGCATATCATTTTACAATTAGTTGCATCTCATTTTATCATAAGTTGCATCTCATTATTATCTCTTCTATCATTATTACATCATTACACATCATCTTACATAAAGCCGCATATTAACATCATACATCTCATTTTCAAGATACATCTCATAACACACAAAAACATACATATATATCATACATTACATCATGTATATAAGCATTACATCATCATGTAAAAAGGAAGAAGCACACATAAAACATACATCCATAAACACATCACATCGGTCAAAAATGGTGCTCTCTATATATATATATCTCTCAAAAAATGATCAACATCTACAGAATGTGTCAAAACTGTGTCCGGTACAAAGAATACACTGCTCAAAATACAATAGAGACCATGTCTCTCAAGTATGACTATCCCCTGATGGAGATGGTCTAGCCCCTGAGGCACCTGCTCCTGGATCTCTAGGAGGATCCTGTCTGGCTCCTGAGACACTCGCACCCGGATCGGCAGGAGGGTCCTGTCCCGCTGGCCCTGTCACTCCACGGCTCTCCGATCGTGTCCCAGCAGTTCGAGATCGACTCAATCTCGACTGCACAAAGCTCTCTACACGCCGCTCTCTGGGAACCGCCTCCTCATAGTGCCGCCTGTAATATGCAGCCTCCTGCACACTCCGTGTCAGCTCTCTCAGGGTGTCTCTCAAGGGACCACCCGCCGCAGCTCTCTGTACGGTCGCCAAGGCCTCCTCTCCTCGCCCCCGCCGCTCCATCTCGGTATCTCTCTCAGTGATCAACTGAGAGATCTGCCTCTCATAAGTCAAAATCTGTGCCTGCAGCTGCTGCACAGTGATCTGAAGAGTCCGGATCTGGGCGTCCTCTGTGTGTCCCGGCACTCGAACCCGTAACGGTACCTGTGCTGGCGCCACTCCCCCCACTCGGCCTGTCCTGGGTACGGGAGGTGGAAGAATATCTATCCTCCTCCTCTGCATAAGCTGCCCCCACGGGCCTATCCCTGTCTGCCAGTGGCCTCGCTGCTGGAATGTGCTCCTAGCACCATACCTGTAAGAGTGTCACCCCTGCTGATAAACTGCTATAACCGAGGTATACTACCTCGTGCAGGCTCCTGTAAAGGTGGGCCAACATCGCTGACCCCCATGCAAATCTCCGCCCCTGTGTGACCATCTGCTCTAGCACTAGCCCCCATCCCACTGAAAATCCCTTTGACCTGCGATCAGGACAAAGGAATCCTCCAATAAATCCTGCCAATATAGATGGCAGTGGCGCATAATCAAGATCCAGGAACTCCTGCCACGGGATCTCATACCCGCAGACACTCTCATCATGAAAAATCCGGTGCAGTGCCTCTGTGCCGCCCTCCTCTGTCTGCTCATAGGGCAGTATAGCTCCTACCACAGGAATACGCAGGATGCGATAGCAGTCTTCTGGTGTCACGGTCATCTCCCCAGTCGCAAAATGGAAGGTGTTCGTGTCACTATGCCACCTCTCTGCCAGTGCTGTCAAGAGTCCCCGGTTCACAGTGAACCGAGGCATATCCAAAAGTGAGGTCAACCCACACCTCTCAATAATATCTAAGTCTGCCTGTGACAGACGTGGTATCAGTGTCCATGGTCTCGGGAATCTCTCCCTCGACTGCACGATCCCCAATCGCTCCTGTCAACAAACAAAACATATCCAATATCAGATTCCACATCAACAAAAAGATATCAAAATACAACTTACATCAAATACATGAAACAAATTTGCTCATCTACATCAAGTTCAAATTACTATCATTTCATGTCAACTTGTAAAACAACTCAAGTTCTCAAAAACCATATCAAAACTTGTAAAACAACTCAAGTACCACAATCACAAACTTGTAAAACAACTCAAGTTTCCCACCCATATCAAAACTTGTAAAACAACTCAAGTTTCCAACCCATATCGGCTTGTAAAACAACTCAGGCTTTCATATGCATTTTGAACTTAAAACAGATAACACAAATAAATCATGTTCTGATCCCCACAAATAGCTTGATATCTATACATAACTTGGAAACATTCACATCAAAACAAGTTATACAAATGCTCATATTGGATACATGCATCAAAAACACGACAGACACGCAAAAACACCACATTTTAGATCGACCACAACACAAATTTTTCCTAGATGCGCTAAAACAGACATGAAATGCGCTAAAAAAGACCCACGCGCTAGGCTGTTTGTCCTACGCGCTAACCTATTTTCCTTATGCGCTAGATTCCATCCATGCGCTACGCTGTTTTTCCTATGCGCTAATCTATTTGCCCTATGCGCTAGAATATGTCTATGCGCTATTCTGTTCCTCCATTGCGCTACCCAATCTACCCTATGCGCTAGACTATGTCTATGCGCTAATCTATCCTACCTACGCGCTCCCCTTTTCATCTTATGCGCTAGAAACAACCTACGCGCTAATCTGATCTTCCTAAGCGCTACCTGATAAGCCCTATGCGCTATGTTATGATCACGTGCTAAACCTCAGGCTTCATGCGAACTTCTATACGTCCTATGCGCTAGGTCAAAACGATGCGCTACCCTGTTTCCCCTACGCGCTAACATTGCCTTCACATGCGCTATTTTCCTTATACGCGCTAACCTAAAACTCCTATGCGCTACCAAATATTTTCGGACGCGACCCCTAATTTGACCTCGATGCGCTAGATCACATTGCGTATGCGCTACTGTTTACTTCAGACGCGCTAAACCGAAAAGCCCGAACTTAAAAATTCAAAAAACACCTAAAATCGACACAATCAAAAATCAAAAATAAAAAAAGGGTCAAAAGGGTTGACTTACTGGTGGTCCATGCGCTGCAGGTCTCCGATATCTCTGAATGCGCTCGAAACGGTGTCTGTGGTAAGGAATAGGCATTTTCTCTCCAGAGCAAATTCTCTTTTCTTCCAAGTCAACAAACACAAATGAATCTAAAATAACCCCTTTTCCCCTTTTATAGGAGAAAAATAAAATTAGGGTTACCTCACTGGACCTGTAATATGGCCGCGGTCTCCCCTATACTAAAACATTTTTAATTTATCGGGAGATGAATCAATTTACGCACTTCCTACACGCATGAAATCCTACACATCATACGAACTTCATCAATTTAACTCGAAATGTTTTTTTCAAAAAAAAAATAAAAAATTGATTCATCTCCCGAGGGGGCATCACATCGCATCGAATCTGGGGCACGACTAACAAATCAAAAGAGCAACACAAAAATTGCATTTGATCATAAAAACACAAAAACAATCATTTTCTTTGAAATAACATGTGCACACACGTCACTTCAAAGAGGGGCAAAATGTAGACGTATAAAAATGACCATATTCCTAAAATGAATATTTTATGTTCATTTCCCTATTTAATTAAATCCAATTTAATTAAATTATCCACATTCTTCTATTTAATTAAATAAATTATTCAATTTATTTAAATTAAATTCACTATACCATTTAATGAATAAATCATTTTATTCAATTAAATCCCCCTAGCCACTTTTAATTAAATTCAAATTTAATTAAATAGTTATCCTAAATTGAATAAATCAAATTTATTTAATTGCAACCAAATTGAATGAAAATCAAATAATTCAATTTAATCCTATAATTCCCCATCCACTTGCAAAAACCCAAACCCCTTCCTAACTCCTTCTAGAATCTTCTAACCAATTCTAATTAACCTAACCCTCCTCTAAACTTTGTCACATCCCTAAGCAAAGGGAGGTCACTTCTCAAATGGCCCAAAGTCTTGGATAACCATTGAAGGTTTTCAACCTTCAACCACCAAAACCCCCAAAGTCTTTGAAAACCATTGAAGACTTCCAACCTTCAACCACTTAATCCACAAAGTCTCCAATAACCATTAATGGTTATTTCAAACCTTCCCACATGGTTAAAACATTTGTTTTGACTCAACCTCTATCCAACCCAAGGGTCTCATCAGGTCATTAATGCTTTGACCATGATTATCTCTTAATCATTTGCACAAAGGTTTATCCTTGGATTAACTCCTAATTCAGTGGGTAAACCTAACTTAGACTTGCCCCTTAGCCTTTAGATAACCATGAGGTCTCCTCAGGCCTTTAATGCCTCCAACCTCTTCTTTCAACCCAATCTGGTGTGGACATTTGTCACCATTTCATTGGTGCAAATTGTGCACATGGATCCCCAACTTTCAAACCTGGCCCTTGATTAAAACTTTCAATCCTGACCATCCATTGCCCTGTTTGTGCTATAAATAGAGCTCTCATTCCTCCATTCTAAACAATCATCTTTCAAATTTGAAGCATCACACTTATGCTCAAATTCTTTCAAGCTTTCTCATTTTATATATGCTCCTCATTTAGCCTCTTTTAGATCATAAATTAGACTAATATGCATGCTTAGATTACTTTATTTACCATTTAGATCAGAATTAATCATGAACATGCATGCTAAAGTAGTTTATTTATCATTTTAGCTCAATCATAGATTAAATATAGTATGCTAGGATAGTATTCATACTAACCTTGTCATCTTATCATTTAGTTTGTTGCATTTCTAGCATCTCATCTAGCTTATAACACATCTCATACTAAGATCAGTTAAAATCTCTCTCGTTCTCATATTTGCCATCCCTAAGCCATTTTGCTCAGTAATCTGAGAGCAAAACATTGGTTTGAGGGACATTGTGAGATAGAGAACCATGGGACCCTCCTTGGGAAGCTGAGTAACGCATCGTTACTCCATAGCTTGCATCAAGAAGTCCTGTGTGTGTGTGTGGATTGGTATTTACATATTTTTCACATTTTAAATTTTATTAAACCATTCTTCCCACATACATTTCTGGCGCCCACCGTGGGGCACGCACCCCAATAACCTATCATTTTTTGAATTTGAAGAGTTTTGCAGGTACGCGGGAAATTAGAATTAGCGCGTCAAAGACATATTTTAGCGCATCCGCCTAACAGTTTAGCGCTTCTAGCCTACTGTTTAGTGCGTGGGCTTTCTGTCTTAGCGCGTTAAAACTGTTCCTTAGCGCATTAAACTATTGACAAATTTTCCTGTAGGTATCGATGCCGGCGAACCACAGATTAGCGCTTCTGCCTGACAGAATAGCGCATGCACCCCAAGTTTTAGCGCTTCACCTACATCTTCCAGCGCTTATCAACGGACAGTTAGCGCATTGAAATTCATAATTTCTCAAAAAAAACCAAAACGCAGATCAGCGCTTCTACCTGACAGATTAGCGCATCAGCCAATATACGAGCGCTTAGACAGAATCTTCCAGCGCATTTGAACAGAAAGTTAGCGCATGAAAATTCCAAATTTCTCAAAAAACAGGCCGCGAAAAATCAGCTCATAAATTAGCGCGTCGAAGCCACAGAGTAGCGCTTCTGAGAAACAGAATAGCGCACGGAATCAGGACAGTAGCGCATCGACCCAATGTTGTAGCGCGTACAGTTTGTTCTGTAACGCATCAAAAAGAAGACCAACCAAAAAAAATGTGTAACCGAATAAATAATTTTAGACTTGTGGAAGTCCCCCGAAACAAACTAATCGATTTCTTTTTGCAGGATTTTTAACAAGTTTCTTGCAGAAAAAGCGAGGAGACTTGTTTTACACCACAAAACGTTTTTCCTTTAGTTGACCTCGAAAATCGAAATTTGCTTTGTTGACGATCTATTTTCCATAGATTAAATAATCATTGCTATAAAGGGTTAAAAAGAACACCATGCTTATTGGAGCAACATCTCCAAATAGAGGTTAAACAAACCATTGTCTTGAAGGCTAAAAAGAACAACTTATCTACCATGTATCGAAAGTGGAAGGTATATGCTCTCCCCTTAACTGGGTGACCAAAAAGCCAAACCACTCTTATGCTTTCTTTTATTCAAGCAATAAATCCTTTAGCAGGCTTGCCTTCCCGAGGAGTTGCACTCAACTCTTAAAGCCGTTTATGGCCGGTGTGAAGGGAACGACCTAAGTGGGGAACGGCTTTGACGCCAAGTATTCCAACCCACTATAATCAAATGTGGAAAGTGACGAAAGTCCTTTTCAACGGTTGCGCGCAGCGATTAGCCTTCCCCTAGTATCCTTGAGATACGTAAAACCTTTGTTCTAAAGGTTGGGAAGCCTCCTGAGGGAGTTTATCACTGACGGCCGAACGGGAAGCCTGATTAAGAACCTTAGCATTAGAAACTTTGAACTGAGTCAGTATCCAAACATTTGTAACATCATAGTGCAAGGGTGGGGAAGAATCCGCCCACAAGATTACTCACCATACATCTCCCAAGATAACTACTCAACTGTGAAGCAATTCACTTTGGGTTAATTTCTGGCAAAAGGCAAAAAAAGGGGCACCCTCTAGGGGTGACACGGCTGTTTGAGCTGACGGAGTATCGAGACCAGTGAGCTATGATGTTACTTATGACCCTTGAATAAAGAGTCTTTCTGAAGTGTTTATCTTATATCCAACCTGTTAAAACATTGGGGATTCGAAAACATCCTCGACAGAACATACACTTTATGTTAGATTAAGTAAAATGATTGTACTTTGTGTGCCGTGTTTACATTTTGTATTTTAGAAAATCATCCATCCTACTTGAAAATTCTCTCAACATAAATCCAAAAACATCACAAAGGCACCAAACAGAAAAATCAACGCAGTTTAGCGCGTCGGAACAACATATTAGCGCCTCAAACAGTTATTTTAGTGCATCTGAAGAACAAAATAGCGCGTACAACAAGAACAGTAGCGTTTCAACTGAAAGTAAAACAGAGACCAAATATTTTAGCGCATCCAAAACATATACTAGCGCGTATTAGGAATATTTTAGCGCAGCAACAGAAACATATAGCGCTCCAAAATCACAGTGTAGCGCGTAAATTTCCAAAAAAATTCACAACAAAAGTCTGTTTTAGCGCGTGCAACAAACACTTTAGCGCATAGAATCTCTGTTCTAGCGCATTAACCAAACCAGTTAGCGCGTATAAATCACAGAGTAGCGCTTAATTTTCCAAAAAACTTCACAGCAAATTCCAAAAAAGTCTGTTTTAGCGCATTGACAAAACCAGTTAGCGCGTATAGGTCACAGGGTAGCGCATAATTTTCCAAAAACTTCACAACAAAAGTCTGTTTTAGCGCGTGTAACAAACAGTTTAGCGCATTAACCAAACCAGTCAGCGCGTAGAAAATACAGTTTAGCGCGTGCATATTGCACAGTCAACCGCACAAAATTTTCCAGAATCAATTGTTTAGCACGTAACCAGGGGCAGAGTAGCGCGTAGATAAATATTTTTAGTGCATTGAGAAAATATACTAGCGCATTGACCACCTGTTTTAGCGCGTAAGAAAAAGGAAAAAAACAGAGAGTTAGAAAAACCAAAATTTTTTAAAATCTCAAAATATTTCAAACACAGTTTTTCATCAACACACGTCTTTCATCAAACCAGAGTGACAAAAACAAGCCATAAAACTATTTTTCAAGTCAAAATTGCGTCAAACAAGGTTGTACAAATCTGAAAACAAATCAAGCATTAGAGGACGTCTTTTCTATCATCATCCGGAAACTTGTCATCATCAGTGTCAATTCAATCCTTTAAATATCTTACGGATCTCATCTCAAAACACTTGTCTAGAAATTTTCCAAATTGTCAAAATTCAGTTTCCAGATCGGGAAACTCTTATCCATATCATTTGGCACGCTTTATCGTGAAGCGATAGCTAAACCTTCATTCTGATAAAGTAAAATTTGAAATTTTTAAAACAAGAATCAACTGAATCCAAACCAATCAAAGGAAATCATTGATCACTCATGCATGACTAATCACCTTATTCTGAGAAAGAAGAACCTCTATCGCAACATCACGTTAAAGAAATAGCAACCAAGCTTTTCCAAATTCATCAAGAGAAATAAATTTTTATACATCAATCGTCAACTCTTCAAATCCTATCGGGTATTTCTTCATCACGTCAAACGTTATATCCAAAACAAATCCAGCGAATTTGACAAAGAACCCCTGAAAACAAGAGCATACTGTCAAAAGTCTTCTTTTAATCAAAAGATAAACCGCGGAGGAAAAATCAATCCAGCATTCCTGCCCGACGAATGCATCACATATAACACACCTAGACCAGAACCACCAACGCCAGAGCAAAACATCAACGAGGACTTTGTTCCTTTCATCACTGAAAGTTTCTATTGAAATGCCTGTCACTCGCTCTCAACGAAACAAACAAAGCGAGACACCCGCGGAATCAAATGTGAATCGTAGGTTATCAAATCCTTTTGAAGTTCCATCTTCAGACGATCCTAAAATTACTGACGCAATTCTTCAGGAATGCCAAGAAAATCCTTCATTCCAAAAACTCATTGAAAAACTCATGGAAAATAACAAAGAAAAATATCTGCTTATGCTTACAAGCAAAGGTGTCAAACTTCCTGAAGATTTAGACGCAAATGTCTTTCAAACAGGATCTCAACAATACACATATCAAGAACAACAAAGGGAAGAAGAGACTCGCATACCTGAACAACGTATTCCAGAACAACATATACCAGAAATGCGAGTACTTGTGTTCGAAACCCCCGAACAACACATACCATTTGCTACACCTTTTCAAATGAGAACAAATCCAAGGGCAGAACTCTTCCCCCGGCAAGATAATGCGCCCTTGGTTGCTCTTACTCAACAGATGCAAATGTTGCAAAGACAAATACATGATATGCAACAAGGGACAACAGTGCGGTATTCTATAAACGAAATCTGTCCTTATCCATTTGACAGAAGCTTAAACATGATACCTTTTCCTCCAAACTCAGACATTCCCAAATTTGATAAATATGATGGGAAAGGTGATCCTCGAGATCATGTTTGAGAATTTTGTACTATGAGTCTTGAATTTGCTCATAATGACACGTATCTGATGAGGTTATTCCCAAGAAGCCTGGGAGGACAAACAATGGAATGGTTATCCAAGATTACACCACCTGTTAGATCATTTGATGAATTGGTCAACAAATTCATCACCCATTATTCTTACAACATCCAACATGCCATAACCATGTTAGATATCTGCAACACCAAACAAAAGAACAATGAAACATTCATGTTATACCTTCAACATTGGCGACGCATGGTATCAAGATATCCTCGCGATATTCCTGAAAAAGAGAAAATGGAAATCTTCATTGATAACTTGAATGGGGAAATGAGTTCCAGACTCAAACTTCAATGCATCCCATCTTTTGACAAGTTAATTGAAAATGGCATCCAAGTAGAGGAAGCTTGTGTCAAAAAGGGAACACTCAAATTTTACAAAGAAGGAACGAACTCATCAAACTACAATAACCAAAACAATACCAATCTAGACAAAACTCGATTTTGGACTCGAAACAAAAACGACGGCAACAATGAATCCTATGATCCTAAATCTAAACAGCCAGTGCTTGCTTTATCAGGAAATACTCAGAATACGAAAAATCCTAAAAATGCTACTCCCAATACACCAAACATTACTCAAGGACAACTCAACACCAACAATGCCAACGATAATCAAAACAAAAATCTGAATCCAGGGCCTAACAACAATTCACGTAACAACACCAACAATTTCCATAAGCGTATTTTCACACCATTGGGCCAATCATTAGAGTCCGCATTCAGAGAGCTGTTAGCAAACAAGGTTCTTTCTTTACCTCCAATCAACAATTATGAACCCCCGATCAAACCACCTTGGTGGAATGATTCCCATTATTGTGATTTTCATCGAAACAAAGGTCATAGAACAAACGAGTGCATGCGATTGAAACACATAATCCAAGATATGATTGATCGGGGTGACTTAACAGTAGATGGTCTCAAAACAAATAATGATCATGAAGCCTTCAAAGATCCTTTACCAAATTATAACAAAGATGGAGCATCAACTTCAAATGATACACGCGGAGCTCGTATTAATCACATCTACAACAACACAATCAATCACATATCAGCTGAAGACCATCAAGTCAATGTTATAACCATTCGAGATAAACGTGATCATGAATCTGTCAATGTAACAACCCGGACCCAGAAATATGTCTTAAAGGGGCATACTGCACCTCCAACCACCACACCAAAGATCCAATACGACTTAGTTACTCAACTGCGAAAAACTCCGGCTCAGATATCTATCCTAGAATTGTTGAAACTATCTCCAACACACAAAAACATATTGGAGCAAGCCCTCTTAGAAACAAATGTACCTCAAAATCTGGCTACAGACAGATTCCAAGCTATGGTGGCCCACATGACAGAGTCTCATAACCTCACTTTCTTAGAGCATGATAATACTTCATTGAGTCATCCGCATAATACTCCTCTACATATTGAAGTCATTGTTTGCAAACACCGTGTCAAAAGAGTCTTAATAGATGGAGGAGCCGGACTTAATATATGCACTTTAAAGCTTATCCGTGCACTAGGTTTCTCAGAAGAATCTATTGATCCTTGTAAAAAGATTACCATAAAAGCATATGATGATGAGGAACGGTCCTCTAAAGGAACAGTGATATTACCTATTCAGGTAGGCCCAGTGCAAAAGGATACTATATGTCAAGTTTTAGATATTGATCTCACTTATAATATCTTACTAGGCCGACCCTGGATACATGAAATGCAAGCAGTACCTTCTACATACCACCAGTGTGTCAAATTTCCTTATGATGGACAGGAAATCTCCATATCAGCAGATCACAATCCATTTCAACATTGCAATACAATGGGGGCAGCCCAAGACAGTTTGGTTCCTTATAACAGAGAAAAGCAACAGTCTTCGACACTTGACCCACCAAAAGCAAAATCCAACTCCTTATGGGGAGATTTCGAACAGAAAATGCAAATCAAAGACCAAGGCATGGGCGAATACTCTATGGAGCCTTTGTGTTTAACCAAATTGCCAACATCACCTAGATCACATGGTTTACCTACTCTATCAACACATCTGGCAACTCAGCCCATAACTAAATTTGATGGTACCTTCATCCAATTGGGGACTCTTGCACATGAATCAGAAGATAAAGATGTTCTTAACTGGTTATACAAAGATGAAGAAGAAGCTAATAGAGCGGCCGCTCTAGACATTGTTCTACCAACGCACTTGTATGGAAAAGGCTACTTGATCATGAAACAAATGGGATATGGCGGTAAAGGACCTATTGGGAAACGCCAAGAAGGAGTCACTGAACCTATAGATCTTCCTTCACAACCTAGTAGAAATAAAGCAGGATTAGGTTCTAAATTCACTTTCCTATTAAAAAGGCCGCCACATACAAATACAAAACCTCAATGGAAAGAAAAAAAGAAATACAAAGAAGAATCATGGCAGGAAGCTCTCTTTGAATCAGCAGAAACAATCTGTAAGGCAAGAGAACGTCAAGATCAGAAGATATATCAGGGAAAGCTTCTGAATCATAAGAAGGCCATATCTGCAGCAGTGGCTCATATTCACACACCAGTGGCTCAAGAACCAATCCTATCATCACAAGCACCCATCATTCCTCCCCAAGGAAGCACAATATATGAACAAATCTAGAATGTAGAAGATGGATCAGATACAGAATCAACACAGAATGCCAAAATAGTATCTATCATCAAAGATTTATTTTCGCCATACAACATACCTGTCTACAGTACAGATAGAATTTGGGATGATGCATATGAAACAGATTCAAATGAATATGAATGGGGTACCTGCTCTGATACTACTACAAATATCCCCGATGATACTGATTACATATCCATTTCTCAAGAAGAACATAACACAGAAGATAGGCCTCTTGAATTTGGACCACAACATATCTATGGCGTTCAGGAAAGCGAACAGAAATATTACGAACAAGTCTATGTAGAAGATGATACCATAGAAGACCTCGATGAAACCCTAAATTTCTTTAAAAACAAGACCCATCACGATGATAACTCTATTCTAACACTTACAGTAGCTGAACTTGACCCGCCCCATGATTCCTTACCACTTGTCTTCCCTGATCTCATCGACTGGACTGAACCTGAGACTCATGATATTCCAATTTTTCCAGATGATGAATCTATTATCCACTACCTATGTACCATAAATCCCGAAACAGGCTCTGCCAGTGAACCGCATAACGACGTCTGTTCTTCAGGGAGTGCCAAGTCTCTCAGTCACAAAAATGAATCAAATAATGAATCTAATGCTGAAAACCAGGCAATGGCAGCAATGGATTCCAAAAAAGTAAAAATAAAGGACGTATCTGAGGGTGAAAACTTTTTTAAGGCACCTAACGATGGGAGACTTGACACTCTTCCTGAACATTTTCATGAACGATCACCCATATTGATTGAGCCCACTCAATCAATCAACATTGGTACCACTGAAGCAGCCAGAAACATTCACCTTGCAGAATCTCTGACCGAAGAGGAAAGATCGGCATTCATCATCTTCTTTAAAGAACAGCAAATTAACTTTGCCCGGTCATATGCTGATATGCCTGGAGTGGATCCACACCTAATCATGCATCACTTGTCCATCTCTGTAGGGGTCAAGCCAGTCAAGAAGAAACTACGAAAGATGAATCCACAAATAGCACTCATGGTCAAAACAGAATTAAAGAAATTATTAGATGTCGGATTCATCCGACCTATTGACTATGCAGAATGGATTTCTAACATTGTTCCAGTCTCAAAACCAGATGGTAGTATCAGAATATGCATCGACTTCAGAGATGTCAATAAAGCTTGCCCAAAGGATGACTTTCCTCTACCAAGTATTGATATAATTGTAGATCTCACAGCAGGCCATGCAATGCTCTCATTAATGGACGGTTTCTCAGGCTATAATCAAATCAAAATAGCTCCTGAAGATCAAGACAAAACAGCATTCACCTGTCCTTGGGGAACATACTGTTGGAATGTAATGCCTTTTGGCTTAAAGAATGTCGGAGCCACTTACCAAAGAGCAATGACAACCATATTCCATGATATGATGCACACATTTATGGAAGACTATGTGGATGATTTACTAGCCAAATCTTTCACCATAGATGAACATCTTGGCATCCTAACAAAGATCTTTGATCGATTGCAGAAATTCAGAGTCCGACTCAACCCTAAGAAGTGTGTCTTCGGGGTGACATCAGGCAAGTTACTAGGTTACATCGTCTCCGCTAAAGGTATTGAAGTGGATCCAACAAAGGTACAAGCCATCATAGATATGCCACCACCAAAAAATATCAGTCAACTTCGATCTCTCCAAGGGCGACTTCAATCAATCAGGCGATTCATCGCTCAACTAGCAGATAAAAGTCTGCCATTTAACCACTTGCTACACAAAAATGTGCCATTCAAATGGGAGACTAAATGTGCAGAATCCTTTTACCAAATCAAACAGTACCTGATGAATCCACCAGTTCTAGTACCACCAATTGCAGGAAAGCCTCTTATATTGTATATATCAATGACAGATGTTTCACTGGGGGCATTATTGGCACAAGAAGATCAACAAGGAAAAGAACGCGCCATATATTACATCAGTAGAACATTGAATGGATATGAGCTCAATTATACATTCATTGAAAAGGCTTGCCTAACAGTTGTTTTTGCATCTCAAAAGTTCTGACATTATATGCTAGCACACACTATCAAGCTAGTAGCCAAAATTGATCCTCTCAAATATTTACTCAGCAAGGCAGCTCTCATAGGCCGATTGGCTAAATGGGTTATGATTCTCAGTGAATTTGACATCCACTACACAGAAAGACGAGCCATCAAAGGACAAGCGATTGCAGATCAGCTGGCTGAAGCACCGCTACCAGGAAAACAAACCATGGACATTGAATTTCCAGACAGGGACGTTTTTGCTCTTTCCTCCAAACAATGGACCCTATACTTTGATGGATCCTATACCCAACATGGTTCAGGGGCCGGCATTCTATTCATCACCCCTGAAGGACACACCATGCCAAGATCATACAGGCTTATGTTTCCATGTACAAATAATATGGCTGAATATGAAGCATTGGTCATAGGCATCAAAATGGCTGTCGAATGGAAGATCACAGAATTAAAAGTCTATGGAGACTCACAATTGGTCATCAATCAAATCAACAACAACTATCAGACAAAGGATGATAAGCTACTACCCTACAAACGGATGGTGGATGATTTCAAACAGTATTTTGTGCACATCACTTTTGAACAAATACCAAGGTTAAATAACAAAGCAGCCGATGCAATGGCTACGATCGCTTCATTACTACAAATTCCAGAACAACAGAGTCGTTATGAGTTCCTGGTAGAGCAACTGTTCTCTCCCGCCTATGACCATTCTGAATCTCATGTTATATATGCCTTAACCGGTTCAGATTCTCCGTTATATGGACCAATATACGACTACCTCAAGCATAATATATTACCCATTGACCAATCCCGCAACCAAAAACGTAACTTTATCCGACAAGCTGCCCGTTACACCCTTACCGCTGATACCTTATATCGTCGAGGTCTAGATGGTACTCTTCTTCATTGTCTTGATCGTAATGATTCTGATTCAGCTTTACACGAGCTTCACGAAGGTATTTGTGGTACACATTCGAGTGGCACTACTCTTGCTAAAAAGCTTCTACGCATGGGATACTACTGGCCTACCATGAAAAAAGACTCATATCGTTTCGCCAAGAAATGTCCTAAATGCCAAATCCATGGCAATCTGATACATGCACCAGCACAGGAACTACAACCATTTACCACCTCCTGGCCCTTTTGTCAGTGGGGATTGGATCTGGTAGGCAAAATACATCCTTCCTCTTCAAATGGACACAAGTTCATTATAACTGCCACAGAATACTTTACCAAATGGATTGAAGCAGTTCCCATGACCACAGTGACTGGGAAACAAATTGCTTCTTTTATCTTAAATTATCTGATCTGCAGATATGGTATTCCAAGTTCAATTGTCACAGATAATGGACGACCTTTCAAAAACCAAGATGTGCAGGAACTATGTGAAAAATTCAAAATCCAGCATCGATTTTCTACACCATACTATCCACAAGGAAATGGTCAGACAGAAGCATCTAACAAAACGATCCTAAAAATCCTCAAGAAAACAGTGAATGATGCAGGCAAAGATTGGCATGTACAACTCAATCCAGCTCTTTGGGCCTACAGGACTAGCATCCGCACACCTACAGGGGCAACACCATATTCCTTGGTATATGGATCAGAGGCTATTTTACCCTTGGAGATAGAAATTCCATCTCTTAGAGTCTCTTTGAAAGGTTTGATTCCAGATGAAGAGTATCGAGTCAACCGACTGCAAGAATTGGAACTATTAGATGAAAGACGCCAACATGCTTATACTCATCTCAAAGCATATCAGCAACGCATGTGTCGGAGCTACAATCATAAGGTCATTCCTCGTAATTTAAAGGTTGGTGATCTAGTCTTAAAAGAAAATCCAAGAAACCAGCAAGATAGAGAAAAGAAAGGGAAATTTGAACCTAATTGGTTGGGTCCCTATGTCATCATTTCAGTCTATGGGTCAGGTGCTTATCAGCTAACAAATTCTGAAGGAGATGTGCTTGATGATCCAACTAATAGCATTCATCTAAAGAAGTACTATACTTAAGGTAGCCTAGTGCACGGCAAACGCCAAAAAAAAAAATAAAAAAAATACAAAACTCCAGAAAAAGTCAAAATACAAAATACAATAAAAACAAATGGTGAAAACCTGGTAAACAGGCGCCTTTGTGAAAGGCCGGCTCCTTTCTCTATATCCATGCCATTTTATCCATCAACACGTTATCGGCCATTGCCCGACACTTAGCCTCTATCCATCCAAGATATACTTAGCGTAGTCACTATCCTGAGTTATCTATCTGTATCTATTCTCTTATCGTACCACACCATGACTTGGAAATCACTATACATAACCATATCCAGACACACACTCACCTTAGCGCATTAAACTATTCACAAACTTGCAAACATTCAAAGACATTCCAACTATTGTAACATCTCAAGACACAGGACATCCAACAAACACAACTGCACTTCATTACAAACAACCAAAACACGAACAATACACAAGGAACTCAAGGATGGATGATTTTCTGAAATACTAAATGTTGCATTATCGCATTAAAGTCTTGATTATTTTACATTTTGAACTTTTTAAATAAATTGGAATCTTCTCATCAAAAGCTTCAAAGCCAGAGATCATGAGGAACTTCCAAAATTTTCTTAGTCTTCTGTCTAGGAGGCAATCACTTGTACTGTGTGAATATTTGCCTCGAGATGTGATCCATATCACTGAAGGCTTGATCCCATTTCACGCATTATAAATGATCTACTCTTGTCTGTTTACGCAATACGCACTCAGGTCGTCCTGGTTCAAATATACCTTGGCGCTTGTGCTATCTTGCAAAATTAAAACTCATGTAAATTTTACTCAGGTTATTATGGTTCAATTATACCATTATGCTTGTATAAATTTTCAACATTTCCAAAAATCAAGAAAAGCTCCATGATGATATTTACAAAGAAAGCAAATAAATGGTTATATCGGATGGCAAATACAGAATGAGAGATGATCCAAACACAATTAGTTGCATATCATTTTTAGTTGCATATCATTTTACAATTAGTTGCATATCATTTTACAATTAGTTGCATCTCATTTTATCATAAGTTGCATCTCATTATTATCTCTTCTATCATTATTACATCATTACACATCATCTTACATAAAGCCGCATATTAACATCATACATCTCATTTTCAAGATACATCTCATAACACACAAAAACATACATATATATCATACATTACATCATGTATATAAGCATTACATCATCATGTAAAAAGGAAGAAGCACACATAAAACATACATCCATAAACACATCACATCGGTCAAAAATGGTGCTCTCTATATATATATATCTCTCAAAAAATGATCAACATCTACAGAATGTGTCAAAACTGTGTCCGGTACAAAGAATACACTGCTCAAAATACAATAGAGACCATGTCTCTCAAGTATGACTATCCCCTGATGGAGATGGTCTAGCCCCTGAGGCACCTGCTCCTGGATCTCTAGGAGGATCCTGTCTGGCTCCTGAGACACTCGCACCCGGATCGGCAGGAGGGTCCTGTCCCGCTGGCCCTGTCACTCCACGGCTCTCCGATCGTGTCCCAGCAGTTCGAGATCGACTCAATCTCGACTGCACAAAGCTCTCTACACGCCGCTCTCTGGGAACCGCCTCCTCATAGTGCCGCCTGTAATATGCAGCCTCCTGCACACTCCGTGTCAGCTCTCTCAGGGTGTCTCTCAAGGGACCACCCGCCGCAGCTCTCTGTACGGTCGCCAAGGCCTCCTCTCCTCGCCCCCGCCGCTCCATCTCGGTATCTCTCTCAGTGATCAACTGAGAGATCTGCCTCTCATAAGTCAAAATCTGTGCCTGCAGCTGCTGCACAGTGATCTGAAGAGTCCGGATCTGGGCGTCCTCTGTGTGTCCCGGCACTCGAACCCGTAACGGTACCTGTGCTGGCGCCACTCCCCCCACTCGGCCTGTCCTGGGTACGGGAGGTGGAAGAATATCTATCCTCCTCCTCTGCATAAGCTGCCCCCACGGGCCTATCCCTGTCTGCCAGTGGCCTCGCTGCTGGAATGTGCTCCTAGCACCATACCTGTAAGAGTGTCACCCCTGCTGATAAACTGCTATAACCGAGGTATACTACCTCGTGCAGGCTCCTGTAAAGGTGGGCCAACATCGCTGACCCCCATGCAAATCTCCGCCCCTGTGTGACCATCTGCTCTAGCACTAGCCCCCATCCCACTGAAAATCCCTTTGACCTGCGATCAGGACAAAGGAATCCTCCAATAAATCCTGCCAATATAGATGGCAGTGGCGCATAATCAAGATCCAGGAACTCCTGCCACGGGATCTCATACCCGCAGACACTCTCATCATGAAAAATCCGGCGCAGTGCCTCTGTGCCGCCCTCCTCTGTCTGCTCATAGGGCAGTATAGCTCCTACCACAGGAATACGCAGGATGCGATAGCAGTCCTCTGGTGTCACGGTCATCTCCCCAGTCGCAAAATGGAAGGTGTTCGTGTCACTATGCCACCTCTCTGCCAGTGCTGTCAAGAGTCCCCGGTTCACAGTGAACCGAGGCATATCCAAAAGTGAGGTCAACCCACACCTCTCAATAATATCTAAGTCTGCCTGTGACAGACGTGGTATCAGTGTCCATGGTCTCGGGAATCTCTCCCTCGACTGCACGATCCCCAATCGCTCCTGTCAACAAACAAAACATATCCAATATCAGATTCCACATCAACAAAAAGATATCAAAATACAACTTACATCAAATACATGAAACAAATTTGCTCATCTACATCAAGTTCAAATTACTATCATTTCATGTCAACTTGTAAAACAACTCAAGTTCTCAAAAACCATATCAAAACTTGTAAAACAACTCAAGTACCACAATCACAAACTTGTAAAACAACTCAAGTTTCCCACCCATATCAAAACTTGTAAAACAACTCAAGTTTCCAACCCATACCGGCTTGTAAAACAACTCAGGCTTTCATATGCATTTTGAACTTAAAACAGATAACACAAATAAATCATGTTCTGATCCCCACAAATAGCTTGATATCTATACATAACTTGGAAACATTCACATCAAAACAAGTTATACAAATGCTCATATTGGATACATGCATCAAAAACACGACAGACACGCAAAAACACCACATTTTAGATCGACCACAACACAAATTTTTCCTGGATGCGCTAAAACAGACATGAAATGCGCTAAAAAAGACCCACGCGCTAGGCTGTTTGTCCTACGCGCTAACCTATTTTCCTTATGCGCTAGATTCCATCCATGCGCTACGCTGTTTTTCCTATGCGCTAATCTATTTGCCCTATGCGCTAGAATATGTCTATGCGCTATTCTGTTCCTCCATTGCGCTACCCAATCTACCCTATGCGCTAGACTATGTCTATGCGCTAATCTATCCTACCTACGCGCTCCCCTTTTCATCTTATGCGCTAGAAACAACCTACGCGCTAATCTGATCTTCCTAAGCGCTACCTGATTAGCCCTATGCGCTATGTTATGATCACGCGCTAAACCTCAGGCTTCATGCGAACTTCTATACGTCCTATGCGCTAGGTCAAAACGATGCGCTACCCTGTTTCCCCTACGCGCTAACATTGCCTTCACATGCGCTATTTTCCTTATACGCGCTAACCTAAAACTCCTATGCGCTACCAAATATTTTCGGACGCGACCCCTAATTTGACCTCGATGCGCTAGATCACATTGCGTATGCGCTACTGTTTACTTCAGACGCGCTAAACCGAAAAGCCCGAACTTAAAAATTCAAAAAACACCTAAAATCGACACAATCAAAAATCAAAAATAAAAAAAGGGTCAAAAGGGTTGACTTACTGGTGGTCCATGCGCTGCAGGTCTCCGATATCTCTGAATGCGCTCGAAACGGTGTCTGTGGTAAGGAATAGGCATTTTCTCTCCAGAGCAAATTCTCTTTTCTTCCAAGTCAACAAACACAAATGAATCTAAAATAACCCCTTTTCCCCTTTTATAGGAGAAAAATAAAATTAGGGTTACCTCACTGGACCTGTAATATGGCCGCGGTCTCCCCTATACTAAAACATTTTTAATTTATCGGGAGATGAATCAATTTACGCACTTCCTACATGCATGAAATCCTACACATCATACGAACTTCATCAATTTAACTCGAAATTTTTTTTTCAAAAAAAAAAAAAAAAATTGATTCATCTCTCGAGGGGGCATCACATCGCATCGAATCTGGGGCACGACTGACAAATCAAAAGAGCAACACAAAAATTGCATTTGATCATAAAAACACAAAAACAATCATTTTCTTTGAAATAACATGTGCACACACGTCACTTCAAAGAGGGGCAAAATGTAGACGTATAAAAATGACCATATTCCTAAAATGAATATTTTATGTTCATTTCCCTATTTAATTAAATCCAATTTAATTAAATTATCCACATTCTTCTATTTAATTAAATAAATTATTCAATTTATTTAAATTAAATTCACTATACCATTTAATGAATAAATCATTTTATTCAATTAAATCCCCCTAGCCACTTTTAATTAAATTCAAATTTAATTAAATAGTTATCCTAAATTGAATAAATCAAATTTATTTAATTGCAACCAAATTGAATGAAAATCAAATAATTCAATTTAATCCTATAATTCCCCATCCACTTGCAAAAACCCAAACCCCTTCCTAACTCCTTCTAGAATCTTCTAACCAATTCTAATTAACCTAACCCTCCTCTAAACTTTGTCACATCCCTAGCAAAGGGAGGTCACTTCTCAAATGGCCCAAAGTCTTGGATAACCATTGAAGGTTTTCAACCTTCAACCACCAAAACCCCCAAAGTCTTTGAAAACCATTGAAGGCTTCCAACCTTCAACCACTTAATCCACAAAGTCTCCAATAACCATTAATGGTTATTTCAAACCTTCCCACATGGTTAAAACATTTGTTTTGACTCAACCTCTATCCAACCCAAGGGTCTCATCAGGTCATTAATGCTTTGACCATGATTATCTCTTAATCATTTGCACAAAGGTTTATCCTTGGATTAACTCCTAATTCAGTGGGTAAACCTAACTTAGACTTGACCCTTAGCCTTTAGATAACCATGAGGTCTCCTCAGGCCTTTAATGCCTCCAACCTCTTCTTTCAACCCAATCTGGTGTGGACATTTGTCACCATTTCATTGGTGCAAATTGTGCACATGGATCCCCAACTTTCAAACCTGGCCCTTGATTAAAACTTTCAATCCTGACCATCCATTGCCCTGTTTGTGCTATAAATAGAGCTCTCATTCCTCCATTCTAAACAATCATCTTTCAAATTTGAAGCATCACACTTATGCTCAAATTCTTTCAAGCTTTCTCATTTTATATATGCTCCTCATTTAGCCTCTTTTAGATCATAAATTAGACTAATATGCATGCTTAGATTACTTTATTTACCATTTAGATCAGAATTAATCATGAACATGCATGCTAAAGTAGTTTATTTATCATTTTAGCTCAATCATAGATTAAATATAGTATGCTAGGATAGTATTCATACTAACCTTGTCATCTTATCATTTAGTTTGTTGCATTTCTAGCATCTCATCTAGCTTATAACACATCTCATACTAAGATCAGTTAAAATCTCTCTCGTTCTCATATTTGCCATCCCTAAGCCATTTTGCTTAGTAATCTGAGAGCAAAACATTGGTTTGAGGGACATTGTGAGATAGAGAACCATGGGACCCTCCTTGGGAAGCTGAGTAACGCATCGTTACTCCATAGCTTGCATCAAGAAGTCCTGTGTGTGTGTGTGGATTGGTATTTACATATTTTTCACATTTTAAATTTTATTAATCCATTCTTCCCACATACAAAAGTTTATGCAAAGACATGAAAACAACATGAAATCATACCCAACCCCCAAGGGAGAGGTACAAGCCAATCTTCAGTCGGTAATCTCCTATTGTTCTTCAATGTCTTCCAAGCCCTAAATGGATGAATGGATTTGATAAATGCTTGATGGATGGATGTTGAATGTTGTTGAAGTCTTCAAAGATCTGCTCTTTCACTGCATAGAAGGTCCCTGAAAACAAAATTCGGATCCTTTCAAATTAAGAAAGAGAGCTCTTATGTATGAAACCCTAGGTCTTAATTTCAACTTTTGGCCGACCTAGAGATTGAATCTCCCACCAATTTCTTGGGGTTAAGCTTTATTTTATGATTGGATCGCGCTCCTAAAATTTCGGGAAAAATGTCCGAGACCATGTGCACTCCAAGCGCCATGGTCCCGACAACTTTTCACCAAATTTTCAGGGCCGTCGGATACGATGATTTTAGAGCGAATCCCGAAGTTACAGGTGATTTCGAGATGTTTTGACCCCCGAAATCAAGCCCCCAAGTTCAAAATAGGACCTAATTAGGGTTTTAGATTAAGTGATGTATTGGAAGAATAAAATGAAAGGGGCACACTTTAATGAAAAGGGCCCAACTTTATGATATGGGAGATGATAAAATAGAACCTTAGACCTAATTAATTTAATTAATTAAGTGCTAAAGGGGAAATGCAATGCAAAATGCAAAATGCACCAAGGCGGGTGCTAAACTAGGTGTGAAATTGTACCACCCTAGCAAGTGCGTACAATTTACGACGCTGCAGTTATTATAATAGGTGTAGACACCTAGAACTTGCACAACTAATTAAATGAATTTATTCATTTAATCATCATTTATTCATCTATTAATTAGACTAAGGTTTAGTTAATATCCCTATCAGCCTATTAATCAAATTAAACACTTGATCAAAATCCATTTCTTCTAGCTTGACCTATTAATTAAACTAAGGTTTGATTAAGTACCCCTTTAGCCATTTAATTGAATAAATCTTATTTAATTAATTAAAACCCCTTTTCCCTTTTAATTGAATTTACATTTGATTAAAAATCCCTTTGCATTTAAATAAATCATTATTTATTTGTGAATAGTCCCCCAACTTGCAAAATCCTACAAATACAAGTTGCATCCCTTTTGGCTAAAACAAATCTTTTATTTTATCTAAAATGCCTATTTTACTCCACTTGCATTCTCCTACATTTTTCATTAGCATGTTAACATTCTTCTAGAACCCCTCTAGCCTCTCATCAATTAGCCTAATTCTTCTAATCATGTCACATCCCTAAATTTGGGGGAGTCACTTCTCCAAATTTGGAAGGAAGTCTTCTAAATGTGTTTAAGACTCTACCTTATTCAACAACTTAACTTGTTGAGTCTTCCAAACTTGTAAGGTTATCTAACTTTCAGCAAGTTAACCTCCAAAGTCTTCAAAGAGAACTCAATGCCTCTTACAAGACATCATCCTAGTCCATGATGGTTGTCCCTTTGGCCATACCTCAATTTTGCACAAGAGTTTACCTCTTGGACAATAGCATGCTCCCATGGATAATGACATTATCCAATGATGTCATATCTTGAGGTTACCCCTAATGCTTACTTAGCATCTAATGATTGCTTAGCATCCTCTCAAGCCATCTCAAGGTGACATTTGTCAACTTGGGATTGGATTGAGAGCTTTCAATCCTAGCCCTTGTTGAGATTGCTCAATCTTAGCCATCCATTTCTCTATTTTATCTATAATAGAGCCCCTTTCTTCATTCAGTCAATCCATCATCTTGTGCATTAAACTTATAGTCATTCTGTAGGTTATCATGGAGCTCAATTTGTCATCTTCAAGAACTTAGATCATCTTAGTTGCATGCTAGTTTAGCTTTCATTATGTTGATAGTATCACGTTAATCCCATTTTCATGCTATCTTAATTCATAAACATTGTATATCAATTTCATAGCAATATCCATGTTAGCCTAATTAGCACACCGTAAGCTTTCAAATTGAATCAATCTTAGTTTCATATCTTGCATTCCATCTTGCATTTCATCTCTTCATATCATTTGATCATCTAGCTAGGATCTTAGTTGCATTCATTTTGATCTTAGATCATATCATTTAAATCTTGCTCTTTAGGTTGTCATCTTAAATATCAAGTGCTCTTTGAAGTGAGGGCCACCTTGGATCTTGAAGATCCTTAGAGATAGAGGACAATGAGACGATTTTGAGAGTTTTTAATTAACTAATGTGTTTGATTGATTTTAATCTCTAATGCAATGTCACATTGGTGTGTTTTTGTTGTTTGTGTCTCTTTTGTAGGTACCACAATCTGAGCATACAATAGGTTTGTGTTGTTGTGATTTTTCTTGTCTTTGAGAAAAAACCTAGAAAAAAATCATTGGAACTTGTCATTTTGTGTAGCTTTGATGCATAGGGTAGTTATATGCCCTTTTATCCCACACATCATGGGAATAATTCAAAAGCTTTATTTTCTTTACCATTTATATCACTATTAATTATGTCCACTTTGGTGATTGACACACTATTATTTTCTTTGTTCATATAATTGTATAGAAGTGTTCCCCTTTCCTTTTCTTCACCCCTCTACTATTTTGGTCAAGGAATCTTTAAAGTGTATCTTTCTAGTGTAATCCTTAATGTGTATTTTTCTTGTGTTGATCATTCATTATTTATTTATTTTCAATGTGTTCCACTGCACAATGAATCAAGCTCTTACCCTAAGTAATCATGACTCCTTATTACATATGTTTTTGGTCATGCATCTTATACATTCTTGTGTTGTCAGAAGTTATGTGTGTTTCTAAACTTTAGTGAAATGGTGGATGGATGTCTTTTATAAACTTTTTATTTTTATTCTTTTTGTAGTTTACTTTATATATTTTACTTTTATCACGTTTCACTATATATATCTTCTCCACTCTAATTAGAGTTATCTAAGGATAGGTTAAGAGTTGACGCCTAATCCAATGGTTCAATTGCATGCAAATTCTTGGCCTAAGGAAATTCGCATCACGTATTTCATACTCTAAACTAAGACATTTAAAACTTTCATCAATAAGAACCTTGTCATTAGATTCATTATCAAGACCTTATTATTGTTGGCAATTGACACTCATTGGATTCATTTTGTTGTCATTGATGGCAACAAGATTTGATAGGAGTCATTTACTGGCATTATGAGGCATTCATCGACAAACACTGACTTTGGATCATTTAGGGCTACATCGACATCGACACCGGCACCGACATCCAACACTTTAATGAAGCCAACATCAAGTAAGATTTATTTAGAAAATCATTTTGTAATTATTGTATAAAGCCAACATTGTATATCATTTGTAATGTATTGTAAGCCAACATAAGGCATATTGTTTGTATGGGTATATAGGTTAGTGTGTTAGGACATTATGATATAGATGTGATATGAAATCATTAAGGGTTATGCGAGGATAGGACTAGTGAGGATTGTGGAATGGGAAGATCATTTGTATGTGAATGTTGTATCATGCAATGCTCTATAAATGTTTTGTTAGACATTCTTGGAGGGAAGGTGATACCGGTAGCAGTGTTCAGGGTTTATGAACTGGTACAAAGCAGAGCTATAATTGGAACTCTTTTTGTCATAGCAGATGCATTTTGTGAGTTCACTTTCATTGTTTTACTTCAGCAGAAACTTGTAGTCAGTAAGACTCTTTAGTGATGAGCAGTGTGCTCTAGGCAGTGGGCCTTCCTGCATGTGTAGGCCCCCATTATATGTAATATCTTTCATATGGCCAGTGAATTGATATTGTGGGTCACAAATCCCACCGTGGTTTTTCCTCTTTGAGGTTTTACACATATAAATTATGTGTGTTATGGTGTTCATTCATGTGGATGGTTCATTTGCTTCTGGTTATATGTTTATTTGTTTACCGGTTTATATGTGTTTGGTATAAAAGCATAAAATCTTATCTTACCGATAGAACACTGATTCACCCCCCCTTCTTAGTGTTCTTGGATCCCAACAATTGGTATCAGAGCCTAGTATCTCGGAGGATGTTTAACAACTTGAGGAAGATCCTAAAACCAAAATATTTAGGCATGGCTATGGAGAAGCAACTTGAGATGGTTCTTGGGGATTATGATGTTGAAAGGATGAAGAACTTGAAACTGGAAGATGGACTAAATTATGCAAATGAATCCATTCTTATCCTGCAAGAAAGGTTATCATCTTCTCAAGCAAGAAGGAAGGAACTTTTGCAAAAACAAGATGATGATAATGCTCTCAAGGAACAATGCCAAAAACTGAGTCAAGCAAACATGCTCATGCAAAATTAAATGCAAGACCTGACAATGAGGATGTCTAATGATATTGAGGATAGAAAGAAGAAAGAAGAAAATCTTGCTACATCTCTGAAGAACAAATCTGAGGAATGTGATAGATTGGCTCATGAGAATGATATTTTGAAAGCTAGTTTGGTGCAATCCCAAAATAATGAATAAGAACTTGAAAGACAAGTAATATCTCTGAGAGATGATCTAACTACTGCAAGTGAGTACAAAGAAAAGTTTAGGATCAATACTGCACAATTGGATGACTTGTTGAAAGGACAAAGGCATAGTGATGATTCTAGAGGACTTGGATTTGTACAAGGTGAAAGCTCCGGTACTGCAGATCAGACAACTGGTGTGCAAAACTCATTAGAACGGAGGAAACCGGTAAGACAATCTAATGCTTATAAATTCAATGGTAGATGTTTTGTTTGCAGTAAAATTGGGCATATGGCTAAACAATGTAGAAATAGACCAAATCAAAACTACAATTTTGTTCCCGGTCAATGCACAAATTGCAAGAAGTATGGTCATAAGTCAGAAGACTGTAGAATGAATGTTAAATGTCATGCATGTGGAAATTTTGGACATTTTTGTAATCACTGTAGGTCAAGGAATGATACCGGATTTGTCAAAGCAATTCAGAAGAATAATGTTACATGTTATGCATGCAACATAATAGGTCATATTGCTAAGTACTGCAGAAGTAAGACTCAACCGGTTAGCAATGATAAAAATAATGAGAAAGGAAAGAAGAAGGTAGATGAAATACAATAAGATCACACCAAAAGATGGGTTAGAAAATATGGAGGACCAAATGGAGATGGATCTACACCAGTAACTCCACTGGTAGAATAGGGCATCCCTCCATCCGCAGGAAATTCCATTGGTAAATGAGGCGTAAGCCTTAGGGGTTGGCAAAGTCATTGCAAAATATTGCCAAGTACCCCGGAGGAGATCTAAGGAGATCTGGAGAGTTGTGTTCATCATTGATGAAGGTTCACCCGACATAAGACTGAGAAACTGACATCCAGTAAGGTTGTTTGTGAAGCATTTATTACAAAGAAAGATTAGGGTTTTATTCGCTGATAAAAAGGGTAAGTCGATTCATTTTCACTCACCAAGCATTCAAGCATTCAGAGCGAAGAAAAGGCAAATTTCAGGTGAATTAAGAGTGAGCAAAGGCATTCTGAAAGGATTTCCAACAGTTATCTAAGAAGCACTCAATCTTCCAATTGACATTCACTTTTAGGTATTCTTCAAAATGGCATCTAGATCTTCAGCTCCTACTTTCATTACAAACCCCACTGTTGTAGAGGTTAAGGATAGGTTGAGACCCGTATTCAACGAAGTTCCCCTGATTGCTAAAAATGAAGACTATGTGAGAGCATTTTCTAGGGCTCTTGACAGCGTGATGTATGTTGAAGATGTAAGGGCATACATTCACTGCACCATAGAGGATCTAGGCACAGAGGAGATAAAAAGCATGTATCAGTCCGTGATACTGAGCAGCTCCAGAACCATCAAACCAGAATTCAAAGCAATTAAGGATCTAGGGTTAACCGATATTCTGTACATACCGGAATTCAAGGATGGGATCATCAGATATGTTCTGATAAGGGTTCACAATGAGTTTATCTGGCTAGATCGACCTTACATGATCACCAAGGAGTCTATTCAAGTGGTCACCGGCTTACCCAAGGTCAGACAAGAACCTGGCAAGAAAATTTCCAACTCAAAGGTCAAGAAATTCACCGGTGCAACTCATGATCATAGATCAATAAGGATCAACACAATCACTGACACTAATGCAAAATTTGCAAGTATGATAATCGGTTATAAGGTAACTCAATCTAGCCGTTTGAATTCTATTGCTAGTTCCTGCATTCATGCCGCATATCAGATGTTAAGGAATGATGCAAAGTATGATCTATGTGAATGGTTGAGGAGTCTTGGAAAGATTAAGGGAGTTAAGAAAGGAACTTTTAGATATGGTAATCTTATTGTACATCTGATGCTTTACTTCATGAATGAGCTACTTGGTCTTGGAAAGAAGCATTGGGCTCATGACATACCAGTAGGTATGCAGATAAAGGAAGCTATCACCGGTCTTGATACCGACAAAGATGAAAAACTTTGGGATTACTTCAAATAATTTTACGAAAACATGAGGCAGAGGGAGAGGTTATCAAAGAACATTGTGGAGAAATATTCCACTGATATTTGTTTCATCGTGAAGACCGATGAAACCCTTAAGGAGGCAGTTGAACCAAGGACTATCTGGGTCACAGAGCTTGGATATGAGGTGGATGACAACATTCTGGACCTTTATGCAAAAATGTTGCTAGATGCCCCATTGGATGACAAAACAAAGCATTTTGGCAAGATAGAAGAGAAGACATTTTAAGTCAAAACTAGTTTTAATAGAAAAGATGTCTACTTTTGTGCAGAATGTCTTGCACATAATAGATACTGAAATGGGTCCTAGATATAAACCGACAGTGGCTAGTACTCCGAAAGTGAATAAGTTTGAAGCTTTCATTTCCCCCATCACCTCTGATTCTGACCTTGAGGACAATGAACCTCTATCTTTCAGAAGGGTACAGAGGAAGAAAGAAGATCAGCCACCGATAGAGCAGAAGAAGGTGGAGCCAAGGAGGAGACTTGTGAGAAAGGTAACAAAACCTACTACACCTCCACCTCTGGCAAGGAAGCCTACTCAAAAGAGGAAGCCAGTTACATCTACTCCAGAAACCCCAAGCAAAAAGAAGAAGAGTGATGATATTGAGTCTGGTAAGGCCAAAATGACCTATGCTGAGTTAATAGATGAAATTAAAAAGATGGAATTTTGAAAAATGTATCCATGTGTTATGAGAATTTAGAAGAAAATGAGCAGAACGATAGAGAAGGGGCAATTTTTTTACATATAGACATTTATAAGAAAGCCTTAGTATAAATTTTGAAGGAAATACCTCTATCATTGTATACTAAACTAGATGCTAGAAGACTTGATGCAGTCAAGAGGGATAGGGAGATCAAAGAGGTAGAACTTTTGACTTTATGTGGTGCTATTAGTAATGATGAAATCAAAAGATGTATAGATGTTTCTAATAGGACAGTTTTTAGTATCAAACCCCAATAGATAAGCCTAATTATGGGTAGAGTTAATGAAGTGATAAATGAGACCAGTGAGAGTTGGACAAAATTCTTCCAGAAAAATCTAGATTTTCTTACATCTGAGGAAGAGTTTGCTAAGGTGACAACTTCCACCATTCTTGACAAATCAAAAGGAAAAGGTATTTTGGGTAGTTCAACTCCAATTTTGACTCAACCGGCTAAGGAAAGTGTATAGTCCATACCGACATAAACCATTTTTGAGGAAGGAAATCTACATGTTACAAGAAATATTGTGGATAATCCTCCACCAGCAGTAACTGACACTGCACCAAGTGGCGAAGCCATTGGTGCTAAAGAGGATAAAGTAAAGGGAACTGAGTCTATACCGACAGTTAATATTGACTCCCTGACAAAGGTTTTGGCAATTGACACTTCTCAAGTTGAGGAGAAATCAGTCACTGAGATGAGTCCAACTGAGTTAATGTTGATGGCTACTTAGAAATTATTAGAGGGAACTGCAGATAAGGAAATGATTGATCAATCAGTTACAGTGTTGGACAAATTTATCCTTGATTGTAAGACTGAAGATGGAGCAAGCCCTTTTGGCAAGCTCAAAACACTAACAGAGCATATTTCTAACAATTTTCAATCACTGAGGCAGATTGTAGAACAACAGGCTTTAGAAAGTTTCACTGCAGCTAAAAGAGAAGCTTTTGATCAAATCATAGAAATAGAGAAAAATAAAATTGAAGCTAAACTCATTCTTATTGAGGTTTGTCTAAAACAGTGTACAAATATCTATAGGGTTTGTTGTAACATAGAAATTCTTACAGCTAATGTAGATATAAAATTGAAGGAATTGTATGATAAGATAGCTAACATTGCAAATTATTTTGATGGATTAACATCACTGACAACATCTGTTGATGGACAAATTTTGTCCTTGGAGAATCAATTTTTTTTCTATGAAGGAGAAAGAAAAGATCATTCAGAGAGCGAGGAGTCTTAGAGGACTTGTGAGTCCGAGATTAGACTCATTGGGTGTACATAAGAGAGAGTGTATGGACATGATTGCTAAACTCACACTAACAAAAGTCAAAGAGAAGGAAACACTGGCACACTTACTAAGTGGACTGGTATCCATTTCTAAATCTTTCAAAACTGGTCAGGACACATATCTTTAGTTGTTGGATAAAGCTTACCCAAAAATTTTGAAGTTAGTCAAGCTCCAATAAAATTAACAGTATTCATTTATTCTTTTGTTATGAATTCTTTCAATTCTTTCACCGGTCTTTGGCATTGATGCCAAAGGGGGAGTGTATATATGTGAAAAATATCAGAAAAATCAGACAAGGAAAACATGGGAAGGATATCAGAATATCAAAAGGAGTGTATTGCTCAGGGGGAGCATATTTCAGTTGAACCAACAGGGAATCCATTTTTCACGTGAGTGTTGCCATCAATGCCAAAAGGGGATATTGCTAGCAATTGACACTCATTGGATTGATTTTGTTGTCATTGATGGAAACAAGATTTGATAGGAGTCATTTACCAGCATTACGAGGCATTCACCGACAGACACCCGCTTTGGAGCATTCAGGGCTACACTGGCACCGACACCGGCACCGACATCCAACACTTCAAGGAAGCCGACATCAAGGAATATTTATTTAGAAAATCATTTTGTAATTATTGTATAAAGCCAACATTGTATATCCTTTGTAATGCATTGCAAGCCGACATAAGGCATATTATTTGTATGGGTATATAGGTCAGTGTGTTAGGACATTATGATATAGATGTGATATGAAATCATTAAGGGTTATGCGAGGATATGACTAGTGAGGATTGTGGAATGCGAAGATCATTTGTAACAAAATGTTGTATCATGCAATGATCTGTAAATGTTTAGTTAGACATTCTTGGAGGGAAGGTGATACTAGTAGCAATGTTCATGTTTTATGAACCGGTACAAAGCAGAGCTATAACTGGAACTCTTTTTGGCATAACAGATGCATTTTGTGAGTTCACTTTCATTGTTTTACTTCAGTAGAAGCTTGTATTCAGTGAGACTCTTTAGTGATGAGCAGTGTGCTCTAGGGAACATGCCTTCCTGCATGTGCAGGCCCCCATTATATGTAATATCTTTCATATGGCCAGTGTATTGATATTGTGGGTCACAAATCCCATCGTGGTTTTTCCTCTTTGAGGTTTTCCACGTATAAATTTTGTGTTACGGTGTTCATTCATGTGGATGGTTCATTTGCTTCTAGTTATATATTTATTTGTTTACCGGTTTATATGTGTTCAGTATAAAAGCATAAAATCTTATCTTACCGGCAGAACACGGAATCACCCCCCCTCTCAGTGTTCTTGGATCCCATCAACTATTTATTTTTATAAAATGGTATAGTTTATCCAATGTGTGCAATCAATTCAACTGTTATTATTTACCTATAAAAGATATAGGTTGGCTACTAGATTCTTATTCTTTTCATTCACTTGAATGGCTTGGGCATGGATGGATTTTTTTAGATATTTTTGGACCCTTCTCCAATTCAATCCCTAGATGTATAAGTCATTAATGTATTTGCTAAGAATATTTGCATGAACTTCTCTATCTATGATGACTATTCTTCTTAACTATGGTCATCTCTTTCCCTTGTACTTAGAACTATAAAACCTTAAAAAAATTAACTACTACTATTTCACTTAAGTTGATTTATTCTATTAGCTCACTATGGAAATCCGTTTACAAATTAAAATTAGGATGGACTAAAATGATTATGAATGTGTGAATCTTGAAAAACTAAGAGATGTATCTTAGAAATAAATTAATTAGGTAGTTGAATAACCATAAGAAGATACTAATAAAAATAAAACCATGAAAGGTAAGATACTTTCTCTTTGGATGTCTAGAATGTCTAAAGTGTCAAAAAAAATGTATTACCTTTGAGAATTAATAACTAAATTTATTTTGTTTGAAGATATTTTTTATTGATGAGTTCTTATTTTAGTGTATGTTTAAAATGAATATATATTAAAAAGTATGAGTATTCTAGTAATTAATGTCTCATTTTTTATTAATGGACTACATTATATCCTTAAACTCTTTGATAACTTGACAATAGATAAAGTGCACGCACAATATGGACTAATGCAATTTTAGAGAGCCAAACAAGAAAGGAAGTAAGAGAATCAACTTGGGCCAATCTAAATAGTGATAAATTTGTAACCTTATAATCTATAACAAACATGATGAAGTAAAGTGATAGGTTAATTACTTTAGAAAAATATTGTCCGCAACGATATACTTTTAAAGTTTCTTCAAATATAAAGTCCAGACCTTATTGAATTTTAAATGTGTCTTAGAGAACAATCAAAATTGAAATGCTTTTGAGTTGAGGTCTTTGTCATCTCATAAATTTTTAGAGCTTCTCTAACTTGTTTGCAATGATCAAACTAAATGAGAATAAGAGATTGTCACTTCAAAAAGAATCATTGTCACTTAATATCTATTTTCCATTTAAATTAAGAGTGTGATAAACATCCTTGATTTTTCCCTCTTCTTTCTTTAACAATGATTTCTCACTATTATCGGAAAAATTATAAAATGGTACTTGTTAAATTGCAAGATCTAAAAAGAAACCAATAGGGGAAATGACCCAGTAGTTGAGTGTGTTCAATTCTTGTGATAGAAGTTGTTGATTTAATACCCCATACTTGATGATTTAATGTCCACCTTTTGTACAACATTGCACTAATAGTGTAAAGACGTAAATCGTGCTAACTTCAATAATAGCCGAAATACTCTTTCTTCTTAAATAAACTCATAAATCAGTTACTAAGTCTATTTCATTCCACTTTTTTATCCATAGCTTCATTTGATCATTCCATTTATATTGTAATAAACACCGAATTTCTATAAAAGATAAAGATTCTTCATTCAATAAATCGATAAAAGTAGTATCTCAATCATACAATACTTAGGCATTTCAAGTTGTCGTTAGTTCAATAACAAAATAATACAAAGTAAAGGGTGAGATGTGTCCATTGATCTGCAACCCAAGCTATCTTCAATGCAATCTTTAGCATGAAGACAAGAACATGATTCAGGCACTTTTTCCGCCCAACCTTGAAGCTTACACTTCCCCGAAATTCTTAGTCAATCAAGAATCCCCAACCCTGCATGAATTGCTTAGCAAAAGAATTCGAAAGACAAGATGGAATCTAGTGCGTGCCTAGATGATACATGCAATTCATTTTTCTAATTCCATTAAGAAACATGCAAGATCAATCAAGGATGTGGTAGAGTGGATAAATAAAAGAATTCCATCTATTTCAATGGTTATTCAATTGATTACTTGGCCGAGTATAATGCCATGCATAGCAAATAATATAGTTTGGAAAAAAGAAAACTCTCTCTCTATAATCCACATTTGACACCCGTCTTGGAAGGTAACTTTCCACAAACACACGCCTATCTAGCTTTGTTCACATGAATCTAGAATAAATATTTACAGAAGACAATCTTTTGCTTTTCAATTCTAGCTTCCTATTTCTCATAAGAATACAATGTTTAAAGAAGACAATCTTTCACCTTTCAATTCTAGCTTCCTATTTCTCATAAGAATACAATGTTTAAAGAAGACAATCTTTCGCCTTTCAATTCTAGCTTCCTATTTCTCATAAGAAAAAAATATAATGCTCAAAGAAGACAATCTTTCATGGATAAACAAATATACATCTGAAAGAAAAGAATCTTTCGCTAAGAATCTTTCGCTTCTATCTTTCAAGCAATTTAAAGACAAGAATTAAATATTAAGAAGGTGTAACACATGTATGTATCTTTACATAGAAATTGAATAAAATGAGTACATGTTCTTTTATTCAATTATCAAAACATTTAAATAACGTAATCATTAACATGCATTCCATTTCTTATGGTTTAGAATTCTAAGTTTATATCGTCTAAGCTCTCTATCTTTCCATGTGTCTTGGTTCATTTACCTCTTTTCTAGAAAGCATATTTAGTTTAATACTAATATGTGACTTTTCATGATTAAAAAAATCAACTCACTGATTTTACTAATTTTCCATAACAACAATCTAACATGATGAAAATTCATAAAGTGCCTATCTATATGGCTTTTCAAATGAGACACCTAATAACCATCTTTACTTTTCATGCAAGGATCTAATTTGAAAGTGTAAGTCTTTTCTTTATGATATCAAAATAAACTTCACTATTTAATAAGTCATTATCCTAGTATTTCATCTTCTTTGTGGTTCAATTTCAAAGTTTCTCTCTCTATCCTCTTACTCTGTTTCTAGAGGATTGGGTGATCTAATTTCTGAGAATTTCACTAAGTTTATCAACAAACTTTAAGAAAATATTTCACTATTGTATCTATATTTACATGAACATAATTTTCAACAATTAAAAATGATTCATATCGCGACTCTAACTCTTTCATTAGAATATTGCATAAATCTAAAGCTAGATCATTCTTTAAAGAATATCTAAAGCAACCTATAATGCACTTCCTAC
This sequence comes from Cryptomeria japonica, assembly GCF_030272615.1. Lineage (NCBI taxonomy): Eukaryota > Viridiplantae > Streptophyta > Pinopsida > Cupressales > Cupressaceae > Cryptomeria > Cryptomeria japonica. Next base: position 179,665,307 of record NC_081410.1, on the reverse strand, counting down.
CATTCTTTAGCATCTTCCATGCATGTTCATAGTTATTTTATTATGTACCTCATAATGCATTTCTCTATATGACTATTCAAAAGAGAGTTCAAGCAATTTTGTTCTAATCATGACTTGTCTCAATCAAACTTCATTCTAATAAACATTGTATTACTTCATGACTTACTCACTATCCTTTCTAAATGCATAATGACCAAAGAATTAAAGTAGATCCTACCTCCTTATGCTCTTGTTACTGGCTTGAGGTGATGGACTTTCTTTCCTCCTCAAATCCGCCTACTCTCTTTCAAGATGGTTCACAAACCCTCTGTCGCTCTCCAACTGTCGATTCTTCTACTAATTCTATCCTCCCTATCCTTCTTTTCTATCTCTTTTCTTCCTAAACTTTCCTCTGAAATTTGACTCTAATTCTGAGATGATCATCGTCGATCTTTTATGACTCAGTCGTAAACACATCTAAATCTCAACTACTTTTCTCTTCTACATTCCATTCTCCAATCCTTCATTGCATCTATCTTTTTTTCCTCTCTTCCAACTCAATGGTCTATATATAGTGATCCAATCTACCTTCTTTCCTATATACGAGCTATCTCTCCTAGTGGTGGATTGATTCTAAATGACACCACACATGGTTTAATTGCAACATAATAGTCCTAAATAGATTTGAACACCTATGTGTCCACCATGCAAAGTTATCCATTATCTACTTCATGACACCAAACCACTAAAGTTGTTAAGTTCATAATTATTACCATTTTCTTGCAAATAGTTTTCTAAGTTCCTATGATGCCAAGTCGACTAGTATCAACTAACACATGGTACACAAGGTTAAATAAAACTGACTTCTTATTACACATGTTGCTCATGGTATAGACATTGGTGGGTTTACATGGGCTGGTAACCCACGTTACTATTTATTCATGCCACATGCTTTGGCAGCTTGCAACGTGTATGAAACGTGGTTGGTGTGTCTTGCAACGTGGTTTAGGTTTTAATAAAAAGGGAGGAGTGGTCGGTGGTAATACCGACCCCTCCCTTTAAATAAGGGGAGTGGTCAATATTACTATCGACCACCCTCATTAAGGTTTAACTCTATTTTAAAAAAAACTAACCCGTTACCATTAAACCTTTTGTTATTATTATTTTTTTTTTTTTTTTAATTTTAATTTTATTTATATATATATAAATAATGACTTCTCAATTTAAGTCACTTTCCAATTATATATATAAACATTAAACTCGTTAACATATTTTTTTTTTACTAAACCGTTTCCCATGATTATATATATATATATATGGATTTTCATAAAATAGTTTAATTCCACAAATTCATTTACATATTCGATAATTACATACGTATTTATAAGTCCATGATTGAATCGTTATTAGAACTCTCTCTCTCTCTCACACACACACACATATATATAAAATCTCAAATGATTATGTATAGATGAAACAAAATTCATGAAGTAATCAAATTTCATGATAATTGGATATTTATATAATAACTATATATATATATATATATATATGATTGAATCAATTTCTCATATACATATATATATTATACTATTATCCAATTTACAAAAGTAAACTCATAAGTATGATATTTCATACATTTATACATATCTAAACATAAAGAACGTATCAACCTACGATACCCATTAACAAAATAATTTAAAATAAGACATAATATTTCACACTCACTCATGCAACTTGGATTTAATTCAATCACCGCTCAAATAATGCAATCAATGCACATGTATAAACATTTAAATCAATCTACTACTCATTCCAAATTCATCATTCCAATTTAAACAAACACTCAAATAAGGTCATTTAAATCATCCATCTTTTCAAGATGCAAATTATAAATCCTAATGTGGTGTGTGAGAGATTCCATCTATTCTAACAAAATACAAGAGCTAAGACAACTCTACCTGAACCATGTTCTCGCCTTCATCTGCGTTCACCTTTTCCTACATTCACTTGCACTCAGTTACTCATTAGCAATGACGATCCCAATTTTACAATAAAAATAATTGCTAATCATTCAATTGTATATAAATCATTTTAGTGCATTTGATCTCCTATCTTGTTTCATTAACAATTCCAATTTCATTTCATTTGCGAAAAATAAACATTATTTTCCTAATTAAATAATTATGGAAAAATAGGGTTCGTGACAAATAGTTGTATGATAAGTACCAATAATTGAATGAAATATATCATTTGTTGTAAAAAGTAACCAATCATGTGATGCCACATCAACTACACAAGTATTAGGGCCCTTTTGCACACCTATTGGTCTCACTTTTCTGGGAGGGTTGTTTTGGACACCTTGGCAAAAAGCATGTTGATGTGGCATCATATTTGTGGCCCTAAAACCTTAGTGATACGCAGGGGACTTGCCAAGTAAGCTGGTGTAAAAAATTCGGAGTGATTTAAAATTTCCACGTAAGATTTTGAGAACCACGAAATTAGGGTGCACAACTACTGGGTCCTCTCCCCTAATCAAAGGGAAAATCTTTATTTTCACGATTGTGCATGATTTGACAAGTTAAAAATAAAAGAATCTATTGAAGTAGTTTACTTTTCTTTAACATTTATGCAAGAGAGAAAGCAACAAACCAGGGTCATTATGAGAACATCTTTATTTGCACGATAGGATTAAGAAAGCTATTAATCTAAATGTAATAGATATGACAAGTTTAAAATAAAAGGAAGGATTTGGTAGGCTTGACAAAAACCTCCTCTTTAGTTTTTTACCCTCTAGCTTAAAACTATAATGACTTCAGGAATATTAAAAATTGATGCATTATCAACGGACTAGAAAACTGAAAACATTGTGGATAGGATAGACTAAGCTCCAACTAGTGGAAACAATTTATTAGCACAGACATTAAGCATGATTGCTACAACTTTCTCCATTAGTTTGGTTTCATGCGAGTTTTTCAAATCACTCCATTCTTGCTAGGAAGAGGCTTAACGTTTCCCACGTTGAGAACATAAACTTGAAAACCCCCAAAAAAACAAGTTTGATCATCTTTGTAGATAGAAACCTGAGCATTATTAGACCCCATCAGGCCTGGAATTTGACGGCCACTCCTACCTGTCATATCAATTTTTTATGACGGTTTGCTAATTTCAATGTCTTTCATTTGACTTTTAAAAAAAAAATTAATTGTCAAAAAAAATCCATCCTGCCCTTCTCACAATAACTACATTTCATTACTATCTTACTATCATGTTTTAATTTTTCTTTTTACATTAATATTTGAACCCTTCCCCAAATTGATATGTTTCTTGATTTAAATCATTATCCAAAGAGGTCCCAAGTTTTTAAAAAAATATTTCTTTCAAATGCTTATTATAAGATTGTTCATTTAACATTGAATTGTCAAAACCCTTCTCTCTTTGGTCTCTTCTCTTTGAAGACATATCTTTGAAGTCCCTAAATAAAAACCAATATATTAATTATGTATAAAACATTATTTAAAAAAAAAAATGAAGTACAATTGTAAATATATATTTTATTGATAAATAAATAAATTAGAACATAATACATATTTATAACAGAAAATAGAAACAACTTTAAACATTCATATTAAAATATTTTAAAAATTAGAAACACTTATATTTTAATATTTTAGTTATGGCAAGTTTCTAAATTGATAATTGATAATCTTCTTAAAAATATTTAAAAAGTAAATTGATTAAGTTTCTAAAATCATATAAGAAAATAGAAATTATTTTGAAAATTCATATTAAAATATTATAAAATTAGAAACAAATATATATTATAATTTTTGTTGATAAATTTATATTTTTATAATAAACATTCTAAAATAATATATATCAACATTTTAGATTAAAATACTATATACTATATATTACCCACTATAATTTTTTACGGTTTATTAATAATTTGAAGTGTCATATAGGGGAGAGGGACCAGTAGTCGTTAGGGCTAACTTCGTCAACATGTAGCCGCAACATGGAATATTGTAAGACCTCCGTTTTTTTTTAGAAATGTAATATGGACACTTAACTATCTACAACTAAGGTTTGAAGGCGTGACTCATCAGGCAAGTCATCAAAATAACACGTCCAGTGCAAAGTGTCAAAAAAATGACTTTTTAAAAATTCGACCAAAACTTAATCTAAAAATCCCTAGTTGTTGAATAAAAAAATATCATTTGTAATTAATATAATATCGTATTTTTATGTAAAATATAACTTATATGAAACTTAAGTGGACCAAATGCCTATTAGTAATCATAAATGTGTGTTATCTCTAACTTTTATATCCAACACCAAAGGACCAATAGTTGAACACAAAACAACATATTATGATATAAAATAAAACTTATATGAACACAAAAGGACCAATTGTTGAACACTTAAATCTTTGGACAATCCCTCACATTTCATGGAGAAAAACAAGGTATTTATTGTGTTCACCTTTTATATTTGTGATAAGACAAATTACTAATATGAAATACTCCAATGCATGTACATTGCTACCCCAATAGTTGTACACATAAGAATAATATTTTTACACTATGATAACAGTACTTGTTTAAGTGAGTATCTTATTTTATAAATGACACACTTATAGTGGATAGCTATGATATTTTATTTGAAACAAAAAATATCTATTTCACTTGTTAATTAGTGTATTTATGCCTTTTTTATATAACATTTATAGGTTCTCTTATGTTTAAGTATTGGTCAATTTTGATCAACATTTGGCAATTTTTTTTATTTACATGTGGATTATTTATTTACATTATATAGTATAAATATGAGGCAAGACTAGATATTATATGCACAATTGCTATAATGACTATTGGACCCCGTACAACTACTGGTCCCTCTCCCCTATACGCTTTCTGAAAAAAAATAGCATGTCAATGTATATGGTCTAATAATTTTTTAAGTTGTCATATACGGTTCAAAAGTGAAAAAACGGCCAAATAGCCTGTCAAATTTCAAGCCTGCACCCCATGTCCCCATGCCGCTGCTTGTGAGCATTTTCTGCTTAAATTTAAGCAGCTAGAGTGTTCCCATGTAAAATTCTAATTAAGGGAAAAGGATAAATTTGAATCTTTCGCTATTTTAGTGGAACAACTACTTAAAAAATGAAAATAAGCTTTGAAAAAAAGGTGGGGCTTGAAATAAGCAGTGGCTGTTTATTGAAAAAAAAGACACATGGCTTCACCATAATTTTTACTCTCCTATTTACTTGCCTAAAATTTTGCTTATGAATTTTATTTGTAAAAAATATTATCAATAATTTCATTTACAAAATAATTTAAAAAGATTGCATAAAAATAAGCAGCCATTTGACTATCCATGGGGCCACCTCCTCCACAAATTGCTCCTTAAAAAGCTAAGCAGCCACATAGAGACATGCCCTCCTAAATAATGCCTGATATGAGTATAGAAGCATGCTCCATCATATTTTTGAGGCAGTTATTGTCAAATATATTGGGCCAAATAATTTCTAAAATAGAGAGGTTGATATTGTCAATGCTATTGTTTCTAGGGCAACTTGCTCTGAGAGAAGCTTGATATTCGAGTAGCAGATCAAGCTGATGTCCTCTGCTATGCTTTCTAGCGTTGAGTTCTGCCTGTGGGTTAAAAACCCTCCCACACTGAGGTGGGCTAGCACTTTTTTCTGCAGCATCCAGCTTAGAAAACAGCTCCCCTCCTTCACATGTTATAGAAACTCTTGTGCTAAACGGGCAGATTTACTGTGCAACAGATCTGAGCGAATGGCCCACAGGAAAGGCTACTTCCTCCCCTCCAAACACCCTAGACAAATTTCATCAGAGCAGATGTGAGCGAATGGCCCACATGAAAGGCTACTTGCTCCCCTCCAAACAACCTAGACAAATTTCATCAGATGCTCTTCTAATAGATGACACCGACTGTTTATCCAGCCACTCCAGATATTCTGCATTGTAATACCATATGCTTTCCTTGCTTTCGTTTGCAGGTAGGATTTGAAAATGTGAGGGAAAAAGTAGGCGGGCGGAAGATTAAGATTCAAACTTAACCATCGCAGTGACTGTCAGCTGGAGAGTTAGAAGGATGCAATGGAAAACTAAATGGAGAACTGAAAGTTAAGTGGTGCCCACCACACGCCACCTAAGCGGTCAACGCTTAGTGTGTTCTGGTTAAGCTAGCCCGATTGTGGGGAGAATTTTTTATTTGTTTAATCGTAGCATATCTAATCCACAGTAACCATATTAAAACATTTAATGAAATATGAGATGGTCAAATAAAACATGAAATACATTCGAGCAAATAGACTTCTTTTGAAGATGAAAGCATGCATAACTTCCTTCATATATAATTTTTAATTTCAAATCAGTTAAGGTTATAGACTAAAGAGACAATGGAAGCATTTTTCTATGAACTTTAGGAGGACCACGACTTGCTGTTTGAATTGCATGGGAGGAAATCAAACTAAAACTGGACAAACTGATTACAAATGAAAATAATACACTTTTTTTTGTTCTCTTATAGAAGAAGGTAGTATTGTTAGATAAGTTATGATATGATGTTAACGTCTTAATTCTATAGCAATTCTGCTCTAAAGCTCGTTGATGAATTGATCAATTGATGTTAGGAGTCCACTGTATTTATGTACATTTTGGGTGGTGATTATGGGTGACAGTAGGGAAAGCATGACTGTACTCCATAAATCTTGTGAAAGAGCATATCAAATTTGAAGACATCCATGCATTCAAATATAGAGCGCTTTGGGTGCATTTAGATTGTCTCCATATAGTATTTGTGAGTCTACATCCAATCAAAACATAAATGAAGGTAATATATTATTTTTATTTTTTAAGGATATTAGACATAAAAAGAGATATAGAAGGCAACCTAAGATATTTTTCTGAGTGAGATTAGGCGTGAGACAAATTTCTAATGATTTCAATATAGTTCGATAGTGGGTTAAAGTTGTTTTGAGGGGTTAGAAAAATTTGGTGGTGAATTGTGCACTCGAAAGTCCACTTAAAAGAAATCCCATTAACTAAGGGTAGGTCTTCATGTAGCCATTTAGTGTATTTTGGCTAGCAGTCATTGCTCAAATTTTTAAGGAGCAATTTATGGAGCTAATGGTCTCATGAATATTTAATTTTGCCGCTCATTTTTTCAGAAATCATCTAAATTTTATTTTTTGAAATACATAAAAAAATTTAAATAATTTTTTAAAAAATAGAAAAATTTCATTGATGTGCTTGACGCTTGGAACAATAGTTCTTCTCTATCTTATGAACAAACTAGATAGATGAATGATGTTTCATATTGAATGTGAATGTAGAAAAATATAGTTAATATAAAACATAAGTTCATTCACATATAGGTCCAAAAAGAACTATAAATTTATTTATTTGAAAAAGTTATTGTCTTCATGAAATTTTTTATCCTAGCATTGTATTGTATCACAATTTTTTGTTTTCATTATTTATATGTATAATTGGAAGTATTAATAATAATTGTTGTAGGTAAAATTTGAAGAAAATTGGAGGTGAATAAAAGGCAAAGAAATTTGTGGAGCCACATGTCATTTTCCTCAATTTGCAATTGTTTCTTATTTCTAGCCCCCTCTCTCTTTTTTTAAGCTTACTTTCTATTCCTGAACAATAGTTCCTCCACCAAAATAGGAAAAAATTTCAAATTATCATTTTCCCATAATTAAAAATTTGCATGGGAACATGAAGTAAACATTAGTTATTGTTGTATTTTTTCATCAAAACCCAACACTCTATTTTAAAAAGTTTCATATTTTTTTCACTCTAGGCTTGCATTCATGACTTCCTCCTTAATTAATTTTTAAAATTCACAATTTGTTAATCTTTTCAACTAGTTGTTGTGCACTAACCTTGTGTATGTTTGAGTTAATTTATATATAAAATTGTATTTTAAAATATGTATTAACTCATTTCAAATCACTTATGAGTTATCTATAGGCCATTTTTATGAGAAAAAATTAGATACATTTTCAAAGCATTTACATCAACAAACATCATCCTAAGTCCATTGAATGTTTTCTTTTATCCTCAAGTCTTATTTGAAACCATTGAATTAGCATGCCTAGGGGCTTGACTAAGGAGAACATAATTCTCATTATTCAACAAATTCCTCAAAGATTCTTACTAATATCACTATTCCTTGCTAAAATTTAGACAATAAGAAATTGAGGCAAAAAAAATTAGAACTTTTACTCTAAGTAGATCATATCCATGAACACTAGACTAGATTCACATGTCAGAACACTTTCACACTTGTATAAATGAATTCTATAGTTGCACTCTTGATTCATTCAAGAAAGCAACCAATTTCATATTTCTAATCAACATCATATCAAGCTTGAAATTTTTCAAATCTTGACAAACTAATTCATTGCACCTCTACATTATCTTTTCTTAATTAATTTCCTTAGAATTTAATTAATTATCTTTTATAATTATTTGAAAGCATTTATTGTTCAAATCCATTAACAAATATATACTGATAATATAAATGCTAATATTGAATAAAAGAACAAATCTATCAAACATATATAATATGCAAATTTCGTGTCCAAAATGACATTACATTTTCCCTTGGATAAAAATAATTTAAAAACCTAAATCAATTATTATTAATCTGTGTCATTTCTATAAAATCTATGTAAATTTTCCACAAGACTTTTAAAATTATATCTACCAACCATTTCCATACTTTTCCACATACAATAAGACTTAAAAAATGAGCATTTAGAATAAAACTTTGAAATTTATCATTTGAACAACTTCGCTACATCTTCCACATTCTCAAAGACTCCGTCTGCCATTAAAAACCCGCCAAGGAAATCTACACTGGCGTGATTAATCAAGTTTCGTCAACAGCATCAAACATCTTGGAAGTTTCCTTCATACAATTTTCAGTCTTGAGCGGAAGTAGTACATCAATTTACTCACGCCTCTCTAAATTTCAATTTCGAGGAAACCACATTAAAGCTTTACAGTCAATGAAGTGCTTTTCCGTGGGCGCTTCAGTTACAGAAAAAGAGGATCGGTTTCGTTCTCAGGCACACTGTTGGAGGGACAGAAATCTTCAAGATTAGATTTTTCGCCCACCACCAGTCATCTCAGTCATAAAAAAGTTATAATTGATGTTTGATTTGAAGCTTCGTGACTTGGAAAATTTTGGACGAGGGAAAAAGAGAACTGGAAAATGTGCGAGGGAAGAGATAAGGTAATGGGAGTGAAAGGGCCGGGTGACTACTGAAGAACAAAATAATCTTAGAGAGAAGCCTTAGATGAGTTTAGATGAGATTGCGTGTCTAGATGAAATTTTTTAATTGTGGTTGATAGAATTAGAGTTTATATTATTAGTTCCTGCCGACAGGCAGAAACTAACGCAATCGTTGGATGCAAAAATGTTTTTATAGCTATCCAATCACATTAGAGAATTTTTTAGTTTTTTATTTTTTTTCTAATGTTTCAATATTAAAAACATTTTAATAATTAATAATAAATCATTTATTCCAATTATGATTGGAGGATGCTGCAAATTTTTTTATAAAAAAGAAACTTTTCTTGGTTATCCAACCAGATTACAGTATTTTTTACCTATTTATTTTAGTTCCTACTAGATTTCTGGAAACATCTGATATATACAAAGCTTATAGCAGAGGTTTCTGGAAACATCCGACATACACAAAAGCTTATAGCAGAGGTTTCTGGAAACATCCGACATACACAAGTCTAAATTTTTTCAGTCAAAACTATGAAAGTTCTGCAAACAAAGTTCTGCAAACGGGTTTTCTTGGCTCATTTCCATGTTTTCTAGCTCATTTCGCTACGTCTGTCCACAAAACTATTGGAATACCATTCTAAAGAGCTCTGTAACTTGACATAACTTTTACAGAGGTCCATTGCAAGAGCTGTGTAACTTGACATCGCATTAATGCATATTTGTGTGGTAGCTTTCTTTGTCTATCGATGTTTCTAGCTGTTTCTAAATCAACTATTGGTTTGTGATGTTCTGCAAATACATAAAAGCTTAGCAGTGGCTTATTTCAGGTAGCCAAGAGAAGCGGATACTTTTATTTGAGTACTAAAGAGGTATGTTTAGAAAACCCTTGTTTCTGATCCTAAATCTGTGCAATTGTTGGAGTCTTCATTCTTGCGGCAAATGGTGCAAAGAAATTTAGCCAGAACCAAATCCTCTGTTTTGTAGCTGTTTTTTTAGGTTTATTTCTCTTTTCTAAATCCGTTTCTTTAGTTTAGAGCAGAGGCGTTTTTCTAAATCTGTTTCTTTAGTTTAGGCGTGAAGCTGTGTTGGGTGTTACGCTCAGCCATTGTAAACAATGTAATGCTTAGTGCTTTCCAAAAAGCAAAATTCTGCAGGTTTCAAAATTTATTCAAAATTTATCTGGCATGTTACAATAAACAAAAATGAATTAAATGGAAAATCTGAAATATAAAAAGAGGGTTCTAAATAAAACCAGGGATACAGCTGAACTCGTTCCTGGTATAAAAATTCTTTTAATTATAAGAAAATTAAGAAATTGTGATAAGCTTTAATTTTCAAATTGGGTAAAATACAATTGACACCCTGTCTGTCCACAAAACAATTGGAATACCATTCGAAAGAGCTCTGTAACTTGAGCTATATAACTTGACATCCTTTTTACCCAGGCTTCGTGCAAATATTGAGGTAAACATATTTTCATTTTGCAGCTTCACAGGTTTTCTGAAATTTTGTGGAAGTTCTTTAGTTTTATTGAAATGGCTTACTCTATTATGGTTAGGCTAATTTATTCATTTTTTTCCATGTTGTGGACTTTTCCCCTAACTATTCTGAGGCTAATTTATTCATTTTTTTTTTCACGTTCTGAATTTTTCCCCTAATGATTCCACAAAAATTCTAGACTGGAATTAACTAAAAAAAAGATTCCTCTATCGTATCTGGAAGTTATCATATCAATATTTACATTGTAGCAGCTGAGAAGCTTGGAGAAAACGAGGCAATCTGGAAACTACTATGACTGGAGACTACCAAGACTGAGAAGACTGGAAAGACTAGATGAATTGCATGGTATTGATTTTTCACAAAGTAAGTTTGTTGTGTCTTTTGTTACTGTATTTGAAAATTCTTTTTGTCTTCTGCTTCTAATTTTCCCAGTTAAGTCTACTTCATAATTTTTTTTCTCTTTTTCTTTTTAAAACAGTCTCCTGATATTTCTTACGAAATTTCATAGGGATTTTTTCATGGACATTGACGGCAGGGTTAATCTAGTCATATGCTTAACACATTCGACTTTGAATCAGAAAATTTTGAATATGTAAATCCAATTCAGAAAAATTGGTTGTTATGCATACTTTGTAGTTCTATTAGAAACAATAGAGATAAAAAAATTTAATTTATTGTGGTAATTTGCAATCAATTTTTCCTAATTGGGGTAGCTGCATTTGTACTCACCTGTAATTTTTCTTAATGAAACCATCCAAGTACTCCTTCATAACAGAGTTGTTGGAAATAATATTTAAAAAATATTCATTGTAGAAAATAATTTTAAATTTTATTAATAGGGATCAATTATAAGCACAAGCAGAACCTCCCAGAAAAAAGTCAGTCTAAAGTCCCCCTGGAGAGTTATTTAAAAAATAGCAATAAGCTCTAAAAATTAAAAACAGTGAAATTAGACAAGGATTGATTTCGCCATTTTTCCTTTTGTTTTGTTCTTTTAGCTACTGAGTTTCTTCCAAATGAGGGGAATACAGAAATATTAGAGGTTCAGCATGAGAAATGGCAGTGTGATTTACTAGTTTGCCCTGGCTTTGACAGCTATCGTCTAAGGCTCTTGGCAGTTGTTTGTTTGATGCATGTGGTCTTCCCACAAATTACCATGTCTTTTTAAACAGCTTTCCTTCCAACATTTAGAAACCACTTTTGCTTCTGTGCTCTCAATTTCTATCTTAGGAAGTCAAATTAAAAAAAATATATAGATATGCAAAGTATTTTAATAAGAAATGAAAATTTTAATCTAGATTAATTGAATCCAGAAAGACTAAATATATTTATATCTTTTTGAAATGTTTAGAGTCAGTACAGATGATCTGAATCTTTTTGTTTATGGCAAAATTAGAACAAAATCAAACATATTTTTTCTTTTAAAAATTTCCAAGCATTATTCTTCCTTCCTGGAGTAAAAGAATTTCAAAAAAATTGACTAAATTTAATCTATTTCACATGCATTTTACCTATTGATTATGCTAACTTGAATTGGTTTGGTTTAGGTTTAAATTTTATATGATATAATATTGAATGCAAGTTCAAATTAAATAAGGGCATAAATTAGTTCAATTTTTTGTCATAATGCTGACAGAACTTAATACAAGTATAAAATTTATTGTTTTATTTATTTTATGACTTCAAATTATTTACAAATGATTTTTTCTTTAATGTTGTTATGTGGAAATCATCCACTAATAACAACTAAGTTTGATTTGTTTGTGCAAATTGATTGTAATGTGCAATAGAATAATAATGAAAAATTTGCTTATAATTGTCCTCCTTATGAATCCCTAGTCAAAAGTTGCTTTTGGTTCTCGTTCTGCTAAAATATTCTACTTATTATACACTCAAAATTTAACAACATAAGCATTTCATATTATTTACAAATATAGAGAATTGTTGAGTATGTTCTCTTTGCTCATGTGCCTTACAAGTTCAACTTCAATCTAACTATTTTTGGGTTGTAGCTTTTGTTTTTGTTTCAACTAGACATAGATGGTAGCTTATAATTAATATAGATCATTTTCTTAAAATATTGTACATAACATATTGTACAAATTTGTAGACCATATATTTTGAAATAGTTTTATTTAAATGTGTACATGAAGTTATTGGGCAAGAAAGTTAACTTGCTCTCAATGTTAGTTTGATATGTTGGATCATTATTGAAACAAGAATGAAAGTTGTGATAGGGTGTGTTCTATGGTCTACTGGTACCCCTACATTTGCTAGGTATTTTGTTATATGCTTTACAATTTTTTGATCAATAAACTCCCATTTGCCCTATTAATTGAAAATAGCTCATGATACACATGTATACAGTAATAAATAATGTACACTTGAGTGAAGTTCAATTGATCTCAATAATCTTTTATGCTTTCGTTTATACAATGCTCTACTTTTCATTTTCTACTCTACTTTTCCTTTTCCACTCTAGCTTTCACAATTCGAACACTCGACAGGAACATGACGCTATGCGTCTCTTGTTTATGTTGCTTTACTTTTTACGAGGTATTCTTTACTCTTTCTTCATCTTTTCATGAAACTTAAATTCCAATTCACATTGTTCTTCCCGTTCATTATAAATTCATTTTATTGACACGTGTGTAGCATCTTCACCCTCATCCAAGAGGCCTACTTAGATATTAAATAAATTTTATATTATTATTGTTATTATAATTATTATATATGTTAATTTTTTTTATATTTGAAATTAATGGATTTTCTTAATGTATTTATATAATGACAAATAGTGTAATCTTATATTAAGTTAAGCTCATTCCTCTATCTTTTGCCCATTTTTAAAAACACAGATCCTTAAATGCTAGCCCTCCCTTATCTTCGTGTGCACATACAACAACACTATATCTCATAGTTATAACACTTATTTACACATACCTTTTCATAGCAATTAGCCATCAAAATTTGACAATTTTCTTGCCTAGAGTTATTTCTATGGTTGCAAGGTCATTCCTCATACATAGACTAGCCCCTTTTATTTTCCTAACCTAAGTCAACTTAGCATACCTTTACATGATTTAGTCCTAAGTGCAAGTATTTGAAGGCATTTAATTACATGTATCTCACTTCTATCATCTATCAAGCATTCTCTCTCATTGTAACATTTTATCAACAATTAATTCACTAAATTTCTCATTTATTATAGAAGTGGTTTTTTATTCATCTAAAAATATTAAAAGAATAAATAATGTCAACTCTTATTTTTCTAATTAGGCCAAATTGATAGTCTAACTAGAATATTAACATATTGTATAAATCAATTTTCTTGCACACTTAGGATAGATTAAGTTATCCTTTACATATTTGTGAACCTAACTATAGAGTGGGAAAAGTGAACCACTATGATAGGCGATTAAACTCCCCAAGAAATCACTAATCTTCCTCTCCACTGGCACTAAAGTTGTCAAGTACCAATAGATAAAAAATGTTTTGATCATGGAACCCGAAAGCACAAGTCACATAGATTGTTTGGTACCTCCACAAGCTCTCTATTTAGAATGCATGCACGAGTCGTAGATGACAGTGCCATGCATTGGCATCATGCATAGACAAAGCACAAAGATCGTACCAAAAAATACAAATGTGAGAGAACCTCAATTTTTTTTATTTTTAATAATATAAGAAACATCGAATGACAATAACAAAGTAAATAACACTAATAATGATAAGAGAAAAGGCTAAAAGAGAATCTCATAGTTGTCCAGAGAATGAAGCTTCTAGCAAGTATGATTCTTCTCCAACAAACCCACACACAAAATAGAAAGATGAGATGTTGGGGTTGTGTTTAAGAGGTTTGTCATAGTTAGATCTACTTTGGTGTTTCCACCTCCACATACAACCAAGATGGACAAAAGATAAAATGATAAATGATATACAAAAAAAGAAATGAGATAATCCATACGATAATGGAAATGTGATGATGAAAGATGTAACAAACAAGACGGAAGAAAATCCCCTTCAAAAATGAGAAAGTGAAAGCCTGCTGGAATGAAGATGGGCACAAGAACCCTCAAATATGTGCAAAGCTACAAAAATGGTAGATGAGAGCAACGAAAAAGTACAACAATACTGATAACGAACATAGCAAAAAAAGAGTGAAAATGATCAAGAATGCCAAGAAGAAGTTTCCCAAATTGTCAGAGCGATTAGAGAGGAAGAATGAAGCAAAAAAGAAAGATAACCAACCCAAAACGTATTCTCGATGTCAGTGGATGCAGAAGGACGCATTACATTGGCAAAAATACCAGGTGTAATGCTCCAATAACCACCTTTGAACTGCATTTTTGTGTGGTGTAAGCTTGATGCGCAGATGTCTTCACAATGTGCAAATATCCCTGAGTCAAATAGTTAACATGGTCAGGAAAATGGACAAAAAGGGATGACAAGGCAAGCCAAGCGGGTGGAAAGATGGAAGCTAAGGGATATCTTTGATTTAGCTTAAATTGGAGATGCTCAATATGACATGGAATTGTACAAGGTGTAGTTTACAATGTTACATTATGCCCTCACTTTAGCGAGCATATCATAAGGGAGATGCAAGTTAAAGTAAAAATTAAAAAGTTGAGAAAATTTTACCAAGATACAAAGGGAAAGCAGAATCCTCCATTCATGTGGAGTTGTCCCCATGGAACAGACCTAAACCTTTGTGAGATATTGCTGAGCTATTTTATCACAAACATGACAGCTACAAACAAACATGTTATACAAAAGAGAAAAAAAACGATACAAAAATGGTTACATTTAGATAGAGATTGCAAAGATAGTAATCACTTAAAGATTATTTTTAGATTGTGCCAATATGGGTAGCAAGTTTTGCTATGCTAGATACCCATATGATAGGGAGGCATGCGACAACTACAAATTGCATTGTAGGACAACCACATAAGAGATTAAAGATTGATTGGATAGTGCTTTGGCCCCCACAAAGGCAACAAATAAAAGATATAATAAAATAGGGTAAGTGCACCAACATGGTGTGCAAAGAGGGGGTATAAGTGGACACTTTTTTTTAAAATCGGGTAAACTTGAACTTGGAGGAGAAAGTTAAGAGTCATCCACTCAAGATATGAAGATACTCAAAGAACAAAGATTGTAGTACTCTAGATCTAATTTCCAAACTACTAATTTTTTTCAAAATTGGATAAGATTAAGGGGGTAAAATCCTTTGCGCACGAAAAACAGACCCTGATTTTTTTTCTAAAAAACATAACATAGTGTCTAATGTGCGCATCAAAAAAGTCATAGTTAGATTTATTATTTTGATAAATCCTTTGGCAGAAAGATATTTAAGAGTGAGCACTAGAAGTTGTGTATTTTTTTTAATGATTTTTCCAATTGGGCACATCCTGAAAATCGGGTACCTGTTCATACACGAAGCATAACTCGCACCAAAACAATCGAAAATAAAAAAATAAAAAATTTAAAATTGTAAAGAATCAAGTGCATTACAATAATATACAAAGTTTTTTAAATTTGGATAATTAGATTAGAAGTTATTAAAAAAATGGTACACATATGTCTCTAAGAACTATGGAGACACTAGTAAAAGAAATTCAATAATAATATGTTATTGTTGTTCAAATTTTGAAAAAATTATATGGTTAGAAAGCTCAGAAGATGGGTAAAAATATGGTGGAAATTTTAGAAATACCCACTTGATGAAGTGTAAACCTGATGATGACAAAGTCGAGAAACCAAATTCATAAAATAAAACACATCAAAAAGGAGGGAAATGGAGGGAAATCAAACTTTCAAACCACATATTTTTCATCCAAGCCTAAACAAACAAGAGCACGTACGAGGTTTCTTTTGAATAAGAATTGAATATGCGGTTCTAAGGAGAAAATACTGCATACGCGATTCTGCTTGGGATAGTCTAACATAAAGAAATTAATGTGTATGTGTAAATTGTGTGTGTGTGCATACATATATGTATATATGTAGATATGGTATGTATATATAATATGTATATATATACACACACACATATGTATGTCTGTAATATGTATATAATATGTGTATGGCATATGTATGCATATATGTATATTTATAATATATACATGTATAATATATATATTATGTATGTATGTATGTGTATTATATTTTGATATTTTATGTGTCTTATATGTATATGTGTATGTACATGTACATGTATATTGTATTCCTCTCTCTCTCTCTCTCTCTCTCTCTCTCTCTCTCTCTCTCTCTCTCTCTCTCTCTCTCTCTCTCTCTCTCTCTCTCTCTCTCTCTCCTTTTCCTTCACATTTTCTTTACTACAAGTAACGTGTACGAGGTATTGGGAATATGGAATTGGATGTTGGTCTGTTGAACATTTTTAGGGATTAAAAGCGCGCACACGGTTATTGAACATACTGTGTCTACAGTTATTGGACATACTTTTAGTTGCCCAATAGCCTCAACAACCTCAAAAGAAGTTTTTGAAATCGTTGAAGGCCCCACTGCAACTGTTGATGCGCTTCTGTGACAATTTTATATGTAGAAATAAGTTAAATTTTTATTTTGCATGATTTCAAATGATTGAATTGTTGTTCTTATTAGTTTGGTCAATGTTATTATGATTGTTTAATAGTTTTGATGTAAAAAAATAATTATAATGCTCAATTTTATGGTTATTTGATTGTTTAAGAACTTTTGTTTACATATATATGTAATAAGATTCTATTTAGGATAACTGGTATTAACAATGGGAAAGAACAAGCGAGGAACGGTGGACCAACGAGAAGCTGAAAAGGAAAGACAAAGGCAACGTATGAAGAAATTGTGTGACATAAGAACAATGGGACAAGAAGGTAAGTCATCCTCAACATCTCAATTCGATTTACCAAACGAACATAATGCAATTGAAGAAGAGATCACAATGAATAATCAAACAAATGATGAAGATGCACCAATAATATTTGATTTACCGTATGAAACTAATGCAATTGAAGAAGAGACCACATTGAATATTCAGTTAAATGATGAACATACATTGGCTCTATTTGATGCGATGAATGTACCTAATGCATGCAATGCACCTATGTTAGCACCTCCTAGAATCATTTGTAGGAAACCAGAGTATCTAATTGACATCGATGAGAATATTTTGAAGCCAATACCTGATAAAGAGAGTGAACAAACTTGTAGGAGAATGGTTATGTGGTGCGGGGAAAAGTGAATGATGGAGAGATCAAGAGGAAAGGTTTTCTTCCCTCCAAAGAGAGATGAAAGTTTCACTGCGGAATTCCCTTCAAACACTTCTCCCTCATCACATTTAAAAGAGGGGGGAATTCACTAGTGAATACTAAATGAATTAGTAATGACAAGTTAATCCCTCTTTTAGAATGGAAGATGGTTGAATTATGTGTTTTGAGATTAAGTGTAAAAGTAGCAAAGAACTGATTATAACTCGAGATAGAAGCATGGGATGAAGCTATGCACCTAGATCTGGCTATAAAATGTTGAGACGAAGCTGCCCTGCAAATTTGAGGAAAAGTTGTCGAGACCGTGTTGAAAGTGCACATGGTCCTCCAAAAAATCCGCAAAACGAAAAGGGTTTTTCTACCTTTGTGAATGGAGTCCAATTTTACAAATACAACCATGCACCTGCAACCTACACACAAAAAAGAGAGGAAAAGAGGTTGGGATTGGGGGTTTGCCTTTGGGTCAAACCCCAGTTGTGGAATTAACCAAATGATGAAAGAAAGTACTTACAAGTAAATGTAAATGAAAGACTGAAATGTAATTCACCTCAAATGAGGTTGCGATAGAAATGCTTGTGTGAAATTGAATGTTGAAAAATATCTTCTCTTCAATGGTTGAATCCTTGACTTGAATGCAACACCTAGCCTTGAAGGGAGACTTGAGATGTTCAATGCTCGAATGCTTAAACGTATGATCAATTGAACTTCCAACTCTTTTAACTTATGCAAATGGGAGGGTAAATGCAACTTATAAATTCGTCAACTAGGGTTAATTGACTAATTTTGCAAGGGTCACAATTTTATGACACTACATTTAGCCCCCACGTTAGCGGGAGTATAAGCATACGCCAATACTACCAGTAAAGTACAAGGAAACAAGATTGAAAGACTTCTACCACATCAAGGAGGCAAGATACACCAAGCCCCCAATGGACTAAGGATATATTACGACTTCGATTGACAAAGTAAAAGAGAAGATCGAGAAGGGGAGAACCATGACTGCAAGTAGCAAGGTTCCCCTCACTATGAGTCATGAAAGGCAAGGATATGAAAATTACAAAGCGAAGCCAAGTTCACTAAGTAACTTTAAGTATCAAGAAGGAAAATATGAGCAGAGTGTATGCCCCCACATTAAAGCGATCGCACACACCTTATCGGGAGTGATTGCTTTAAGGTAGGATACACCCAAGAGAGAGATAAGAGAGGGAGCACGTTATCAAAAGGATTTAGCCCCCAGTCAAGGAATAAATCCAAGGATAATGAACACAAAACACGAGGTAGTTTCGCTTTCCTCGGGGTCATTATGTTGTATGATAACTCATGTATGTATATGCATATAATAATCGTCATTCCCCAAAGAAAGGAAACCTCCTTGGAAGAAGGGGAACGCAAGAGTCTTTTGAGTCAACATGAAATAGACCAAAAGAGATCTCAATGCTTTGCATCATCCTCAAATAGACATTAAGGGGAAAAATAGAAGAACAGGGATACACATAGAAGAATAGTCACAAAAGAGAAATAAAAGAGAGAGGGAGAAGATCTACGGTGCTAATGTTGCTAATCTAGCACAACATCCACCTCTCGATCTTGCTGATCACTATTTCGGGAGGGCGGGCAACATGCCAGAGGAGCGAAATCGAGCATAGTAGATGGAGCTATCACAAGATCCAAACAAGGACTATGCTCATGTGGTAAGTCACTGTGTTCGACTCTAGGAGCTAGGATTAGGGATTTTGAAAATTCAGCTGATAAATGCTTGTCAACATCAACATATTCATAGTCACTATCAGAAGCATTAGGAGATGTATTGTCATCATGAAGAACATTTTCACCTATTTCCTCATCAAGATTTATAGAAAGAGGAGCTCGCACATGAATAGAAGTAAAACCATCACATGGTTTTTGCATTTTACGATTTTACGATTTAGGTTCAACATCTTGCTTAGGAGAAAAGGGAATCATGTCATTTGTTGGAGTTCTAGGACACTGATAAATAATGAAGGGGCTTCGAACAATTATGAACAATAATCAATCATTTTTGCATTCTCTATAATGATTTTGGCATTATAAACAAAGACACACCATTTAACAATGCACCCATAAAATGAAATGATAAATAATGAAGGGGTTTCGAACAATTATGAACAATAATCAATTTTTTTTGCATTCACTGTAATGATTTCGACATTATAAATAGAGAGACACCTTTTAACAATGCACCCATAAAATGAAATGATAAATAACGAAGGGTTTTCGAACAATTATGAACAATAATCAATTTTTTTTGCATTCATTGTAATGATTTCAACATTATAAACAAAGAGACACCATTTAACAACGCACCCATAAAATGAAATGATAAAAAATGAAGGGTTTTCGAACAATTATGAACAATGATCATTTTTTTTTGCATTCATTGTAATGATCTCGGTATTATAAATAAAGAGACACCATTTAACAGGGCACCCACAAAATGAAATGATAAATAATGAAGGGGTTTCGAATAATTATGAATAATAATCATTTTTTTTTTGCATTCACTGTAATGATTTTGGCATTATAAACATAAAGACACCATTTAACAACGTACACATTGTTGTAATGATAAATAATGAAGGGGTTTCGAACAATTATGAACAATAATCAATTTTTTTCGCATTCACTGTAATGGTATCGACATTATAAACAAAGAGACACCATTTAAGAGTGCACCCATAAAATGAAATGATA